>NC_136607.1:16954285-17419285 GCF_910589615.1 Taurulus bubalis
ACAGGGTATCGCTTGACTGGAGAAGGTGCAATACTACTTCATACTGGGTTATTTTGGTAGATGCCTTAAAGGTATACCATCCCTAACTGTGTAGTTTCACATTTACTGATTTTGTTCGTCTTATATTGGAGAGTTTAGTGTCTTTTGAGGAACTTCTCCATATTTATCAACAAAAAACCCAGCAGATTGAGTCAATAAGTGCAGCATTGTGAAGAAAGGTCGAGGGAGACGAGTGTGGGTGTTTTCCTAACATAACCTCCTTGTGAAAGAAGCTTAAACCTGCAACCTGCCATTATGTTCCTCACCGCCAGTGTCTGCAGCTTGATAATAACCATAATTATAGCTTCTTTTCAAACGCTTCCCACCTCCATAAAGATTAGCTCCGCCGTGTCAGAGGTGTATGTTTGTAACCGGCCACACGATAGAGGCGGTCTACCACTGGAACCGTGGACTTTTTAAAGAGTTCCTGTCACTCAGCGACGCTTGTGATGCAACGCTCACGGCCTCTGTTTAAACCGGTTAGACTCTCTTTTGTTGTAACGCATCATCTTTTAGCTTCTCACTTTGCTTTTAATGTTAACAATCGTTGCAGTGTGCAGGAATGTTGTTGTTTATACGATACAAATTAATCAACACATCCTCCATGAAGGAGACAGATGGATTTGTTGAGTTGTTCCATAAGTGCTTGTTTCGTTTAGGGGTATCAATTCTAATCCACACAGGCTGGTTTGGGGTTTATATTCATGGTTGATGGGATGTTTTTTCTTCTTCAGGAAAACCTGCACTATGGCTCCCTCTGGTGGAGAAAGGAGCTTTGTGCACTGAGTTAATACACTAGCAGTGGCAACCCCTTCTCCCAAAATGTATTTTTAGGGCAAACACACATACATGAACTCTCTTGCAGGTCCTTTGTTATCTGCACTGAAGGATAGAAAAAAAAGATTCACTCTCATTTCTTCTTGTATTCTCATAACTCGACAACCTTTTAGATCTCAAATGACCATCTCCGGTTCAAAAAAGTGACCTGAAAAAAAACAAAAAATAATCTTAACTTCAGGGTTCACATACACATACTTTCACTTCACGTTTGTACTACACACTAATTATTAAAGTACACCATCGTAGCAGCTAGTGTACAAAAAAACAAACATAATTTACCGCTTTACAGGAAATTACGCAACACGTGCAACGTCAATTTATACTGCAACTTTGGACTCTCGCCGCTGATTAAACTTTGCACAGACAGTTAATTGTGATTGAAAATATCTAATACTGGTTTCTTTTGTGCATTGCATGGTGGGAGGATTGTGTCCACCAACAACCCACTAAAGAAGCAGCCGTATTATACTGCTTTTGGCTGTTTTTGATATTCCTTATTTTGTCTCTATTCCCATGCAAGCACACAACATACATTCACCAAAATTACTTTAGAATTTGTATATAGTATGGATTTGGGTTGCAATATACAAAAAAAGAGTTTGCCTAATATGAACTTTAAGTACTTTAAAATGTTGTTTGTGAAAATATAGTCATAGTCCCTTAGAATAAAAGAGTTGCTGTAACTTATGTGACCTTAACTCAGAATGGGACATGAGTCACATGAAAGTCACATGAAACAAGGAACAGTCAAAGTCCACTTTGAGAAGTGCTCCTCTGAATGTGAGGCCAGAAGCTTTGTGTGTCTTAATATAATAGACGAGCTGTGAAGAGCAACAATCTGCAGCGCACAACACACAGTTTAAACTTCTGGTCTGCAAGTATAAACACAAGGAAGCTTTTTGCAAAGAGGTTTCTCCTGGCAACTTTGTCTGTATAAAAACAAAAAAATGCTGACTTCTGAAAAATAAACTGCACAGAGATGTGGAGGTGGGAATGTAGCATATCATGCACTTCTAGCTGGTCCCATCCCGTGTGCGTGTGCGAGTGCGTGTGTGTGTGTTTCCCCCTGGCTGACCTTGCTCCTGTGAAGTGTCTGCAGAGAAAGGCTAAATGAGTCATGCATCATTCAGGCTCCCACTATAACACTGCCGCAAGTTTGTTTTTTACTCCTGTCACTTTGCTGCAGAACGAAGGAATAAAAATGAGAAATTTAGAGAAGCAGTAGGCGTTCATACTACTATCAGCTTTGACATGTGGTTTATGAACAAATCACAAGCCACACACGGTGCATGTGGTCAAACATTTATGTTGCAAGTCCTGAGTGGGTGTTTTTGGCTGGGAAACCTCACTTGTTCCCTGTTTGAGCCATAACCAAGTTGAAAGTACTTCGTAAAAACGTTGTCATGCTATAAATGGCTTCTTATCATCATTGACGTACGATACTGTTGACTTGAAGCTTGGCTGTGATCATTGATAAGGATTTATCAATGGTGTGTATTTATGCTCTGTCCTAGGAGCACTATTGAAGAAGCCTATGCCAGGTCCATGACCAAACTTGCCAAGTCAGCGGGCAACTTTTCTCAGCTCGGGTGAGTGTAAACAGCTTCCCAGATTTCTGACGAGAAAGAGCAGAATGAATGGATGCAGGTTAAGAGGGTGCTGCCGCGTCCCGGCCTCTGAAGTGTGCTCTTTCCCTCCCAGGACCTTCGCTCCGGTGTGGGATGTGTTCAAGACCTCGACAGAGAAGCTGGCCACCTGTCACATGGAGCTGGTGAGGAAACTACAGGAACTCATAAAAGAGGTCCAGAAGTACGTGGAGGAGCAGGCCAAAGCACACAAAAAGGTGAGGGGATGGAGAATTGAATGTTTCCAAAGTTAAAATGTATTTAAATCAGAATGATGGAAGAATCAGTAAAGAAGTGAGCAAGTCTTTTTACATTTTGGTCAGTACCAAAAACAAAAAATATTCCAATCTGTCACTCAATCTGTCATTTAAATATACCTCTTCGTTTTTTTCCCCTTTAGTTATTTTCCCAGCGAAAGATGTCGGAAAAATCAATTGTTTAATAATTTTTTCCATCCTGAGAAAAAACGTAGCGTGCGCTGTTATTCCACGTAGCTTCTTTTTTCAGTTTTTTTGACACTTCACTCCTCCATATCTCCTCTCTGCTGAGAACCCATCGGCTCATGTTTCACGCTTGAAGCCGCCGAACACAAAGTAAAAGAGGAGCTCGGAATCAGTGGAGTTGTGTTTGTGCTTTCAGCATGACAAAAAGGCTTTCACAGTGTCTCTCCGTCACTTCCCCTCGCTCCCTTTCCCCCCCCCCCCCCCCCCCCCGCTCTTGTGTTTCTTGGCCGGCTCGCAGACACACAGTGCTCGCTGTAGTAAAGCGGTGTGAATAACGCAAAGTAAACACCCGCCTTGGAGTGGGTGCTCAGAATGTGTACATAATTTTCCTTTCGCTTCATCCACTGATGTTCGACCATAAATGTGTCAAAATGAGGAGCACGGAGGGTTCAGAGACGATGGACCGAGCTTACTGTGAGGCCGCCGCCATCACTCCTCCATTACATGTCTCTTTTTATGTCCTACAAGGGAGAGAGTTACGGTATGACGAGATACAATACCACAAGATAGAGAGATCCAAGATGTGTAGAAGCAACAAGAGTAAGGTAACTAAAATTGGAAAAGTAAATTACAAGAATACAAGTGTATTAAAAGTAGTATAGCCGTGCCAAATAGAAAGTAAAATAGGAAATTCATATTGTGTATGATATTGAGAGTAATACGATGGTTGGAAAAGTAACATTGCACACTATATGATCTCCGTGTCCGACGTTCCAGCTGTGAGTGGATGTGAGGAGCGATGCAGACGTTTATGAGACCAAATCCAGAGTCTTTTTTTTTACCAGCCACTAAATACCTTTAACAGCTTCCTCGTGTGCAACGGTTGTAAGTCACATGCCGGAGAACAAAAGCGGCAGCCGTGTTTTATAAGAGCAATAAAGGACCTCTGTCTCCGCTGACACTGTGTCTGTTATGTCATTATTAAGTCGTAATGAACGAGAGGATTGTGCGTTCACGTCGAGCTACGAGAGCGCCGAGTGGCGCTCGCGCGTATTATTCCGGATTACCGTACCGGACGCTTGTGTGTTCTCAGACAAAAGAAGAGGTGGCGTCCACGCTGGAGGCGGTGCAGAACATCCAGACCACCTCGCAGGCGCTGCAGAAGTCCCGGGAGATCTACAATGCCAAAACTGTGGAGCAGGAGCGCCTCCGCAAAGAGGGGGCCACCCAGAGAGATGTGGACAAGGTGGGAGGTCACATTGGCACGTTCACACACACACACACACACACACACACACACACAGTCATGGTATGGTAATAAGGCATGATGAAGTGCCGTAACACTCGCAGTCTATACAGAAACCCCAAAAAGCTTCTTAGCCTTCAGATGTTAAGTGGAGCTCAGTTTCCTTTCCGATTCGTCAGTCGATCTGGGAAAAAACTAAGCGCCTGTGTGTGTGTGTGTGTGTGTGTGTGTGTGTGTGTGGGGGGGGGGGGGGGGGGGGGACCGACGACGGCCATTTATCTTGTCTGTTTATGTTTTTGCAGGCGGGAGTAAAAGCCAAAAAAGCCACAGAGACCTACAAGTCCTACGTGGAGAAATATGCCGCCGCCAAGTCGGAGTTCGAACAGAAGATGGCGGAAACTGCACAGGTACCGTGACGACCGGGTTTTCTCTCTTCTGCTCGAATGAAATACGCTGTCTGTGTCTGTGGTGTGCAACACTTTCATTGTGTAATCCGTGTGTGTGTGTGTGTGTGTGTGTGTGTGTGTGTGTGTGTGTGTGTGTGTGTGTGTTCCACGCTTCGTGCCCTGTATCATCTCCAGATTGTGTTTTTTTTCCCTCTGTAACGGAGTTTTTGTGGAAAGCCCTGATTGGATCCATCTGAAGGCCTGATTAGATAAACTCCAAATTAAAGTCAGATCAACAGACTTTGGCCTCCATATCCTCCCGCTCTGCCGCAGCTCCGCCACCAGAAATGGTTCCAGTTAGCTCCAACGTTTGTTTTTGTTTCCCCCCCCTCCCCCCTCAAGAGAAAGCGGAGTTGCAGCACTACTTCCCCGAGACATCACCGTCTACGGCTCGTCTCAAATGCAGCACATGTGGACACGAGTTATAAACACTGAACACATGTGCTCTCTGACATCACCGCGGCTCCCTACATGTGTGTTCTCTTTGTCTGAGTGTGTGTGTGTGTGAGCACATGGCAGCCGCCGTCCCGCTGAATGACAAGTCCTATTTATGTGCATGTCTCTGTAGTGTGGATGCGATGAGTGAGTGGCTCTATATCTCTGTGTTTGTGGCGAGATCTCCCTCTGCATCCTCTCTTTGATGTCCCCGTTTATGATTATTTATACTCATTCTCCTCGGTTAACCCCATAAGCCCACAGTCAGACTTAAGTGGAAGTAAACACTAGCATTTTAAGTTGTAATCGGCACCATACCGCCGCTTAAAGCCAAAATGAACCTCCGTCTATGTATCTCACGAACAGAATAGTTGTGGAAGGAACTGTATGTATGTATGTGTGTGTATGTGTGTGTTTGTGTGTGTGTGTGAGCGGTATAGACCACCCAAACAGACACACAGGAAGTGGCTGGGACAGAATAAGGAAGTGCAGTTTCCTTTGCTGCCCTTTCTGTCCTGAACTCTTCGATGATGCCTTCTGGCCTGTTTAATGACACTTGAAGCCGCCAGCTGCAGATCTGTAAATAAACGTGTTGCCTTCCGTAACGACCTTCGCCCTGTGTTGCAGAAATTCCAAGACATTGAAGAAAACCACATTCTCCACATGAAGGAGATCATTCAGTCGTACTCGCGGTCCGTCGACGAAACGCACATCCAAATAGGAGAGGTGAGTACGAACACACACACACACACACACACACACATATACATGCTTTCGAACATTCCTGTGGGTGGAGTAGGTGTCTTGTTGACCTGGGGCGCCGCTCATTGGGTTCACTGTGTGTCATATCAATTAGTGTCGTCTTTGATCTCGCTAATCGTTTAACTGAGAACCAGGAAGTGGTCCATTCAGCCCTTCATGCCGGGCAATTAAAAGCTGATCAAAACTCCCTCTCAGCCGATCTAAAACACCTCCAGAAGTCGAAGCACTTGCCAAAAGTCTGCGTCCGATAGCCGAACGTGCCGCACAGGCGTGTTTGTTTCTGGGAGAGTGTGTTTAGGTTTGAGGAAATGGCATCAAGTTCGATCACGTCCTCGCTGTGAAGGCTTTCAAACATCACTCACGGCTGTATTAATCGGCATTCACGGTTAACCAGAGATTTCCCTTTCATTTGTTTATTCAGCAATCACACTTACCAGCGCAGGATAAGTCGAGACTAAGTACAATCTGCTGCTCTGTTCTCGTTCATCTGATGCCGCTGCAGTTCTCTCACCGCCTGCAGAGGGCGCCGCAGCTCCACCGAGAGCGCCTCATTCTGGCCGGCAAGTTGGAAAGAATGCGGAGCGACAGGCTACCGCAGGTTATTCAGCCCCACAGTTCCTGCTTCTGAGCAGGAGGTGGGCAGCGCTGCTGCTGCCTGTTGCTGAGCCAAGTGACTGTACGGCCCCAAGTGGCCGGTCTTCTCTAGACCAGAAAAGAGCGGACTAAGAAATTGTGATTTGGTTTGATGAACACTCTTCAAACCAGGTTGTGAAGGACCTTGAGTTTTATAATCGCATAAGGATCAGGCAAGAGGGAGGGAGAGGGAGGCCGGGACTAGTTTGTATCTCTGCAGCATTGTGCTTAGTCACTGAGCCCTCAGGCTTTCATGCTGACAAGCAAACACAAAATCATACATTTGCATGTACTTGCATTTAAAATATAGAATCTTGTGAGTGCTGTTTTAGTTAGACGTGCAAGCACACATGCGTATACACACACACACACACACACACACACACACACACACAACTGTTCAAACAACCCTTATGTGTTTGGGGTGATTTGTATTAATGTTCGTGCTGCCATGTAGGAACAAATAAATACGGTTACGGTACTATTCAGACAGTTTAGAAAACACTTTGAATAGTACCGTAGCCGTATTTGTTCTTGCATTTTGTCCAACTGTATTTCTTCAATAATAATACAAATTATTTAATGGCGAGTACTTCGACTCCTGGTGAAGTCACAAATGCATCAACGGTGCTCAGATTGGAGTGAATAAATGCAACACCGGGGACAAACAAATGTAAACCCACCCGACCCTCCTGTGGTTTTAAATGTTTGCATGTGTCATGTGTGCTCAGAGAGGGCAGAGAAGCAGATCACTGAACTATACCCACATATTGTCAGTCTAATATTACAATATACACTGGAACAAACATATTCGTCTCTTTTAAAGAGCCTAAATTCCTTTTTTGTAGTGTATATTGATACAGTTGTTTAAGCTTAATCTCATATCTTCCAACAGATTCACAAAAGAATATACAACACTGGGGATAAATATATATATATTTTATTTTTTTAGCAAACAGCCTTGTAGAACATCAAAGTCTGTTTACAGGCCGTTCTTGCGTAACACTGCTGCCCGTGTGAGAAGGTTGTGACTGCAGAGGAAAAATCTGATGAATTGCCTCAAGTGACATCACACTTAACAGATGGGAGGAGAGTGGTCACCGCTGCCTGGAGCGGGTTGAACTTTAGCGGCGTGCTTCGTATAGATGAGTATAGCTTCCATATGATGACATTGTGGTCACTGTAGTTGACCGTGGATCCAAACACCTTCAAGTAGTAACCTGAAGAAGGAAAAAAACCTCTGGGGAGGCGTGGCGTTACAAAATAATTGAGCTTGACCAGACCTCCGCGGCTTGCTCCTCATCTCTGAGGCTAGCCGCTGCTAGCGTAGCACAGCCGAATCCCTGAGAGTGAGAGGTCGAGGTCTGACGATGTCACAGCTAGCCAATGCTTAATTGGTGTAGTACCTTTTTTAGACATTTAAAGACGCTCGTACAGTTAATTATAGTGAATCTACGACTGGAAGCTAAAATCTGCAATTTCTCAGTCGCGCTTCTTCTTTTTAATAAAGGTAGAAAGTCAGCCATGGTAACATTACAATACATGTTTTTCTTCATATAACATCAAATATATGTGTGTATATGGGATTCAAATATCTGTTATTGCACCTTGATGGAAGAGGAAATACTATTGCTATTCTAACTTAGCTGCTCATAACTCCGTGAGGGACGATGTCCTTGTCGCTGCATTTGCAGCTTCTATTGACTGCAAGGGGCCCGCTAAGCCCGGGGTGTGACAGCGGGAAGCGCCGCTCTGGCAGGCGAATAGGAAACAGCCGAGGACTCCACGCGTATCGGAGGAGACACGGCCGTCAACAACGGAGTCAGCAGTGAGTTTGACTGGTTGAAGGAATCTCTTGACAATAGCAGAGTCCGGTGTTGGAGCTGCTGTTCAAAGACACGTGACCGTAGGCAAGTGCAGTGCATGAAACTGAAGCACAGAGGGAGGGGAGGGGGGTCACTAAAAGACGCGATCATGTCAACCTTGCAGGTATTTTGAGATGAGGCTCAGTCGGCATCAGCTCAGTGGGCATGAAGGATAAGCGGGTTAGAGAGGATGAGAGGGAGAAAGTGAGCCGCGTAAAGAAAATAAAAACACCATATATAGAAGGAAGTAGCAGAGAGTCTTTAAGCTCACGTGGGCAGGTGTGTCTGTGAGGTTTGCGTGCTGTGTTTGTTTTTGTAAGTGAGCGTGTGTGTGTGAGGATCCCTTGAAGGCAGAGGCATGTTTTGAGCATGTGGTCAAAAGTCTCCACGGTACGAGGTGTGTGTGTGTGTGTGTGTGTGTGTGTGTGTGTGTGTGTGTGTGTGTGTGTGTGTGTGTGTGTGTGTGTGTGAGAGAGGCGAGCAGGGCACGCAGGTTGATGACATTACTGCCCTCCGTCAGGGCAGCAGCACCTGACAGATCGCGTGTGCTGCTCTGAGCAATCCCCCCCCCTCCCCCCCACCCCTAACACACCAACATCCTCTCCTGCCAGGGCACAGAAGGCTAATGCACTCCACCTCGCCACAGGGGCCGGGGGTTGGGGGGCCGGGTGGGAGGGAGGGAGGGGGAGGCAGACACATATTGTACGTGTTTGCGTGTGTGTTTGTTTGATAGTGGAGCCACTCTTGCGCTTACAGTATCACGCACATCTAAATGGTTTCGGTGAGAAGGCACAGTCGGCCTATACATCGCGTTCGCTTCCCCCTCAGTACACACACAAGCACACATGCACAAACCTCCAAAGCAAACAAGCAAACAAACACTCCGCTTCCTCTGATAGCGCCCAAAGGGCATCAGCGGAGCGCAGTGCCAACAATAATGATTCGCCCCGACACAATAGAATCACTCACAGTGAAGTACAGTATTGCCCGCACGGGCCACTTACGAAATAAATGTTTGAAATATCAACTCGCGGCAAAAGTAGCGTGAGTTATGAGGAGAATTAATAGCAACAGACGGCATTTGTCTCCCTGAGCATCTTGAAACAAATGTCTTTACTTTATGCTGTGACATGACAGGAAACACAGAAGTCAACACCCCAGCGAAGGATGAGCATTTTAGAGATTTAATTGCATCCCTTTCGATGATCAAGACATTCATGAGTGCATTGAAAAAAAGATTGATGTTTACAGTAAGGACCAATGCAAGTGGGAGAACACTTCCACATTTCAGACTTCCAGACTTTGATGATAAAAAGACTAAAATGTATAAGGTGAAGGGTTTTGTATGTCTCCTTGAGTTCAAAGGATTTCTCTTGAACACATTATGTCATAAATGTAGCTGACAGGATTCAGTCTGTGCAAGTAATAATACAAATGTTTTATTGCGGTTACATAACTTTTATTTTACTTTCACAAGGTTTTTGACTAAATACTGCGATATTGATATTGCGACAATAACACAATGAGATTTTTTATGAATGAGTATATAAAGACTAAGTGGGTAAAGGCAAACAATAGAGCAGCTAGAACAGCCTGGTAAGCGACATGACTGTAATGCCGCCTTTAAAACCAGGTAAAGGCAACACTTGTGCCATGTTTCCATATCCAAAATCAAAGACAATATCTGGTCTATTATCACGATATTTAAATATTATTGATATATTGCCCAGCCCTACTTTTACCTCACCAACACGGCTAGAATTCACCAACAAATGAAAAGCGTCTCCTCCTCCTCGTCGGGCTCAGAGCAATACAATATTTACGATGTTGTAAATGTTGTTGTCCCGTCTCTGCTGGTGGGTTTCAGAGTGGCTGTGCTGCCGCTACTGGGAAATGTAGTTCATCCTTCTTGCTTTAACACCTCTGTCAAGTTAGAGTGCCGGCAACAAGTACATTTTCTGTTTCTTGGTGAACGACCTAAAATAAACCTTTTTCATGAATTGATTGCAGTGGATAAAGTATTCACCTGATTCTGCTGCTGTGGAGTGTGTGTGTGTGTGTGTGTGTGTGTGTGTGTGTGTGTGTGTGTGTGTGTGTGTGTGTGTGTGTGTGTGTGTGTGTGTGTGTGTGTGCCATGTGCTTTCTCAGATAAGTCGCTCAAATTTGATCCGTGCTTTTTGGGGTTTTATAGGTCCACACCGAATTTGTGAGGAACATTGAGAACACCTCGGTGGAGAGCTTAATACACAAACTGTCCGAGAGCAAAGGAACCGGCAAAGAGAGACCAGGTGAGTCCGATGTGTGTTTTATGCCAATAACCGATATCTGTCGGGGTTTCAGGCCTTCTGCCCGCTCCGGCCTTGTGGGGAGGTTCTGGGGGGTGGGGGGTGCTGTATCGAGAGGGGCAATTAGAAGTAAGAGAGGGCCATCAGAGTCAATCATAGTAATCTGCTGTAAAGGTAGGCAGGCTTGGCATTCCAGTGAGCATGTGACACACAGGGGGCTTTGCTGTGCTCGCAGACTAAGCAGGCAGAACCAACCTTTTCAGGAGGTCAGAGCTCAACAATGACTCTTGTGTAAACTTTGCCATGCCACAATAATCAAGGGAATACTCCTCAGACCCCTTTTGGCTCTCTCCCCCCCCTCCTCCTCCCTCCTTTTCACACACACTTGCAGCTCATTCAGCGATAAGTTACTCATGCGGCCACTGTCGGAGCTTCATTTTATATATTTTTTACAACTGTCTTCACTTTTACGGCTATTAATCGTTGTGCATATTTTTAAATTTGTACCTTTTTTTTTAAATCCTCGAGGTGAATACCCAGCGGCGTTGCGTCAGGAGGCCGCAGACACAAAGGGTTCACCTCTGCTGCGCTTGTGTGTACACAAACGGTGACCCGTGTGTCCAGACGCTGCGTCCGAGGAGTGGTGGCCTTCATTTGTTTGGACAGCAGAATTAATTGAGGCTAAAAAAACGGTCAGAAAATTCCTCTTTGTATCAAGCTGTTCATTAGGGATCGCGCAGCAGCCCCGGCCCTGTCAGAAAAATAACCTGTCGGCCCCGTGATTAAATAGCTGAACGGATGGCCGGTCCAGTGCCTTTAGAGAGAGAGAGGTTGAATAAACTTTCTATTGCGGAAACAATCCCAAAGTGACACGCTGCGAGGCGGGGGGGTTCGGAGTGTTCAACGATATCCAGCTGAGCTGTCAACTGGCGGTGGGCCAGACACGCAACCCCCCCTCCCCTCTCCGCCCCTCTCCCACTCCCAGTGCCATGTGAAGCATATGCAATTTAAAAAAAAAAAAAAAAAAAAGCATTCTCCGCTCATGCGTGACTGCATGCTTTCCCTCACAGAGAGTAGAAAGCAAAGAAACATCTTCCCCTGTATAAACAGAGTCGTCTGTCTGTTTAGGAGACGTTTAAACAGTTCATAATGTCGGCCCAGATTTAGGTAATATTCATGTGTCTGGTGTTTGGACTTTCTCTCTCTCTCTCTCTCTCTTTTTTTTTTTTTTTTTGCAGTTGGTGTGCATAAATATTGTCAGATGCAATCGCAGGATGCTCGCGGCAACGGGTTCCTGCTCTGCCTGGGTCTTACGTAGATGCACAGCATTTGTTAAACATCCCAGAGCTCCAGTGAGGAACGCCACGTGTACTTTTACAGTGATTTCCCCCTTTTATAGGGTCCTTTTCCATTGCTTTTGTTTGACAATACCTCCAGCTAATACACCTGATGATAGATAATGTCAAATAAGATAATGGTTGCGAGCGTCCTCTCGAGTTAAAATGTTCTTTTTGTCGGCACAATGTTGACGATGAGGACGACATAACCGACTATCTCGCCGCTTCCTCCCATGAGAGAAAGTTCTATGACTGAGCGTGGCGATTTTGTTTTGATTGGCATTAAACTCTCTCTCTCTCTCTCTCTCTCTCTCTCTGTGGCGCGCAGGCGCACGCACACAAGCGCTCCGTGCTGCCGTCGTGTTTTCGCCCGGCGGTGCAGAGGCCTGATATTGCACAGTAGAGTAGATCGGTCATTGGTGTACTTTATCCACTTCACTTGGCGTGATGCATGCCTCTCGTGACTCGCCGCTTCCCTGCGCTTCACTCGGCGCTGCACACGCCAAACAATGCGTCGATTCTGCTCACGACTGGCATCCTCTGGAGAGAGCGCGTCGGTCTGCCTGCTACTGTATACATTTTGAGTTAAAATATCATTAGCTTTGTTGTTTTCAGGTCATGGCATGTTAGTGTATCAGAGATATTGCCAGAGGGTCCTGCTCCATCTCTCTCTCTCTCTCTCTCTCTCTCTCTCTCTCTCTCTCCCCCTCATCTTGCAAGCTATTAAGCTTTCTAGTTACCGGATATCTATCTATTATATCCGATAGCAGACATAGACTGCACGTCTTCCAGGTCATGCATTTTAATAAGAAACGGTCGCGCAAAAACTAATAAAATACGGCGTAATTTGTGCTCGAAGTCACAGTTAAGCGCATGGATCACGTGCACTAATGCATGATATTGCATCGTGTGGCTGAAGTGTCACTCTTTCTAATAGATATCCACATCACACAACATCGACAACCCAAACTCCCGGATTCCTCTGAGTGACATGCACACTTATTGCATGCCCTGCCTCTGGTTTTCCCCACAGTCTTCTGTGTGTGTGTGTGTGTGTGTGTGTGTGTGTGTGTGTGTGTGTGTGTGTGTGTGTGTGTGTGCGCACGTGTGCGTGCATGTGAGCATGTGTATGTTAAAGCGCCGTCCCTTTAAAAAAAAAAAAAAAAAAAAAGGCTCCATAAATGTTTCTGGAGGCGCACTTGAAGCGTGACAGTCCGAGTGCAGGCCCTCGGAGGTAAATGTGTATAATTAATGAGCATTAAATTAAGTGTGAACTCTGTTGTTTTTCCCCCCGTCATCATTTGAATGATGGATCTGAATTAGCAGCAGTAATGTTGTTATTAATATTATAATCATTTTTTCGTGAGGATAAATTGGTTGCGCTCCCAGTGACATTATGACCGTTGGCTGAAATCGATGCGACAGTTTGTTTGTTCAATCTCTTAATCGAGGTTGCCGTGATGATCTGAGTGTCTTTGTGTGTTCGCGTGTGCTCGATTTAAGTTTGTTGGTTCATACGTGGTCTGTTCTTTTTCTTTTTTTTTGCATGTCAAGAGCGAGAAGCCTGAGAGCAGATTTGTCCGTGTGGCTTTAAACACTTTGCTGCATGCGATCTCGGACTTCTTTGTCTTATTGTGAGAGGGTTTGCACCTTCTGCGTGTCAAAGGGAGGTTTACTCATCATATCTGCCGTTTGCTGTGAGCCCCGAGGCTCGGGTAGTTTTTTATAGAATTGGTTTCATGAGCGTGGCGGTTCTTGTGTCCCAGGTGGGGCTTTCATACGTGGCTCTGTGAGGAAGACCCCATGCTCACAGAGCAGGGCTTCGTGTCCCCTGGAGGGAGTGTCACATCTCTGTGAGGGCCACCAGACACACGGTTGACTCCGCTATTGACCCCGTCTGCCCTCTGGGACCAGCATAGCCCTGTTTGTGTACACACTCCAGGCACGCCAGACTGCATGTTGTGTATCTGCCACAGTGTGTTTGTGCTGTGTGTGTGTGTGTGTGTGATTATTGCGTGATGTACATTCACAGCATTCACAGCAGTGGGTCATTGACCCTTTCTGCGCCAAATGAACCTAAAAGATTTCTTTTTTCTTTCGTCTCATTAGGACCCATTGAGTTTGAGGAGTGCAATGCAGCTATTGCTACTGAAGGTAAGTCTTGTTATACAATTAAAGGTGGAACAGAAATATGTTTTTGATAAATACACTGCAAGTTGCATTTCAGTAAAGCACGTTTTTTTTATATCAGGCAGATTTATCATAATAAAAAAATTAAATCTATGGTTGAAAAGCGTTTTTTTTTGTTGTCTTAAGGTGCCAAACCCAGAAAGAGGAAACCATTTGGCATCCGAAGGAAAGACAAGGACACAGACTCCACGTGAGTGAAGACCTGCGCGTCTTAAATCCAACACAATTAATGCAACGCGCAAACTTTCTCTTCATGATGCGATGATTCTGTGTTTCAGGGAGTCGACAGAAGTTGAACCTGCTGTGAGTATAAGTTTCACCAAAACATCCAGTTGCACCTCAACTTTGAGTTGATACTTCAGATGCTAGTTCTCATCTCTCTCGCTCTGTCTCTCTCTCTCTCTCTCTCTCTCTCTCTCTCTCTCTCTCTCTGTTCCCTTCCTCCTGTTTGCTTTGTAGATTTGCTCATTCATTCATTCATTTCTCTGTTTGTGCTTGTAGAACACTGCCAACGGCGCTCCCCCTGGATTCTACGGCTCCATAGACATCCAGAATGCTGTAAGCAAGCTAACACAAACTCAAACACACAAACTGAAACACACATACACACACACACACAATACATATTCATATCCAGACCAGTTGTTGTGTATCACATTCTGTGAATGATTTTTTATAAACCTATAGAAAAAGTAATTTTGTGTTTTCTGTCCATTGTCCTGTATTGATTTTAATTCATCCTCTAAAGTAGCGAAGTGTGATGTAGTTATCCGAGTTGTAAGAATGTTATCTAGCATGTTAGCTTTAACTTTCTATGTAAAACCTCAGAAACAGAATGAAACCTCATAAATCAATGAAACTTTGCATCTCTTGATAAACTAAACATGACCCACACATGATGCACTAGTTACTGTTGATGACAATCAGACAAATGTAGATCAAAATGATAATAATAATAATAATATTCATAAAATACTACATTTAGGCTACGTTTGAAGGTTTTGACTAAAGCTCAAATTTAAATAGCCACTATTCAACAGCTAATTGTCCTGTTTGTCCTATTTTGAATTGTACTATATTACATAATTACTAATTATTAAATTACTAATTTCAATAATGTATAATAAATAATTAAAATTAAAATGTAATTTGAAAATAAAATATTTAAACACAAAAGGATGTATACAAAAGTGTTTATTAATACAGTTTGTGTTTCATTTAGCTGCTTTAAAATGTTTTTATAAAAGATAATCACGCGTTTTTTAATTGCAAAGTGCACGAAAGTTTTTTTTAAATGTGACAATTTTCTCTTTCTTTTTTTGTAGAATGTTCCCCAAGTTGACGCAGACGGTTTCTGTATCCGACCGGAAGGAAATGAAAACAATATCCTTTGATTTGAGAGCTCTGTTTGTTTCCCTGTTCCTGTCTGCAGCGTGAGGCTCGAGCCAAACAAAACCAAAACGATCGTTTTCTCATTTAAACTCTTCTCTCCTCGTTGTCGCCTTGACTCTTTTGTCCCCGCCCACATGCCAAAGAGAATTCCTTCTATTCGTCCAGTGACTCGGAGGATGAGGACGAGCCCAGGAAGTTCCACGTGGAGATCAAGCCCGTCCAGCCAAACAACGGCACGCACCAGAACCGAGCCACCATCGACGAGCTCAAAGCCTCCATCGGAAACATCATCCTGTCGCCCTCGACCTCGGTACGGCTCCTCCACACACCGAATGCTGAAAATCCCCAAAACACAGACCTGTTGCTGTCCTGCTCTGCTGCAGCAACACTAGAGGGCAATAGGGGGATGTGGAACCTCAGTGAGGGAACTTCATTTAGCTGGAGAGGCCATTAGCCACACTTTCTTTTAGCTTATTTAGCTAAATGGATATTATATCTAATATTTCACCGCTTTGTAAATTCAGTTACATGTCAAACAACTTTGCGATGTTTTTATTTTATAGGAAAATAGTTTCTGATGGTGTTGGTTACTGCAGACTCACACGCATGCACACTGTCCTCCTTGTAGGCACTGAAGAGAATGCTTTGCGGCAGTGGCTGACAAGCTACACACACACACACACACACGCACACACACACACACGCACACGCACATCCAAAGCCCAGTCTGATCCGTGCCCTCCGTCATGGAGCCCTTCGTTCAGCTCCTTGTCCCTCACCATCACTCAATCTCTCTCTCTCTCTCTCCGCTCTACGAAAATAGCCTCTGCCATTAAACTTTAAAAACCACTACGGCTTGTGTGCAAACAGGCAGCGTGTGTGCACCGAGCTGTTGTTGTTGTTAAGGTTGTCGTGGCGCTCGGTGTCCGGTGGGCTTCACCCGCTGCACACCGAGCCGAACGTCACGGCATCGACCTCGCGTCTCCGCCTCCCTCCGCCGGCGTCTCCCTGAGCTGTGACTGCTGTTCCTCCTCCCTGTTTGTGTTGTACCTCACTCTTTTTTTTTTTTTTTTTACACTCCTGTCTTTGCTTGCTTTCACTCCTTGGGTTTTATTGGAGCCCACTTGTTCAAGACAGGACGCTGTCGTGGTTATTTATGAATACTGTATGGGGTTAGTTGCCTCGTTTTTACAAATGTTTTCTTTTCTTTCCTTTTTTTTTAAAAATGTTTTTCCTCGGATGTTTTTCTCTCAAAATTCCCGAGGAGCGATGTTCTCTTTTTTAAACCTTTTTGACTTTTGTTGATTGCGCTTTGGTTTCGGTTGTTGTCGAGACTCAAACACACGATCGCTTCCTCGTCCTGAAAACTAAAACACAGGCCACACAAACAGCGGGCAGATTTGCATTTAAATACCAGAAGTCATTCGATTATAGACGCTTTTCAGTTTTCTGTTTCCGCACCCTTTTCCTTTTTCTCATTTACCAAAAAGTTAAAACATACGTCCGAGGTGATGACGAACCTTGCATCATCTGGTGTGAATTATTGAGAGATTTCCTTCTTTCTTTTTTTCCCTCCTCAGTGCTCATTTTTCTGTCTTTTTCATTTCTCCTCCTGTTTGGTTCCCCCTCTGCGGTGTTCCCTTTATTGAAATAGCAATGGAAGTCGTGTGTGTGTGGCCAGCAAGAGCCGTAATTGAACCCATTTGCCGCTTAGCGCCTGTGGGACTAAACCCCGGCCTCACAGCTCTACGGTGGTTAAATGCTTTTGCTATGTTCCTTAAACCCATTTTGTTTCTTTTTCTCCCTTCCTCCCTTGAGTAACACACACACACACACACACACACACACACACACAACCCCCACAACCACCACCTTTCTTCTTGTGCGAATACATTCTTTATTGAAATCGATGCTCTCAGCTTCCATCGGGTGGGTGACCCTCAACAGCGGATCCTGCGTTCGGTTTCTTGTGTTGCGCAGCGTGACGCGGCGGCTTGATGTCCAGAGAGAAAAGGTCTCTGCACAGGAAGTTGGTGAAGTGTCGGGGTCCGTGCTCTCCGTCGTCCTCGACCGATTCGCTGTGCGCGCTTAGATGCGGCTGAATATTTCACCCTAGGTTTAACGTCTGGTATGTGTGAGTCCAGAGGAGCCCTGTGATTTACTGTCTTCAACTCCAAAGTGGAACATTTCTTTTCCACTGGGAATAATTAATAATATAGTTCCAACCCTTTTTTTTTTTTTTCTTTCTCAGAGTTTTATATATTTGAATTCTCATATTTCGCTACATAAACACGATCAAAGGCTTCGGGTTTCAAACTATCTGACCGTAGAAGTAGAAGAAGAAGAAAAACACGACACTTAGATTACTTTGTTGATCTGCTTTGTGTTTCCTGCACGGAGAACAATCAGTTTTGTCTTCCTCGTGATTTGTTTCTAACAAAACGGAGCAAACGTCTGGCAAGTAACCGTTGAAAATGCGTGGTGGGTCGAATGTGTCTTTGATGAATTATTGTCTGTTTTTGTTTTTCAGGGACAGATGAGGAGGAACCAGTCCAGTGAGTATTTTCCTCTGCCTGACCTCTGTTTCTACGTGCTGCTGGATGACTGTGAAAAGGGGGTAGACTGCACAACTCCTCAACTGCATTTTTCTTGGCACAAGTTGTTTTTAAAGAGGTCGCCTGCAAAGCAAATTAAAGCCCAGAAAACGTAGCCAAAACCAACATATCTGGAGAAAAAGTAAATAACTGTTCTTCGCTGTAAATGTGTGCTTGAGGGATGTTTCCCTCCCGTGGTACAAATAAGATGAATTGCTTTATTGGCTGTTTATGTTTTGACATGTCAGAAATGATCTTTTCCATTCTGCAAACTGGCTCAGTTTGCAGAAAATAATACCAATTGCTCCATGAGGTCCAAAAGAAGATTAATACTAATCCAATTTGTATGAGTTAAAAGTAAAAGCTCTTCTTCTTTTCAAAAGTTGCTTTTGCATATTTGCAGCTAACTAACTGGTTGTAATAGTTACATTGTGCAGCTGAAACACAAGGTATTGCATTGATAGATGTATACTCTACACACGCTTAGGGATCACAGGAGTTTCTGCATTAAGCTCTAAGGCTCAGGGTCCCGGTGAGTATGTTTTCACTACAGTCGTAAGCCTCCAGCCTTCCCCGTCCCCTCAAATCATCCACCACAGCCCTCCTCTCTGTCCCCTGCAGCTGGCTGACACAAGCTAACACCACTGACACTGCGTTCTCTCTCTGCACACTTTCAGCTCCTATATTAAGAATTTACCAACATGTCTGGTTTTATTTTCCGGGTCTTCTCGATGGTCTCCTCTTACCTTTGGTGCTGTCTCAGGTCGCTGATATGGATCCTCTGCATTGTAGCACTTTAGAAAGGGGCACAAAATAACAAAGCAAGGCCTACATATTTATTTTTTGTCGCAAAGTCCCCTGTTTTAAAGTGTTACCATCAAGTAAAAAAAATTAAACATGTTTAAAGTTGACATATTTGGGTACGATTTTACGGTTTTACTGTGTGTGGCAGAAATAAGAACAAATATCTTATCCAACCTAAATCTTACTGCAAATAGACGTTTTGTGGCTTTTCATGGCAGAAACCCTGGTTTACATTTCTGGTTTTAAGGTGTGATGTACTTTAAACATTGAAGAGTAGTTTGGGGTTTTTCATTTTTCCCTTGCTGTCATCACTCTGTTCAGGTCTGCGGCTCCTAATTCTCTGTTTGGGTTTCTGTCTCTGCAGGTGACGAGCTGGGAAAACCCAGAGTGCCAACGCCTTACGAGTACGTACAAAACGAGCTCACGGCTGCCACCGCTTTCATGTTCACGGTCGCTGTTTTGGGAAACTGTGCTGCTTTTTGCTTGAAATGCTGCTGTAAGTTTGACTCGTCTCTCTCTCTGTCTCTCTCTATGTCTCTCTCTCCTGCGGCAGACTGACGAACAACGACCTTCTGTCTCTGGACCCGTTCGGCCCGACTCTCGCGGCAGGCTCCTCCTCCTCCGTGTCCTCATCAACAGGTGAGCCTCATAAAAAGCCTCGTATTGCTCTGCACGTATATATTCAGACTTTACTGTTTTATCCTGCACTCGACCCCTCGACCAGGTTCCCGTCGTTCCTTTGGATTTGTAATCCTTAAGATTTCCGTCCTGGTTAACTTGGTGACACTCGTGGTTACAGGTGGAAACAGCCAATGCAGCTTTGTTGAGCAGGTACTTTGTCATAAATACAGCAGAAGAACTAGCGTAAAGAAATCAGTTGAATTCAGTTAAGTTTTTCCACTCAGTAAAAAGAGTTGGGCTCATTACTGCCTCGCAAAAATGTTAAATAATCTGCTGACCGATAAACGCAGAAAGGATATAAACTACTATAAAGAGAAGAGGATTATAACTTGAAGGAGCAACAAGCGATCTGTTTTTTGAGCTTGTGATCGAGTCTCTTTTTGCTCTTTCTGTTCCTTGATCTCCTCTTCTCTCTCTGTGCATTATGTAGTCTCTCCTTCCTTCTCTGATCTAATCATTTGGGAGCCTTCCCCCTCAGGGGTCATTCCCAGATGGAGGAACTGACCCCCGAGGTTAACAGAATATTCAACCACAGGGAATTAAAACGGCAGCTTTTTCCACCACAGTTTGTCTTTTTCCATAATTTTTCCAGTCTTGTACTCCTTCTGTTTCGTACAGTGTTTGTTTTGACTTCATTGTAAGCGTTGATGAAGTGCACCTCATGGCGTTACGTGTGTGACACTAGTGTTTAAACAGAGTGACATTAGCGCTGACCCATTGCCTATAGGCTAAGCGTAATCCACAGTTAATTGGCACCTCGTGGAGGTCAGAGGGCCGGCTATAAAGCCCACTGGCACGTATGTTGTCAAACATTGTCTCGTTACTGTCAAAGGTCTCGGCTTAAAAGTCAAAAGAGCATCGTAGAGTGCCCTGATTAAGATACGGTGATGGAAATTAACAGCCTGTTAAATCTCTCTGTGTACAGTGAAGCAGGATCCCAATGCACACATGACACATTAAACAAGTCCGGTCTGTGAGCGATTAAAACGATTAGACTCTCACTGAATGAAGCAAAGATTGTAAAAAGGTTCTGTCTCATTTATAACGTTTTTTTTATTTTTATTGATTTGTTTTGTACATGTTCCTCTGTTTGACATATTGTCTTTGCTTTTTGTTTAATTACGATGTCACTGAGTTGAAGTTATGTTGATGTTTTATTGTTCTTATGAACTTTTCTCGTTAGACCTTGCCTCTATCTTCCTTTCAATCCCTCCATCTTTTCTGAGGATTGACTCAGACGTCTTTCTGCCAGAGGCCTCAGGTAAAATGATTATCAGACAGAGATCTCAATGAAAACCCGTTCGCACAACTTGAAGCACTCATCATCTACTGGTTTGCATGGTATTTATGATTTGACTTCAAATGCATGTGAACATGTGTGAGATTCAGACTGACTTCTAGTTTAATTCTCAGGAAGTGTGTCCTTATGCGTGTTCAATCAGAATCATCGCTTTGCACATTTAATGCTGGAGAGAGGATTGATTTTAGTTTAAAATAAGCTTTTCTGGAAAGATATCATACCTTACTAACTATGCAGAGTTTGCATGTGGTTTAAGGTCTGTGTAAGAACAAGACAAATATGTCGTAGTTGTAGACAAATTAGTCTGACGTCCAGCTCAGGATGCTGTGTGTGCAACAGTTAGAGGAAAAACAACATGATGTAAACACCGAGAGAGGATTGGATTTGTCAGCTACACGAGGTCTGGCAATCAGAAATGCAGCGTTTGATTTTAAAAACAACTTTTATAATATATCCAAACAGGCCAAATCATCTGCTGAAAAATCATGACAAGATGTTGACTTATTTTATGTAACTTGACATTACGTAATGTAAGAAACAAACAGATACCATGAATGTCTTCAGACAGCGGTCTACGTTATGAGGGAGCCTCATCCCCCTCACATGAAACAGGTGTGTGAGAGCGTGCGAAATGCAGATGCACTGTTGTTGTGTCACTTGATGACTCGATAACGCGTCGCTAACATTGAACATTACCCGGTGATGTAAAACTCTTTACTGTCATGCTAAAAGGGTGTTTAGCCCATCTGGATTCAGACCGATTACTCAGCGGTTCAGAAAAAACAAATTGTATTATAAAGCTTCAGCTATGACATCACTGTGAGTGCTTATGCCACGTTGCTGCTTGTATTGCCCCATGTCTGATGTGCATTTGTCATATTTATCGCCTCTTGTCGATCACATGGCCCCTCCCACTCCCCACCACCCCGTCAGCTGAGGCGGTGACGCAACGGGAACGCTCTCCTCCCCTGGCAGAGAGCCAACAGTCCAAAGATGTCTCTTCTTTCTCCTCGTCCACGTCCTCTCCCTGGGACTCGCCAGAAAACCCTTTCCAATCACTCAAGCCCGCGCCAGCGAGGGCCCAGAGCGCGCCCATCACCTTGCCCACCGATCCCATCGACCCCGTCAAAGGCCCGGCCGCCGCCAGCCCCCCGAAGAGCGGCGACGCCGTCTCCTCCGTGTCCTGGTCCCAGAGCCAGTGGATCGCCTTCAGCGATAATTTGGCTCCAGCTCGCCGCCAGGGCTCGGGGCCGCCGGTGAAGGATCCACAGGGGCCGCCGTCCGGCTCCGGCAGGTCGTGCCGCTTCCTGTCTGATGAGTCCGCCGAGGCCTTCCGCAAAGCGGCGGGCGGCGGCGGCGGCGGCGGAGGAGAAGGCGGCAACCCCTGTTTGTCTGACGTCTTCTCTGGGATTACAGATTACAGGGCGGTGGCAGCAGCTCCATCAAGCAAAATATTCAATGGTAACATTAATACCGATGCTAGAGACGTGTCTTATGCCTGAGGTTTGGAGTTTTATATTTTTATTTTAACTGTTTGTTTTATCATTTTGTGCATTTGTTTTGGATTTGACAATTCTGTTGTTTTTGTTTTTCTTATTTTTGAGATTAATGCTTCTCTAACTCACTGCCTGGTTTGCAACATGTTTGTCTTTGAGTTTATTTTGGGGGTTTTTATGCAATTTATTTTGGAATGTGTTTTCCTCCTATGTTCTTACCTGTAACAGTTTTGCTATCATGGTTTTTAAACTCAGGGTCCTAATGCACGATGCATCTACTTCAATGAAGCACAGTGTGTTCACGGTTTGTTTGTCCCCGATCCCCCGTGCCGCTCACTGCCTCTAACCCGTAAAACCTCCGCCCGTTTCTCCGTGCAGTGCCAGTACCAAACCGACCGACGACCCCGCTGACGGCCGGGGCCCTGGTGCCCCCGCCCCGGCCCTCCTCCAGGCCCAAACTCCCCACAGGGAAACTCACAGGAATCACTGAGATTGTGAGCAAATACAGTCAACAACCCCGCAGAATACGTGCTAACGCAACGCGGCCACATTCATGACTTATGATGTATCATGTATGACTCGCTTCGCTCAGGTACGGCCGTTCAGCCCGCCCAAGACGTCCAACGCCAGCCCTCCTCCTGCCGCGCCGCTCGCCCGGGCGGAGAGCTCCTCCTCCTTGTCCTCGAATGCCTCGCTCAGCGCCGGCAACACCCCCACCGTTGGTAAGCCCCGCAATGATTTAGTCTCCTTTTCTTTCTTTTTTAAGCTCTTTACCAACGTATCCACATATATTTTTTTATCTCTGCAACACAATGTGCTGTGTTTCCTCCTCTGTCGCTCTTCCCTTCCCCTCCTTCCTTCCTTCCTTCCTTGATTCCTCTGCTTACAGGAGCTGAGCACCCCTTTGCTCTCCCCTTCTCCTCCCCAGAGCCAGAGCTGCTCTCCCTCTCACCTTTCTTTCTGCTCAGCCAAAGTGAGTCTGCCTTCTCCCAACTCTGGTTTCCTCCTTTCATCCTCTCCACCCCTGCGTACGTTTCACCGGCGTCCTCATTAGCGCCCGTTAGCGACACGTCCATCTCTGTGCAGTCACGTCGGCCTCGTCAGCTTAGGGCTCACCTGTCGCACATTCACATTTTAGGACTTACAACTGTGCTCAGCATCACCTCTGCCTCACACGTGTGCTCTCTGGGTCTCTTTATCTCCTCCTCTCTTCTTTATGCCTTGTTTTAATTTGGTGTAAAGAGGACGATGTGTTCATAGCGAAGCTGCCTACCTTTGAGAAGCGGTGTGAAACACCAGCAGGTACAGTGGAAGCTCGTGCAAGAGGATCTGACTCTGTGTTTAACTCAAACTAACAGCGGCCTGTTGGACGGGCTGGAAGAACAACTGGTTGTCTTGCTTTGCAGTGATTTCTCTCTCTTGTTTGCTCTCCATATTCACCTTTTTTCAGCAGCATTAGCTCCTAACATTATAAAGATTGGGTCGTTAAAATAATGACGTCGTGAATGTCTTTTGTTGACTTTAATTTTAATACGCCGTCTGAGGTAATCCTGCCTGTCCAGTTAATGTGAACTAAAGCAGCTGTAGCATGATCTACTCTAAAAAAAAAAGCGTAGCGTGTTTTTTCTTCACATGAAAAATAACAATGTGCTGATTTGCAATGTGTGAATGGCTGACATCGTGAAAAGCAATAATACAGATATTCAAAATGACGTAATGCATCTTTGCATGATCAAGCCTCTGGACCCTGCTGTGACTAAAACAAGTCTGATCCGCAAGCTGAGTCAACAGACCTCAAACTCTGTGCCGTTCTCCTTCTCAGGGACGTCTCGCGGTCCCAGCCCTGTGACCTTGGGATCCCTCGACGCTCTGCCCATCGCCGTGGCCTTCACAGAATCGGTTAATGCTTACTTCAAAGGAGCTGATCCCACTAAGTGAGTCTCACATGACCTCCTGCTGCTCGCAGGAACCCACACGCATACACATTTTTGTCCATACTTGAAACTGCAACACATATGACGCCACGAGCGTATAGCCGCCGCTCGTGGCGTCGGCCTGTGTGCGTCGCCCCTGCATGTGTGGAATGTTTTTGCGTTAGTCTGACACCATTCTTTCAGAGTGGATAACCTACGCGGGGGCAGATTATAGTCTGGGGCAGAGAAAACATACAGCCGTTTATTGGTTAACTGCTGTTAAATTGCTGCTGTGCAAAAGGCTTATTTTTGCAGGGATTAGCGAATGGAACATTTCATAAGCAATGCAGCGGAGACACGGTGCGAGGTCGAGACCCGCTGTGGGCCGTTACCGCCTCGGCCGAGGCCAACCCCAACTGAATGGAGAAACCTGATTTATATCAGACTTTAAAAGCATACAGATGTATATTCAGAAAAGGGGGGGAATGGAGACACCTGCAACCATAAGGCTGGGTGTTTCGATTCACAAGGAGAGGTTATAGTGGGAAAAAGATCAGTTGAGTAAAATGGAAATTAAGCTGGATAATCGACTAATTGTTGAAGTCTGTCTCTGCTTCCAGCTTCTCAAACGTGATGATTTTATACTTACTTGTATACTGTTTATTATTCATTATGCAATGAGATAGAATATATTTGGCTGAACTAAGGCGCTGAGAAACGGTGATGGGCCTCTTTCACATTTTTTTTACATTTGATTAAAGCTACGGCGAGGAGCTTTCCTTTTTGGCGGTCTCTGTGGACTGAAGCGGTCGTGTTTCCCTTTTTAGAAAACCGCTTATTTTACTGCAGCGCGGTGACAGTCCTGGTTCTGGATCTCTCCCCCTGCCGCCCTACCAGTTAAAAGTCAAAGTAACTTGAACAGAACGTTGATGAATGAGACATATTTCCTATTCACGTGGCTACATTCCTCAGGTGCATCGTGAAGATCACAGGAGACATGACCTTTTCGTTCCCCATGGGCATCATCAAGGTGTTCACCAGCAACCCCTCCCCGGCCGTGCTCACCTTCAAGCTGAAGAACATCAGCCGGTTGGAGCAGATCTTGCCCAACCAGCAGCTGCTGTACAGGTGAGTGAGCCGCCCGGAGACGTTCGCCACCCAAACGGCTAAAATACTGCAAAGAAGAGCTCTGCAGAGACGATGAGTTGATCACTTGTCGGTGGTGAAATGAAAGCGGGATTTGGACGCGATAATTCGGGGTGAGAATCGAGGAAATGTTGTCTGCGTCCGTGGGAGGAAATTCAATTAGTAATCTGTCATAAAGCCGTCATTAAGCTGTCAGGGAAGTATTTTCCACCAGACTTTTTAACAGCCTGGTTCTCAGCAGCCCATGTCTCTTCTGAAATACTGAAACACCCTGAAACAGCACACCTCGTATAACATCTGTTTCATTTATCGCCCATCATGTTGCCTCTCACCTCTTTAGTCTCAGTCCAATGTGTTTAGTGTAGATTTGACCTCACAGGCCGTGGTGCGAGTTTCAATACGCTTTGGTTATTTTTTAAAACGACGACTTTTTGAAACAAATTCTATTTGACGCCTTCATATTCTTTCTTAAAAAGTAAAGGAAAATTACATATTTTTGTTATGTTTCTTCTTCTCTCTCTCTCTGTTATCCGAAGACCACATGGTCGGACTAATTTGAATCAAATGGAATTCATGATTTAGTAGCTGGTTGCATATAACAGGGTCATTTTTTCCAAGCTATTGGAGCTTTGCACACAAAGCCAGGAAGAAGCGATGAATAATTGAGCCTCTGATTGTTCCTTGTGCATGAGTGTGTGTGTGTGTGTGTCTTCCTGACTGTTTTTACTTTCTATCTAGTGATCCTTCCCAAAGTGACTCAAATTCCAAGGACTTCTGGTTCAACATGCAAGCGCTGACGTCCTACCTCAGGAAATCTTCAGATCAGAATCCTACTTCTTCCTATTATAACGTGGACGTCCTAAAATACCAGGTCAGCCAAAGTCGAGTCGAGGACAATAATCCAGATAAAATAACTGGAGGCAAAGAATGCTTTATAAAAGAAAAAGCATGTGCTTCACACTCCAGACAAGTCTGAGAAAGAAGTAAAAAAAAAGAGCTTTCGTCTGTAATATTCTTTAAATAATCAAATAGTTTGAACCTTGAAGTCTTTGCCTGCCACACATCCTCACCATCTTTGGAATTGAATTAATTTGTGGCCACTAACCATCTTTGGAATTGAATTTACTTCTTCTAAAACCATGTTGTAGTCTGGTTTAAACCTCAGCTAAATACTGTACGCCTGGCCCTAAAATCCTGCAGCCTCACACGCGAAATGCCACCGCTAGATGACATCATCTTTTAAAACAAACCCCATAAAGAATGGTTTTATAGCTTCAAACTGGCGTATTTACATTATTACATTAGTTTGTATTAAAGTCGTTGTGCATATGAAATAATATTGTGAAAGCTTCACCAATAAAATACAAGTTGTCAGCGCCGTACATAGAATTTATGGAAAAAAGCACAATCATCACAATGCACCAAAGTGAAATATAAAAATTAATATCTTGGAGCTTATAAGAGGAATCTCACCTCAATAAACATTATAAGCAAGTACAAAAAAAATTGAACTGAATTGTGAATTTACTTAAATCAGATGCATGCTGGGAATTGTTGCTGCTGTCCTCTGATCAGCAGGTTGTTCCCAGTTGAGAGTCTATAATAATCTGTATATGTGTGGTGCTGTTTCCAGTCAAGAGTTTCTGATCCCAGGCATCTGTCCCTAAGACTTTAATGTATCAATGATATTCATTTATGAAAGATTTGTTATATTTAGATCGATCCATATTGGGAAATTTGACATTTTTTAGTAAGTAGGGGTTAAATATTTTTTTGTTAAGAGATTCTTCAGCTGCTTAGGCCTCACTTTTAGCTTTCATTTGTACTTACTTGTGACTACAACAAAGACTTTGAGCTTTTCAGACTTCTAGTCCCATCGCCTGATCTCAAAGCGGCTGTGTTCCAACCCGCTGTGCTCAGGTGCAATCTGATGGGATCCACTCCACTCCTCTCAACCTGGCGGTGTACTGGAAGTGCGCACCGACCACGTCCGACCTGCGGGTGGACTACCGCTACAACCCGGAGTCCATGGCCTCGCCCGGCTCGCTGTCCAACGTCCAGATCTTAGTGCCCGTCGACGGAGGAGTCACCAACATGCAGTCGCTGCCCAACTCCATCTGGTAAAAGAAACGTGGCGCTCGTTGTCGCTCAGTCCGGAAGCATTTTGATATATATTCAACGGGAGACGCTTATTCCTTTCTCTTCTTTTAGGAATCCAGAGCAGAATAAGTGCCTGTGGAAGCTGAGTGACATCTCCGAAAAGTCTGAAAATGAAGGTAGAACATCTTCACATTGGGGACACTAGACAATTATCATTGTATATTTGTATGTGACAAAAAGACAGAGGAAAACAAGAAATCATTCATTTAATTTAATATTTTTTTAATAGTTTATTTATAGTTATTGTAGAATGAGCATATAGTTTTCTTATTGCTGCTGACTATTAAAAAAAAAAGAAAAAAAAAGAAAACCACGTCGAAGATGAATTTGTCTTTTTTCCGTGGGACCAAACTGTTCGTGTAACACGAGTCGCTGGACTTTTAAAGGGAAAAATTATGCTAGAATAGATATATTTTGCAAAGCGTTATATGAGGATACGTTGAGGACACGTACAGCGAAGGACTCCTCTTCCACGGATGTTCCACATTGCTGCCAAGTGAGTGCATTTATTGTGTTTGCCGCCAGGCGCCGGGTCCTTGAGGGCCAAGTTTGAGCTGTCGGATGGACCGTCCAACCCCACCACCCTGGCGGTGCAGTTCATGAGTGAGGGGAGCAGCCTGTCAGGAGTGGACATGGAGCTGCAGGGGCCCGGATACAGACTCTCTCTCAACAAGAAGAGATTTGCCACAGGTAGGGAGAGAGTGGAACGCCGCCGGTTATGTTTAAATGTTTAAATGTTTAAATGTCTCAAACCGCACGTCTTTTGCTCTGTTCTGCAGGACGCTACATGGCAGATTGCTGAGGTCACCCCCACCACTCTGATTCTCAAGAGAAACACAAAACGTTGGCGACTTTATAAGCTTCCTGAACCTCTGGATCCATCTGAGCTTTTGCCCCGGAGGCGAGAATCTCACTACAATAAAGCAGCACTGAGTATTGAACACTGTTTAAGAAAAAAAGAAAAAGAAGACTAAGATGAGCTTTCAGGAAATGTGTAGATATGAAATCTGATAATGCTTTCTGATCAATTCACTTTTGTATAGTCAGAAACAATTTATGGATTAGATATAAATCTATATTGTATTTGAAATCATGAAAAAAAAAAAAAAAACGTGCACTAACAATCTTTCAGATGCTCTTCTTCTTCCTCATATTCGTCTTTCAAGAGCCTTTTGAGGAATTTAAAACAAACCCATGTCCATGTGGAAGGGAAAAGGTTCCTTCCTCTGAACTGTAAATATTAACACTCATCATTCTGCTCAACCAGCTCTGACTCAACGCTCAAATCAGTTTTGTTTACTGATCTTCCTCTTTTCCTGCTCGCGATTTCTCTTTTTTTCATCATGTGCAATGAAGCAATGAAGGCAGACTCTGTCTGAAACAGTACTCACACACTTATGGCACAAGCTGGATCTCTTAAAATAACATTGAAGTGCTTTCAAACTAACGCAAAAAAAAAAAGATGAATCTGACCTCAGTGCCTCCTCTTGTTCAGTGGATCAATAGGCAACAAAAGTGCATCCATGTTTTACCCAAATGTGGGTTTCCAGATTTAAGCTACATTTCTCTATGGTCAAATGAGTGTTTTTTTTTAAACGATCTCCCTGAACGATGGGGTCTTTTTTTAGAATTGAACCTCTAATTTGTATACTTTATGAAAGAAATCTCTGCTATCTTGACTTTAAAAACGTTGTCAAGAAAGAATCAAGGGACATAACCCCAAGTTTTTGTAAAACTGGCAGTGTTTTTTTTAAATCACACTTTTGTGCCCCTTTAATGGAGAAATGTGCCTGAATCGTAACTCTTTTTTTTGTATACTACAGCACAGTTATTAAGAAAAGCACCAACAAAGTGCCAGTTGTTTTTTTTCCTCCTTTTTATTTGGATGTTGAAGGGAAAATGTCTCCTCTTTTTACAACCCGACTGTCTTCCAAAAAAAAAACCTGAATGAGTCACGTTTGCCTTCTGCGAGTGAGTTTGCCCACCGGACTCTTTTCTATCTCGTCTTTTTTCTACCCGACCTGAACCTCTCGCTCGCTTTCCAGTGAGCAAGTAGCACAACGAGGCCCGGCTAGCGATGGGAACGCCTTACAGCTCCTCCGGCGCTGAGTAATCCAGTGCTGTTGGCTGTCCGTTAGATATCGTGACGCAGCACCGCCATTGCCCTGTGATGGATCGCCTTCCTTGCCCTGCCTCTCGCCCAGTGCATGCTGGGATACGCCTCTCGCATCTACAAGCGGCCGCAGATGGGCCTAGAAAACGGACGGATAGTCGCCACCGCTTGACTCTTGGTGCTTCTCGTCTTTTACTAATGAAGGCTGCTGCTGTAGAAGCTGTCGTACTTCTTGACGGAGTCGTTTTATGTTGTTGTTGTTTAGTTTTTTTTACCCGTTGACCTCAGCCATGTAATGATCCTTTCAGATTGGTGAATGATGCTGTGATGTTTCAGACACTGTGCATCATGTGGCCAACTGACCTCTCAGATAAGATTTTTAAGAAAATTCACTTTTCTCATCAGGCTTATTTTTTACTGTCCGCTGTGCTACAGAAAAAGACTCGTAGTGGTTTTTAACTGACTGGTTTGCAGGTGATTTAAAACTCATATCCTTACTTGATTCGTTGATGTCTCACTTTATCTGATTTCATTCATCATATCTGGCCGGGTGGGGGTTGACTCCAGTTTGTAATGTTTTGTATAATTCTGGTTTCAGACTTTGATAATAATATAGAGGCAGACATTAATCTCAAATGGACGATGGAATTATCCATTGAAGTTGCGTTTGCTAAACCCTACATTTTGTATCTCACTCTGGACTTTAATCAGCCAAATCTTTTGAAGGTATTTTGAAATGAATGAGTTTACATGAAATCCTAAAATTGTATCATCGGACATTTGTACAGTTAGAAATCAGCAAGTCACTCTGTGTTTCCTCTTCATTAATTATGTCAGTCAGTAGTTTTAGTCGGATGAGACGAATGCATATAAAAAAAGAAGAGTTCACAGATTCAGTAATCGTGTTCAGTATTAGCAAGCTGGTTCTTGCTGTCTCTAAAAAAACTTACAAAATTAACTTCCAAGGGTCTTTTTTTTTGTCACTTTCACTTCCTTTATTTCTTTATATGTTGTATTGAACAGAGTTTAAAGAATGCAACATTGTGTAAATGATCCTCATAAATTGTAAATTTTTACCAATATCTCAGCCACTTTTTGTCTCTACTTTATGATTTTTCATTGTGCCTGTATTAAATGTGTAATATATGAATATATACAAATATATTAAAATGACTAAGCGTGTTCCGTGTGGTTTCTTTTCGCCGCATGGTGAGGATACAGTAAGAGATGCAGTCGCGTCATCTTTTTAATTTTAATTTTGCACATATATTCATGGTCCCCAGACCTGACCCCTCCTCTATCGTCACCAGCATCATCCAGTGAAGCGTCTCAATATCTACTAGCTGGAGTAGCACGTTCTTTTTTTATAACATTATTTTTGGAGCATTATTGCTTTTATTGGACAAAAAACTGTGGTAGAGACATTGAAGCAAAGTTGGAACTGATGGTAACTTATTTCTTCTATAGAGTGCAGAGTTTGGGCCAACTTTTACTTTTATGACCGAATACCTCCAAACAAGTGACATATCAGCCTCGGTTGTATCTCGTCTTTAGTGCTAATTAGCGGATGTTAGCATGCTAACATGCTAAATAAGATACTGAGCGTGCTAAACTTAAACATGCTTGCATTTTTCATTGTGTGACCTTTTAGTAAAGTTCCCAGCAATGTAGATCCAAAGAATAAGTAATACCCATACTGCTTGAGCAAGTAGCATGAGTTAAAGATTGTTTATCAATGTCCGATTGGGCATGTCAACTATTTTTATAAAAAAATAGGCTGCCTTCGCTTGACATAGAAAATCTGTGAAAATAAGAGAGCCTCAAACATGAAGGCATGTGTCATCATGGGAAGCACATGTAGTCCGGTCAATAAGTCATAATGATCTGTTGGGTCAGTTCTCTCTAAATTATCTCCATTTAGACAATTTTCTGTGTGACTATATGAGCTTTTGAGATTATTGTATAGAGTTCGCCACAGTACAGTGTGTCTCAAAGCAACAAAAATGACATTTTAGAGACTCAACAGCAACAAAATAGCAGCCCCACGCTTTAATCTACAAAGCTTGTTGGAGCACTTAAAGAAAGATTGAGACATTTGGAAATCACACTGACATATATAGCACTCGTGTATAGAGAGGAACTGGCCCTTTAAATCCCCCCCACCTACAAATATGTAGACTTTGCTGATGAAATGCTGAACACTGACAAGGCAGAAGTTGTAATACTACCAGAGGAATGCAGTAAATCTGTTATTTCTAAATGAGCATAATCCATACATGCAGGATGATGGGGCATGAAAGCAAAGCTTGAAGACACCATGTGTTACTGATACACTGTTTGCACTGCGAGGACCTCATGGGCCGCTTTGCCGAGGAGGATGTACGCTTGACTGCGCGTACACGCTCAGCACTACATCAACACCTTGTGCATATTTACACACTCGGTCAAGCTCCGTGTCCTTCGGTCCTCGCTGTTTGAAATGCACCGTCTCTCAGCCACATGTGGGAGCCATCAGTGTTGACTCTACTTTCCTCCCGTCCGCCTCACTCAGACGGAGAGGAAGAGATCTTAGGGTCTCTTGTGTGTGGTGTAATTCTCTGACAGGCCAAAGTGAGATATGCGAGCTGAAGTCGGATCCCAAAGCGGCGTCGGCCCTCGTGGAGACGTTTGTGTGGTCAGGTATTTTTATACAACTCGGCATTATTTACTGTGTTGCCAAGAGTTAGATTAGAAGATTGACAGCCGTGGCCAGATTGACTGTAGATGTTGAAGCAGCTTGCCTGACTCAGTTTTTAGGATTATAAAGGCGTCCGACTAGCACCTTTAAAGCTCACTATACAGAGTATATACTGTTTGATCAGTTCATGCAAAATCCAAAGTGTTTGTGTTGCTACTCAATCTGGGAACCAGGCGGCAACCTCTGGTTCTGAAAAGTGAAGCCAAAGCCAAAGTGTCTCAAACTTGCATTCTTTAGAATGGCCAGCAGGGGGCGACTCCTCTGGTTGCAAAAATAAGTCTGATTGTATAAATGGTCCTGTACAGCGTTTTTTGTTTTCCGACTACTCAAAGAGGTTTAACACAACATCATTCATACCCTGATGGGAGGAGCCACCTGCCCATCAGGACTAACTAATATTCACACGTTCTACGGGAGCAATTTTGGGGTTAAGTGTCTCTTAAGGACACATCGACATGGCTAGAGGAGCCGGGGATCGAACCACCGATCCTCTGATTGAAAGATGACCCTGCTCCCCACTGAGCCACAGTCCCTCATATGGAAGTCTATACTTCTCACTTGATTTATTACCTCAGTAAACATTGTAAACATGAGTTTATGGTGGAAATGCAGCACTAGACGTTATATCCTGTTTGAACACGTGATGTACAAATTACACGTTACTAGCTTTTTCTGTCAAAGCACTTTGCAAACTCTGTTTTTAAAATGTCCGATATCAATATAGTTATTATTATTCTTAAAATGAGGTGAGACTAAGTGCAGGACTTTGTAACCTCAGAGTGATGACAACCGTCCAGGAAGTCATGGCTCTCAGCAAAGAAATAGTCCTGCACATAATCTCTTGTAAAACTCAGTCATCCCAGAACCCAGATTTTAAAAGAAAAGATCAATACCACTCAATAATCTTCTCATGAAAATGAAACGAAAGAGTTCCAAAATGTCGAACTGCCACCTAAAGGTGCATTGTGTAGGATGTGGCGACACTACGGTGGCTGAATGGCCCTTCTTGTGTGTGGTTTGTCCCTTCTGGGCTACTGTAGAAACATGGAGGACCCGCTCCGTCTATGTAGATATAAAAGGCTCCTTCTAAGCTCATGAAAACACAACCATTCATAGTTTTAAAGTGAGTATACACTACAACAAATCATGATTAAACATACTTAATAAAATGATATTCCATTTCTGCCAATAGAAATGCAAAAAAATTCACATTGTTCCTTTAAAAATGGAGGGGGTTGTGGGTTCTGGGACGGTCGAGCCGTGTCTGGTATGGATTGAGGGAGTGTGAGCGTCAGAATCATCTCCGTGAAACAGTCGGAGCTGAGGGAGCATTAAGTCTTTGTTGTCCACCATCACAGTGGTGTTTGTCCAAAGGCCTGCTGGAGCCATAGAGTTGAGTTATTCTACAATCCAGAGAGCGAGCCCCACATCAGTAACATTCACGGACAATTTAGAATTGATGTGTCCATTTGATCTCCCTCTTCGCCACGAGGAAAACCATCTGAACAAACATGGATGGTGTAAGTTTATTGCATTAATGTGGATTCCTCTCCTCCGCTACTCCTGTTCACTCCAAAGCCCAGGCGACCTCTTTAGAATAACTCAAACCCTGAACCTGTCAGACTCACATCCAAAGGCATCTGTCACATTTTCCACTCAGCAAGCTGAACGCCGTCAACTTTTTCCTTCTGGCAATAAAAGCATGAACACAATTCACTTTTTTTCTTCTTCTTTTTAACTGACAAGGAACTTATCGCGACAAGAAGACGGCTTCATCCCGCTAAACGTGTGTGTTATTGCCTTTATTTGATTGTGGCTGTAGAGATAGATGTGGAAAAACAGCTGCTGGCTCACAATAATTGTCTCAAAAACAACAAAAAACATACTTGCACATTTCTATCTCGTTCCCAGTCGGTAATCGCAGCTGGAAGTGATCAAATTAATTAAAGGTCCCATTCTATTCAGTGTGTCACAGCCATGAGTCAGCGTACGCATGACCAGGGCCCAAGCCCACCGAAATGGAATGGGACCAGAATGATTGTGTTGTTTAACGTGCGTTGACATGCAAAATGGCTGTTGGGTCACATGTCATCACAGTCTACACGCAGGTTGACGTTCCCAACCTCACCTTTGTGGTCGAAGCCTTGACGTGTATCTAGAGAAATGTGTCCTGAACACATCTGAAGGGATCTGGGACGTAAAAAATCAAACCTTAAAGCTAAGGAATAGGGCTGTTTTTCTTCTTCTTCTATTTACAGTTACTTACTGCATTTGTTCTCTGCTTTTCTTGCTCGGTCAAGACACTGCGTCAGGAGATATGTAAAGATATGAGGTAAACATGACCAACTGCAATAACTGGATTGCTGTCAGACAGAAACAGAACTGTCGTAATTCCCCAGTTTTCCTTCTCCACTGCTAGAAAAGGGAATCGGTTCACTGGAAGTGAAATCCCGACCCACTGAGGAGACACTCGGAGTCCCATCCACTGGCAGAGTCCTCTGCCCTATCAGCCCTGAGGAGAGGGAGTGGACCCTTCCGTGCCATGTTCACAGAGGCATGTCACAGGCTATTTGTCATGGTAAGCGTGTGTGTGTGTGTGTGTGTGTGTGTGTGTGTGTGTTTTGGGGGAGGGGATCACTGAGAAACGCTCACGTCTTAATTCCTACGGTGATCCTTTGGCCCTTCGTTATTGGCTCAGCACAATCTGCCGCCAGTGAACTGTATTGCTTCCCAGCCGATATGGACCAGGAGCACACAAGTTAAGATACATAGAATATAGAGGGAACATATTCATCATCTTGGCTTGACAGGGCTTTACAATCTGTATGTTACATGACATTATCATTTTCACCGAGATCCTTGATTCGCTTTAGAAAGAACTCAAAGGACTTGAATGAGGAAAAATGGAGGAAACCTCAGAAAAGGAACATTGCGATTCCTCCATCAGAACTAAATGGCATGCAGATACAGATACAGCAAAAGTATAGTGTGGCAATTCATCATTCAATTTGGTAGATTGCAAAACATATATGAAGAATATGAAACCCAGAGGACATTGCTGCCAGGGAGGAGACAAGGAAAAGGTTTGTACAGAAAGAGAAGAGGCAAGCACCTCATTCACGAGGAGTGAAGAGACGAGGACACCCTGACACGGAGCTCCTCTGGTAAAAATAAAAGAGACAGTAGACAGTAAAGCTGTTGGACAGACGTGCTTTCAAAAGATGGCGGCAAGTGAAACGAAGCATAAGCCCAGGGGATCAATACACCCCAGTGTGAGTCAACAGGAGACACACACACACACACACAGAACTCCCCTTCCGTCCAGAGAGGAAATGTTCGGTCCATAAATATTTGGAGTTTGCTAATTGAAAGAATCTGCGCAGCTTCAATTCTGGGGGGTTCTTTAAACACTGCACTCGTATGGATTCTTTGTGTAGGTATCTGTTCCTTTGTTCATTAATGCCAAGTGAAATGAGGCTGAGGCCTCGGTAAACATGAAGACGGACGGGCACACACATTCAAGGACACACACACACACACACACACACGTTAGGTTTGATCAGGCTCGTTACACGCAATGCTGTCCACTGGGAGGGAGAAGAGCAGACTGCTCTGCAATTCAACTGAAAAACATGTTTGCATGTCACCGTGTTTGCATTTCAGAATAAAAAATTCATGAACATAGGTTTTCTTTTCAAACTACACACACACACACTGTCTTGCAGACTGCCCTGCTGCAGCCTGTGAAGACAGACACCTTTGTCACACAACCATGAAAGGAGAATTAAACAAATGGAGAGTAGGAGCGTGCCATACATACGTCGAGGGCAGCATTAGCAGACGCCCTCATGAAGTGTCGAAGCTCTGCGTGTTGTGTGTGTGTGTGTGTGTGCAGCTCATTTGGCCTCTGACTGTGACACGTATAGCGTGATGTGTCTTTAAGCCCCTTCCACTTACCATGCGAAGACCGATTGTTCAACTATTGCAGCATGAGCTGCCGCTGATGAGTTATGCATCGCGGCGCAGATGGGAGACGCGTCTGTGTGGAACGACATGTGACAAGGTGGGTGTCGGATCACGTTCCCTGCGTGCAGGAATTCCCCTTTTCTTGTGATTTTCCTGCATCGCAGACGGACCTTAAACACACCGAATGTCCTCTCGTGGTCTTCATACCTCACGGTATGCACTCTTGGGACCGGTGACATGTCGCGTACCTGCCTAAAATATTCATCACGTCGGGCTTATTGCACATAGAGTTCCAATCATCTGCCTGCGTGCTCGTGTTCGATCGTGTCGGAGCATGTTTGGTAACGTTAAAAATCGTGCCATAATTTGTTCAAACAGACTTTTCTGCCATAATCTGCCCACCCCCACCCTCCAATTCACCAACCCGGCACCACTTTGGGCCTTCAGCAGTAATCTTGTTGTCCACATGAGTTCATTCACACACCGGAGAGGAGAAGTTGCCGTTTGAACGTGGTGACCACGTTCCCTCTGGCCAGTGCAGTCGGGTTAACCTGGAACTTCGTCCTCTGGCGAGTGTGTGCAGTTACTCAGTGTTCATTCAGTTTGACTCGTGGGACCGTGTGGACCGAAGTGTTCCTGGACTCACATGGTGGCCCAAAGGCCCGCGATGGAAATCCACGCCGTCGTCCCTCAATCGGTTTTGCTGGATGAGAAGAAGACCGGAGCCGCCCTGCTGCTCTCGGGACTGTTCCTAACCCGTCACCTTCACCGCCATTGGGCCAACCCCAACTTTGAGTGGAGCCAGCTGCTGGGCGATGATCCATGATCCATGATCCATGATCTCCGGCGGAGGCACCTTCGTGCTCACCAGTGTCTGCAGGTTTGGGGTCATCTGGCCCTGCAGAGACGGGGACAAAGAAGCGGTCATGGCTGCCAGTGATGGAGCCAATTCCTTTCTCTTTAAGTGCCATGAATCAGCCGATTGTTATATAACGCCACAGCGATGGTGTGCTTCCAACCCCAGTGTAACTTTACAACCCAGGATGTACGCCAGGCCGGTGGAAGAAAGTGACTCCGGAAGAACGGGACGGACGTTGCTCCGACTTCTTCTTGTTTCGTTCTCCGTCACTTACAGGACGAGAGAGTTGATCTTCAGTCAGCTTCCAGTGTGTTTAGTTAGAATTTCTCACAGCGCTCATTAAAACCGAGCGTGCCAGAGTTCAGTTCTTAGTAACCACTGGATCGCTTTCCACTGGGCCCAGAGTGTTTCTGGTCGTCAATACTCTCTCAGACAATTATGGCGCTATTAATCTCTCCGTAGCCGTAAACGCACCGATATTCACCAAGTAATTAACTGCTCTTTTACAATGTGACTCTGACAAAGTAACGCAATTAAACTGTGGGATTAAGAGGGGGAAAGAGATAATCAGTGTAACACTCTCTGAGGCTTTTCATAAATATGTAATAAGTCTTGTGTTAGTGAAATGAGGACCAAAATAAATCCACAACTTCTTATCACAAAGCTGTGTTTAAACTTCACTGCAGTCGTATCATCAACATGTGAAGAGTCGACACTATGATGTCACATCAAAGGCATTTCATAGCGTGTATATGTGCTATAACTCTAACTATATCACTAACTATAACTTTCTTTCCATCATGTCTCCGCACCTGTTCCTAAACCCCGAGCTGGTGGAAAGATAACACTGTGTTATTGCCATAAAGCAAAGTTTCTTTCCACAAATTGCAGTCACCCATTCATTTGAAATCCAATCAAATACCCTCAGACGGACACAAAGCTGCATTCCATTAGCGGAAAGTTGCAAGTTTTCATTTTTCTTTTATTGTTTCTAGACGATTGCTCCCAGCAGGTTTCCAGGAAAGTAATTCACTTTAATAAAAGCAGACAGCAGGAATAATACAGTTAACCTAGGATAACTATAAACTGCTGCCCTGATCATATGAACACATGCTCTGCTCACCAGCTCTCACTTATGTTGTCACAACTTCTGACCCGTTTCGCTCTGTTTCCACTGGTTAATGCCAAATAGAGGAACGATCAAGGGGAGAAATTGCTGAACCTCCAGTGTTTTCCTTTAAAGGGCAGTCGGCTTCCTAACGTGTACTTTAAATGACCAATTGGGCCAGTGCACATTAGGATATTAGCCAGCTCTTATCTTAAATCCACCCTAATATGTCGTGTAATTCCTTGCAGGATTGAGGAGACTAATGGAAGAGGATGTGGCGGCGAGAGCGACACTGCCTGCTCTCCTCCACCTGCATGTGAAGACATCTGCCCTTCCTTCAGCCAACACAATGTGACATGAACTCCTCCGGAAACTTGTTAGGAGTTTCTGAGCTGACACTCCTCCTCCTTCTTCTTATTAATACGCTCACGTCAGAGGGATTTGATGAAAATGTTGTCCTGCAGAACAAAAACCTCCACATCCCCATTTCATTCCACAGGAACCCCTTTTTAAATGTTTTTTAAAGTTTAAAGTTGAATGTTCCTCTCATGTTTGGTTGCCATCATGATTATGTACGGATTCATAACATCTAAGATGAAGCTCTCTGGATATAGTATATATAGAGATACTACATCTAATTAAAAAAAAAAAATTAAACACATATGTATGCAGTGCTTGTTGTCTCTCAATAGCTAGAAACTGCTGACTTGTTGGCAGAATGTGGACAGATACTATTGTAACAAACATGGGGACTATTTAAAAAAGATATATTTATTTTACATCAAAACAGGAAAAAGTCATAATGGTCCTTAACCATTGAGTTGTCCTTGTTCTCATATTTGTGTGTGGCGTTTAAAGACCAAGAAAGTAAATGGAAGATTACTGCAACATGAGACAATTTCAAAATAATTTAAACACTAATAGTAATAATAATAATAAAGCCCTTAATACACTCAGATTAAGATAAAGTGTTCTGTTTACTTCCCTTTTCTTCCTGCAGGATCATTCAACTATAAACTAGTTTGCTGAGGCGTTCACTGTCTGTTTCCTTTGCAGGATAAACGGAGTGTTTCTGCACCACACGGGGGCAGAAACACTGAGGAAACCAACACCTTGACTCCCCGGGTCAGGTGGTTTTTACAGTTAAATGCATAACACCCATAACAATAGGTGGCATGTTAATAATAACTAAATTACCCCTCCAAAGAAATGTGCTTGACAATAAATAAAACAGTTGCTTCATTAAATCGAGGTCATTACTGCCGTTTCTTTGTGATCGTTCATTAACATCTTGCATCGTGACTAACTTTTATTCTCCTGTTTTATTCATCTTTTTATTTATTTGTAATAGAAAACAACAACTTATTTACGAGGCGATAACCTTGAATTGCCTTTTCTTGTTACATTGCTTTGCCCAAACAATCTTCGTTAATAATTAATCAACTAATTTGACGTCTTCGTTTAGTACTTTTATTTCTGAAGTAACAGTCTGTGGATGAAATCTCGATTTGGACACGTGGATACAATTAAATCAATAATGAATGAGCATAAATAAGTAAATTAATGAATAGTTTGTATAAGGTTAAAACACAGAAACACGTCTATGCAGCTCCATGATGTCCCCTACAGCCGGACCATGTCGACACAAAACATGAATACATTGCTACTTATGTTTATGAATGTATTGATATTTGATTTACTTGGATACAATTATATAATACTTTAATTATTACTCAAACGGGAGGTTTGGGGGGGAAACAGTTAGTTTAACTTTATTTGTTTATCTATTTGGAAATAAAACGTGCAGTTCCTTTTAACATGATGTTCTCAAGATGATGAATAAAAGTCCAATATAGAGTTGAAGCGAACACATTTTTGATATTTGTGACTATATATTATGCATGAAGAGCTCGTGGTCTGTGTTGTTGTTGTTATTCACAAACTGATTCTCAGCAGCAGGAAAGAAACGTCTCATCTGAGTTAATCTATTAATCTATCTATCTGTATTTGGAGGAGATCTGATGACGTGTAAATGACGTGATAAACATTGAGCCCATAACTAAAAACATCCCCCCTGCCTCCACTTGCTCAAACCTCCTCCAAAAAAAAATAATGTAACTACCAGATTTGCTCCCCCAAAAAAAGCACGCGGACTCGAAACACTTTCCCAAAAAACAAAAAAAAAAACATAATAATGAAAATTCATAGCAATTTAGAAAACATCTCAGGACCTCCTTCAAACTTGTGCCGCTTGCCTGCAGATAAAAAAAAAAAAAAAAAGAACCGCAGCGCAATATGACTTTCATTATTTTTACAGCACAGTAAAACGCGGGTGGCCGACACAGGGCCATTATTCCACCATCCTGCAGCATCGGAGACGATTTATGGAAGAATTACGGAGCATGTTGACGGTAACACGCAGGAGAAGTGGAAAGAGTCGCCCACAAAGTCCCACGAGAACGTGAGTCCCGATATGAGTTTTATGGTTATGAATCGGTTATTAGCACTAAAAGTTCTGTGGTTAATACTAAGGAAACCCGCTTTATTATTTCCAGCTGGAGATCCTTTTAAAGAGACAACAACAACAATCAATATGTAAACAATATTAGGCAGATGAGAATATGTCTTTCTGCACATTAAACACAGCTCTCTCTCTCTCTCTCTCTCTCTCTCTCTCTCTGAAGGCAACAGGTGTTTGTGTGTTTCTGCTCTGGACACACTACGTCCTGCTCGGTGTGTGTGTGTTTTTGTCACGTGTTCTCCATGATGCGCGTGCATGTGAGGCCACTAAAGTGGTTTGATTGTGCAGCAGGGCCTGAGCCCAGAGGCCCTCTCGGATAAAACCCACATGTGCTCGCAGCTAAACATTTGTGCACGGATTTGGACATTGCATCCGAGATATGGCTTTTTGTTCTTTCTTTCTTTTGAAATCAAAAAATACCAACGGGTCAGATAATCCCTGGAAATCATGATTAAGACGAAAGTAAATGAGCCCTGACCTTTTGCTGCGAGCGGACCGGGCCATTGTGTCTGTGACGTCACCGCAGCGCTCTGCATATGCATGCTAATCAGAAGGAGCACACAAACGGCTCAATGCAGACTGTGACTGGAGCTAATTGTGTGAAAATATATCTATAAAAAAAACCATACTATGGCTGGCAGTGTGGAAAAAAACTAGAAAATAGAAGATTTAGAGTAAGATGTGTTTCAGCAACTGTCCAAACTTTAAATTTACACACACAGATGTGTTCATTTTACCTTTTAACGTGCAATTTTCCTCCTTAAGTGACATTAAATCACCTTATAGTTCACGCTGTCTGACTGATCGTCTTGTTTACTGTCAGGTCTTTAAATCCCAAATACACCATGTTTTTTTATGCCATGCGCTAATTCTTAAAATTAAAATAATGTCTGCATATTTTTTTTATTCACATTTTCATAGTCTGACATATTTGTTTGGAAACCTTCTCAGAAATAAGTGTTTTTTTTTACCATGTTTAGCGGCACAGTGTTAGTTTTTAGGCTTCTGCCCCTTATTTTGTATTAACTGCTGACTTATTAAGTGAAATGTAAGCAGTGTGTTTTATTATTTGCATCATGCAACTGATCTTTAATGAATGTGTCAATCTACTCAAAGATTTACCGCTCACTTAAGCAGCGGTTCCCGCAAAGTGTAATACAAAGTGCTTGACCTCTTGCCGCAGGTTGCATGTTTATATGCTGTTAGTTCTGTCAAAGAGTGAGTATCTCTTCTCAGATTGTTTAATTTGAAGAGGCAAAACTATAGTTTTCACGAGAAAAAAAAAAGAAGCAAAAAATTTAGAAAAGTTTTAAATAATTGTGGTTTTGTTTGGCTGAAATGTTTATTTTATTTTGCACCTAGTTTGATCACCCCGTGACCCTTCATAGGGGTCCCGGCCCCCAGGTTGGGAACCACCTGTTTAAGGAAAAGATAATAATATATAATGTGAGTCACACAAAAAAGTCTCCATTTACGTTCACTGTATAGAAATCTCAGAGACAGACATCTCACCTTTTTTTAACAAAATAAAACTCAAACTTTTCCTCAACTTTCCTCTAAAGAAAAGAGAACGCGTGTGTTCTTGTATAGCGGACCGTCCCTTTAAATGTCACGTGCATGCGTTTGTATGGGCTCTATTTGAGGAAAACCTTTTCCCCACAGTGACATTACAGGACACACACTTCCTGTCGGGACATTATTTTGACGGGGGAGGCCGATCCTCTACATATTCCTCTCCGAGTCCCTCGTGTTTATTTTTAGCAGCTGAAAGTGGCTGCTTTCAAAATAAGTTCCTGACCGTATATATATATATATATATCAAAAGATCCCAGTGCCACAGCGGTGGGCTCCCTCTGCTTTCATTTCACTGTGTGTGTGTGTGTGTGTGTGTGTGTGTGTGTGTGTGTGTGTGTGTGTGTGTGTGTGTGTTGCTACGTCAGAGCCTGTGCAACTGCAGGGCACGAGGACGGGGGGACAAATGGATTCCATGTTTGCAGGAAAACACGCTGGAGGCGCTCAGGGGAACTTTGTTGTTTATGAAGAACACGTGAAACCAATCAAATCTGAATTATCTTCCTGTTGTTCCAGCTTTTGTCGTTGGCAGTTTTCAGTTCGCTCGCCAGCAGTGTCACCACCCAGCGAGCAGGTCTGTGCATGAAAAGGTAGGAAGAAAGGGGAGTGGGGGGTGAACTCACATGCACCCCGGAGGATCACACAGTGTCGGTGGACAGACACTCTGAAATTGATTGCACTGGTTTGTCACTTTCAGATGAAAGTCCTCACATTTGCTTTATAGGCGTTCTTCTGGTGGTGAAGGTGGTGGGGAAAAGATTCAGGGAAAACAAACTCTTTAAGCACTTTAATCTTGTTTTTGTGTCTCTTCTTAGGCTTCCCCACACACACACACACACACACACACACACACACACACACGCACACACACGTAAACAGAGTAAGCAAAAAAGGAGCGTCTAAACCTTGAGGGGATCTGATAAATAGTCAGCCCACAGGAAATTATTTGCAGACCTCCTCAGCATAATAACCCGTTTACATATACTCATCTTTGTATGGAGCTGTGCTGCACACACACACACACACACACACACACACACACACACACACACACACACACACACACACACACAATTCCACTTCTCTCTAACACACGCCATATGCACAAGCCAACAGGTACGTGCAGTTGCTTGGAGAAAAGCTTACACACACACACACACACACACACACACACACACACACACACACACACACACACACTTTGCCCCTGTTCTCCAGAGCGCACGTGGCAAAGCTATCAGCTGCAGTCATTTCTCTTCTTTTTATTGACTGTCAGCCAGACGACATGCAGCCATGATAAAGTCATCTCCATCCCTCTGTCTCCCTCCTCCTCCCCCGCCTCTCACTCTCTCTAATAACTTTCCCCTCTCAACTTTTAACGGCCGGGAGCAGGTGTTCTGCTCGTTCGTGGTCAGTTATTGAGTTATTGGGAATAACTGTATCAACCGCAGCGTTCTGAGTGCAATGACATGTGTCCTCCGTCAGGGGTCAGGGGTCAGAGCTGCGGAGACACGTCATGTGGAAAAAAGGGTTCTGAAACGACTACATCCGCGAACAGTATTTCATTTTGAACTTGATAAGGGGCTCGGGTTCTCGTGAGAATTGCGTATTACTTTAACGCGTATGAGGCTTTGAATGTGGGACGTTGTTCAGAAGGTTTTGTTTCAGGTTTCTGGTGTGTGAATGTGTTTCTATCACACGGTGAACCGTCAGGGTCGAGCGTGTGACGGGAAACCAAAGAGCTGCAGAGCAATGAGTGTTATCTTATCCAAGCTGCAAAGTGCAACAAAAATAAACAACAAACGCAAATGGAGAAACCAGGATGTCACTCAAGTTTCTCTGAAACTAAAGTATGTAGCTCCTAAACTTTGGAGCTCTCTCTCTTTTTTGGACTTAAACTATTTAACTGCTTTTTAAAATGTTATATTGCATACATATCTGCGTATGTCATGCTGTTTTAACTCTTTTTAAATGTTTCATTGTGAAGCGTGTTGTGCACAAACTACTGACGATACCAAGTCCCTGAAACACAGCGAGGGCCGATGATATCAATAAAACACATGAACAGTGTCGATAAACAAACTAATTTAAAAGCAAAATGCAGTTTTTATATGATACAAATTATATTAATCGGCAAGGTTTTTAATGCAGCTTGTATAACCTACCATCTTCATGGAACTACTCTTCTAATCCACGTTTGATTTAACTCTCCCACCTCCATCCTTTAGAAATCAATAATTTGCAAAAACATAAATGTGTTAAACAGCAGTAAATATATATTCACTGTTGATCAAAAAGCACTTTAAAACTATACAACTGCACCTTGTGCCAATTATATTTATATAATAAGATATTATTACTATGGGAGTATAAAAAATACTAACATCTGTTTACTATTGCATGATATTAATTATATCACTGTATAACAATACTATCATATCACTAATATATTGTTTGGATTGGATTGTAAGATTATATTATATCATAGTATTCACTTCCATTTATGTTGTTTATATAGTTTACAGTGTTGTATTATTACTGTATAGTAGTCTATAGTATGTACATGTATTATATATAATATGTACTTTATTCACTTTTACACAGTCAAACTACAGTAAAGTATATTGCATAAATTTTCTTTCTTTTTTGAATGTCATCTAAATCATTTCTTTAATTTCTTGTTTTATGTGAAAATCCCCTGAGGGTCATATCTGGAAATATATAAAATAATAATATAAACCTTAAATAGTGTAATTAACATCATAACGACATTTAAGTATTTAGCAGAAAGACGCATATTTTGAACAGATTCACAACATTTACAGCAAATAAATCTGCTTTAATTTCATTTTATGTGTCTTAAAATGTTACACCTAATGACAAATTACAAAACCCACAGCAGTAATCCAGTCTTTCTTCGTCGTCACGTTTTCTCACCAAACTAACTGAACGCATTTGAATGTGTTTTGGTGGGAAATCACGTCTCATTACTATTTGATGCAGCAGTGAAAGAACCGGCGACACAAAGCAAATAGTGACAAATTATTAATGCTCGGTTGATTTACTGTTTGAATGGTGATTAATAAGTGATTTACTCAAACTCCCCAGATGGTGAAAGCAGCGTATGAAGGACAGAGACTCACTTCTTCGGCTGAGCGATGCCCCAGAAGGGGTTCGCTCTCCCGGCTCGCGGGCGTCCCTTCCTCCCGCTGTCAGTGAACGCAGCAGCAAGTATAACATTTCACACTAACAGAAATTAGGAGCGAGGAGAAAAGTAAACACGGGAGAATTTGGGAGCTGGGTATTTTGGAAAAGAAATCCTGTGTTTGTATTAATGTTTCACCTCTGGGAAAACTTCTGTCACTGACAATTTAAAGGGCATGCGGCCAACATTATGTCAATTTGCTGCTGCGGCGGTATTTACGACTTTATTGAATTAGGGGCAGAAAGTCTGCGGTGGGTCGAAATGTTCGAGCGGCGAAAGAATGAGAAAAAGAAGAAAAAAAGGGACGGAAAACCATGACTTATTTTTGTTTCGAATGTGTTTCCGTCCACATATGGTCCTTGTTTTGGCCTATATACCGAGAATCTCGGAGCTGACCCGTGACCCGGCTCCTCAGACTAACATGATTTTGGCTGTCTCACTTTGAGCTCAATTTGACCCTGCGTTCACCAGAGGTCAAGGGTCACCTCCAGGGAGCAGCAAATTAACCCAATGTGTCAAAGCTGGCATGACACCATGTTCGGCCGAGCTCTGCTGTTTGAATATTCTCCTCATTTCCACTTGCATGCATTTGATGTTAAGCCGTCTCTTGTCTTGTCTTGTCTTTTTTATGTGTGTGTGTGGGTTATTTTAAATTCTCCCTCTCTTTAAAGTTTATGGTGTGTGACTAATTCCCCCCTTTTAACCTCCCTCATCCTTTGCCGCTGAGCTCCCACCCCTCTACACGGCAGTCCCTTCTCCCCAATTCTCTGTCTCTTTTTCTCCCTTTGCCATCTTCTTCCATTTCTTTCGGGCAGGACCTCTCCTTGTGATCTTCCCTCCCTCTCTCTCCCTCTCTCCCAAAAGCTTTTCTCTCTCTCTGTGTCTGTCCCTGCGGTTAAAGACGTTTCAGTTCAGCTGTCACAAATTATGTTCGCCTGCCCAGCTGTCAAAACAGGGGGGTGTCCCTTTCATTCCACCTCACATACTACGAAAGGAGATGGGAGGGAGGAGGGCTTTAACGCTCGTGTTTGGACACAAGCAATTATCTCTAATTATTGTTTTTCTTTTCAGTTTCCCTGTCCCGATGGAGGTCCGACGAGACGAACATGCAATAATCCGCTCCAGTCGTCCAGAATCAGCGGGCCTTCGGAGTCCGGGCTCGGTCCTGGGACTCGGTGGCTTTCATCTCAATGTGAGTCAGGAGTTGATTCAAACATGGAGTGATGGGAGAATTAACCCCTGGGACCCAGCTTTCAATGGGCTCAGCTAAGAGATTATATGTGTTGATGGCAGGGCTTTTATACACACTGGGCTTTCAAAACTTCAGCTGTTAAATCAAGGCACAGGATCTTCACCTTTACGTCTCCAGTATGTGAATCCCTCTCCTCGCTCTCCTCGTCCGCCTGCGTGAGACAGAGTAACATTTTCCTTCTGCAACTTTGCAAATTACTCCGTCCATGATCGAAGCCGGAGGACTCCCATCAGGCTGCCACTGGGAGTTTGCGTTAGATGTGCAGCCCTCAAGATTCCCATGACCGTCGCTGAGCCTTTTGGGATTCAAGCTCTTTTTTAAGTGCATGTGAAGTCCTGCGAAGTAGCGCTGGATAGTAGGCGCACGGCAAACATTAACACAGGCGCAGGAACATGCAGTTTGATGTGAGACGAATCGGAGAGCGGAGATCATTAATATGAGTTTGAAGCTGACATCTTTGGTGGTCCTCGCAGGATTCTGAAGCACAGCGAGGAAGGGAAGAAAAAAAACAACTCTGTGTCCGTCTTCGCAGACTTGTAGCCTACGACATGTTGCATGCATCCTTTCTGGTTTCGGCATCCAAGCCAAAGCCAGAGGATGTTTTGGCAAAACAAAAAGCCACACATCTCAAATGTATCTGACAAGAGGGGTGGTGAAGAGGAGGAAGAAAACAAAAGAGGAGACAACGAATGAGTTACTGATGTAGATAACACGGAACAGGATGCATATAAAAAATATTAAAAAAACAGCAGTTGTTGGTTTGCATTTCACGTTTCTATGATTCATAGGAATATGGCGTCTGGCTTAACCTCCCTTGGTCTGACCTCTGTCACATGTTGCCCCTCACTTTCCTGGAAATGCTCTCCGCTTAGACCGCGCAATCCCACCAGCATTTAAAAACAGCCAAATGTTGTGGCAAAATACATCAGTTTCAGTGGAATATGCTCGCGGGAGGTGGCAAAGAAAAAAAAATTGCATCAAGATTAACTTTGGAATATAAAAGCAAGCCGTCTTGACGGGGCTGACCTTAAAGGAACAGAAAGATCGCGACAAAGAAGCGACATTAATTTCACACCAGCATCAATGTCACTTGAATAAAGTGTGTGAATTCATATTAGCTTTTTATTGAATGGAATTATGAACAAACCTGAAAACAAAATGCCAGTACAGAGAAAACAGAAAGCTAAACTATCAGCGTCTGCCTGCTTGTGTCACTTTCTGATTTGACCTGGCCCCCAAATTCTGCACTGGTGGTAATCCAGGACTGCACAATACTAATCACGACCTTTTCTGACATCGTTATATGTCTCAATATTGCAAATATGCGCATATAAAATGTTGAGCGTTTCCTATCTCTGGAATATAAGAAAGAAGACACATGGCTCATTTAACAGCCGAATCTATAAAGCTGACTATCCCATCAAACCCAAACCTCCTGCTGAAGCCCATTTGGCCACTTTATAATATAAGTCTCTCAATGTAATGCACATTACACGGACCACCAAGGTAAGTATATATGGTGCATTCACACATGTAGGAGTATATGCTTCTTTCTTTGTGTGGGATCACTTTGCCTCTGTAAAAGTCATCTAAGTCACTGAGAACCGCTGAAGCGAGTTCTGCCTCATTGAGTTATGAGCCCTCCATGTGCTCGATGCATTGAGCGCTCAGTCCTCCCCTCGGGTTTTTCCTCACGGAGCCAGAATGCCATTCGTGGAGCAAGTGTTTGACAGACGCTTAAAAAAAAAGGCAACAATATTTTGTGAAGATGAGAAAAATCTTGATAACTTGTCATTTTAAACGTGCATTAACATCTTTTTTTTATGGCAAAAGAAAAAGCTGTAAATGAAATAGTGAAATATCACCTTACTAAATGTATGATGCTAAAACAGCATGTGAGTGTATGTGAACTTAAGACATATCCCACAATGCAGTGCGGTAGAGACGTTCATGACAAGACAATGTCTGACAGCTCTGCAACACCAATAACATAAGTAAGTAATCTAAGTATCAGATTCAGGCTTAATATTTTCAATTAATTTAAACTTTAAGAATCTCACGAATCATCGTCTGATCACATGAGGTCGACACCGGTTACCATGGTTACGCGTCTCCTACCGGCAAGAAAGGCTCTCAGGAAGCGTCGCGGTGATTACAGCTAAACGCGTCTTGAAAGAAACATACTGCTATTTATCAATGTATACAAGTATGTTGAGTAACAGTACACATATTGAGTATTTAGTACGTAGTAACGCGAGTTAAAAGATGGCGTAAAATCTACAGAGTTGGGTGTTAATCTCAAACAAAGTAAACAGAGAAATCCTGTTCATTTGAGCCAATCACAATGGTGCGCTGCTGACCCATGTGATGCGGAGCTTTGTGCTGCTATGTCTCCCTGCCCCCTCCCCATCTTCACATTGTCCCAAAGGTGGTACCTCTTGGCCGGTGTCACACCCGCCCGCCCCCTCCTCCCCTAAGTCCTCTCTCCGAGGGTCTGATCCACCCTTTTTTGTGTGTGTCCGGAGTCTATAGTGGAGACGTTACATGGCAAATCTCCATTGTCCGGCCTCGGGCTCTGCTTGTAATCTCTCTTGTCAAAGGGAATATTCAGCGATTAGCCCCCTGCAAATTACAAGGGGTGATCAGTGTGTCTGTTCAGCGCTCATTAACTGCTAACAGGGCTTCATCAGAACCACCCACACTACCGGGACCTTCAACCTCTCACCCCTGACACCTGGAACTTTCTCACGTCGTCTCTCCCCGAGCGCCGATTTCTCTCTCAATCAAGACGCACTCTTTTCTTTCTGTGTGCTCCCGAGGGCTCTGGGGCAAGACAGGGAGTGATTAAAGAGTGGCGGTGTTCGTTGGGGAAAGAAGATGAAAAGATCCTTCCATAGCGACTGGCATCAAAGTGGCATCCACGCCGTAATGAGCAGGTTGCCATAGTCGCCCCCCTAGCTGACATCATACGCCTCCCTTCGGAGCGACGGGCGAGGAAGAGGACACAAGGAAAGGTGTCGTTCAGCGGCTTGTGCCGACTTATCGCAAAGACCACCCATCTGTTACATGCGTTGGACAAACAGGAGGAGTTTTCTAGGTGTAATATCTAACAGATGGGGTGGTCGACCCTGGCGGAGAGGGCACGCCAGAATGGGGTCCTCTATGATGCTGGTCAACTGGTCATTTCTCCCGGGCCCATTAACCACCTGGGATCGCTATGTTTTGTCAGCTCTTTCCGAGTTTAGGGTTTCATTTGCCGCGCTTTGAAACCGGACACGCCCGCCCCACACATGCCGAGAAACAAAGCTTTCTCTGACAAACACACACAACTGACGTCGGCCCCCGGACCACCTCACACACACACACACACACATGCACGCACGAGCACACAAATACACATGCATGATGCATGTTTACAGACAGGTTGACACGGATATTAGCATAGCATTTTTGCTACTGTTTGCCCGTCCCTGGTGCAGCGGCTTTAGTTATGCTTCCAATTGGTCCGGACTCAGATATCTCAACAGTCAGATGGATTGCCGTGAAATTTTGTACAGACATTCACGATCCCCAGAGGATGCAATCCAACGTCTCTAATGATCCCCCTCACTACTTCTTCTCTGGTTGCCGCCAGCAGGTTCAGATGTGTCACTCATCCTAGGAAATATCACAACATCTGCTTTGCATCGGCACAAAATGTTGCACGGACATTTCTGTTTCCCAGAAGGAGAAGGCCAATAACGTGAGTCGCTGACTTCCCTGTGCCACCGCGGAGATTCACATTTGTGGTTTTTGAGTTAAATGTTTGTCAGCTATCGGGCGGATTGCAATGAAATCGGGTACAGACATCCATGTCCCCCTCAGGATGTTTTGTAAAAAAAAACGTTGGTGATCCAACACCATACTTGCTGGATGAACATCCCTCAGCGTGTTGGCATGGTCACTGTGAGCTTGTTGCATGAAGCACGCTGGCTTCTTTGTGACTGTAAGTGCAGCTTCACACGGCCGCAGACTCTCAGTCTCTGTTACAACAGAGTTACTGATGTCACTGCAAATGTAGTCCATAATGTACTACTTATCTATCTTCCCAGTGTTGTTGTGCTTGAGATCAGTCTCGGTCTTGAGGCCGGTCTCAAGGCAACTTTTTGAAGGTTTTGTCCCGGAATAGATTGCATTTCTTCTTGTTCCAGACAGAGACCGGTCTAGACCTCAACTGCTGGGATATTATTAAGTTGCCTGTTTAAAAAAAAAAATCTGATTTATTTGTTAACATCATTATTGTGATTGCTCAAAGACAAACAAAGGAAAATTCACCTCTGCAAGACATTTCTACGAGTACACACATATACATACACACATATATACACAGCATGTATGGCAATAAAAGAAATAAATGATGATGTTTTTATGGGAATGTGGATCTTTCAGATCAGTTTGAGGACTTTGAGGATCTCAACCCCTCAGACTTGGTCTCGTCATCGGTCTCGATACAATCCGGTCTTGCGGACATCACAGTAAAAGATAGTTAATGTAACATAATGCGTGGCGGCATCTTTGGCACAGAATTCGGTCCACATGTGATATCGTTGCACCGTGTGACTTTATTTTTCTAAATTCAAAGAAACAAATGGGGAAATGTGACAAAAAAATCAAAAGTTCACGAGGTGAACTTTACTCTGTGATGGATTCTGATCGTGTCATGAGTCCCGCATACTGTGAACCCACATGTGAAGGTCTTTTGTGTCTGTGAATTAAAGACTGCGGACAGATATAAGTGATAGCTGCAGACTTTTTCAGGATGAAAGAGGAGCTCGTTGCCACTTTCCCCTTCACATCTCACAGTTCACCTTTCAGCCTGCATGTTGTCAAAAACACAGCTGAAAGTTCAAGAACGATAAGACGTTAAATATACGGAGGAAACCGATACCCTTCAGAGTTCTCATGGTGTCCAGACTGCACTCGGAAATCAAGAGTTATATATTCCCAAATGCCGAATACCAATTTTTTTTGGGGGGGGAGTTGATTATTATCAGATGTAGGATTCGGTCGGTTAAGTTTTAACACATTGTCAACCAAACACTTCAGTTTCTCACGGTAAATAAAGAACCTGAATCCAGTTTGTTGTTATTTCTTATTTTGCAAGAAAAGTCGACATTTCTTTTTTTCGCTGTGTCATTTTGGAACCAAAATCTACAAGGTGCTACATTTGCAGAGCATTTCTGATTGCCTCCGCAGAGCTCTCATCACAGCTAACGGCGCTAACAACAGCAGCGCTAACAGAGCTAACGGCGTTTACCTGAAGGCCGGCGCTATCAGCTGCAACTGCCGTATGGAGGCGGTGGAATTGAATCCAAGCAGTATTGTTGACATGAAAATCTGTCACTAACAATGGCAATATTTCCTCTTTCATGGCTGAGGATATGTATTAGGCTGTCAGCAAGTGTGGGGCCTTCGTTCGCTGCCGCTCTATTATTCCATCGTTACAAACCCCGCTCAGCATGCCCCTTTAATTATCGTTGTCTTTGTAGTGATGCGTTATATGAAGCTGCAGGAGGAAGAGAAAATTACTATTTACAAACATGATAATTGTTAATAAAACCCCTTAATTTATATCAGACTGTGTGGGATTTAGACATGTCGTAATAGCATTTGATTCAGCATGTGCATATTGGGTGTATGTGTGGATGTTTTTATTACACTAAACAATAATTACAGTTAGAGGCCTAATTGAACCACGAGGTGAAAACAGTGACAGACGTTGGTAAAAGGTATTACGAACTTTTTTGTGTGTGCTACAATTCAAATCACTCTGGTTCTAAATGTAATGCTTCTTATTGTTTTTGTGAGGCTTGTGATTACTGCTGCTCTGCACAATTAACCGTCTCACCACAAGACGATCAGCATTAATGCAGATTCAACATGTGGTGCATTCACTGTCCTCATGGATCTTGCTTGACAACGCATGTCTCTTTTCTCTGTTGGTTGCCTGGATCCCGGATGGTCCCGCTTGGAGCCTTGCAGCATGATGCTTCTGTGGGGCTCGAGACATTTGTACAACTAGTTTGTACATGTTGCTAAACCATCCTTCAACATTGGTTGGTTTTAGGATAACTTTGAGTTTGGATGTGAAGAACTTGAATGCTGATTTGATGTTATGGCTTGTAAATACTGTAATACTGGAACCACCATCAACATGTTGTGCATGAAACATTTGAAAAACAGCTTCTGAAGTAGAGGAATTTATAACCACCCATCTGCTTTACACACCCACACACACACACACACACACACACACACACACACACACACACACACACACACTCAGGGAAAACACTTGGCCAAATTACAGTTGCATCTGGATTTTCTCAATTGTTTTGCATTCCAGCCCCTTCAGCATAGCTATAGATCATATTCTCCCAGGGGAGAATATAAGTAAGAGTTTTTAGGCACCTACTTTAATGGGAAGTTGACCTGGATTTAACCTACTACGCTCCACACACTTACCAATGCCATGTTTAAACCTGGTATATAACACACTTATGTGAACTTAGTAGCAACAGAAGCAACACGTTGAATTAAATAGGAATAAAAGTGTAACATGATTGTAGCCAAAAATCAGCACTGACATTTTACAATTTTGCAATATCGTTGCGTCTAAAGTTAAACGCTACGTTTAAATCTATAAACACGTCTTTAAATTCATGGAATTTAAAAACAGGTTATCAATATTTCACCAACACGGTGAGGGTCCAACTGACCTGCAGTCACACAGAGTTTTACTGACAAAGTGTCACATATATTCAGCCACCATAAGGCCCCTTTTCTATGATTTCATTCTTCACGTGTGTGTGGTTGGCTTGAAAGATGATTGCAACATGCTGGCTTCTCATGCTCATGGGAACAGTGTTGAGAACTAAAAGTGTCTGAAGTGCACAGAGGACCACACTCGAAGCCCCGACCAATATCTGCTCCGCTCCATATCGATGATTTCCATAAAATGTTATTATGAAGCTAATTGTGCTCCTGTACTTCAGATCAGATTGCCAGCGCATGAAAGTCAATAAAATGTGGTATTTGTGGGCTTGAGGATAAATCCACTTCAACCTAAATGATCTAACAGCCCCCCCACTTACTAACTAAACCGTGTGGCGTTTCACGAATTGAAATATTTCAGTGTGATTAGTGCGAACATTGCAAAACCTTCTGGCTGGGAACTGATCGATTTCACCCCCCTAGCAAGGGCGCGTGAGAGTCTCTTTCAGCCAAATGCACGCTGGGTAATGGTTACGGCGCAGCACAAGTAGTTAATGCTCACTCAACCGAGCACGATAAAAGTAGATAAAAGTGTCGATTACTAGGAGTATTATGTGAAATGCAGCATGCAGGCGTAAGTGGATAAAAAATATACAAGTTGTAATCCCTAAGAACCATTATCTATCTGATTGATAGTCAAAGTCCTTCACAACCTTCACAAGACTGTTACAACGAGAAAAGTCAGTGCATGGGAATCCAGCTGCGCAGTGAGCCGCTCTGATGGAGACACTGCACGGTAAACAGTTCCAGCCATCCTCCTGAGATTGTTGCCGTTAAAAATGGCACACGGAGAACGTGAACTGTGCGCACCCCGGCTGAGAGCCACCGCTATCAGATGTAGGGCGCAAACCGCAGAGTGTGGGACCATGTGGGGCGGACCACCCGTGAGTGTGCCTCCCCCGTTCCCCCCCCCCCTCACCCCGGCTGCAGCTGGGAGAGACACAATGCTGGAGCATGGGAACCGAGCGCCTGCCATCAGTTGGGGAGCTGGTCCTTAAACATGGGGATATTTTTGGTTTAGCAAATGAGGACAGTCTCACTCCACCTTTTTTTTTTTTTTTTTTAGGCTTTCCTTTTCTGTAATGCTGCACTGAGCCTTTATTTGTTTAGTAAGCGTCCTCCGGGAGTTTCAGAGTTGTGTTGTTAAAGCCGAGGGATATGGATGCAAGATAGAATATTAGAGCGTTGTCAGTCCCGAAACGAGGATGAATGTCCAAATAAAATAGTGGGAATTGGGTTCTACTTCCTCCACTTTCTCAAAATTAAATTTTATCCGAGACATCTGACATTAAAAAGGTCAAGTCTGATGTCTAATTTGCTCAAACTGAGTTCAAATAAAAGGAACATTTCTATCACATTCCCACTTGACAACCATATAACCATTTGCGAGCCTGGATCCTCACCCGCTTGTCACTTTCAGCGGTGTCAAATACAAATAAAAAAATATACTTTCCGTTCAAAACTGTTGAAACCCAAAGCCCGAAACCTTCAGCTGCGATGTTTAGGTTAACTAACCCCCTGGGTTAATAAACTAAACAAAGGTAAACCGTGCAAAATGGCCACAATGAAAGCCAGGCTAAGTAAACGAAGCAGAGTTTACAAGATACAAGGGGTTGGGGCTGTGTGCGTGAAACCTTAATGTGAAACATGTGATGAATGTGTTTTTACTCTCATAAAGAGGCTCCGAGGGAGAATCCTGGCGAGGAGAAGATTATTGATTAAATCACCTTGCAAATATGTAGGAGCTGTATGTTTAGTGCACTTGGTTGCAGCGTACCAGTGTGATTGCTATCACAGCAATACTGTAGATGTTATCGGGACCGTATCATTCCATCAAACATCGTGGCTTTGGCATAATCCCGGGCTTACTTTGCGTTAGGTCACTAAATTGTTCGCTAAGTCTCAGCCGGGCATTTAGAGCGTGAAGTTAAACTGTCTAAACACCAATCCTGGCCATGTCCTTCAATAAAAGCACGCAGCTCTTGGTTTTCACCCCCCCACTTGATTTATATCTTCTCTGAGAGATTATCCGTGGAGTCTTGTGAGAGTTTGTCTTCACTTTAGGTGAGTTATTACATTCAGGTTTTACCCTTTTTCATTTTTGGTTGAGGGTGGGGCGGATGAGGGGGGGGCACAAACACTGCACGTGGAGCAACTCCAGAGAAAATATGAACCCCAAGAACAACAAAAGGGTTCTTTTTAACTTCTTCAAACCACGTCTCCCAATAAAAGCTGAACAAACATACCCTGCCACTTGCGAGCGGCTGCTGTCCAGCGAGTTTCACAGAAAAAAAAAGGGCTCGCTTTCAGAATGGGGGGTGGGTGGGGAGGCTTATGGGACTAATGAAAACTTCACCTTAACTGAAATAATAAAAAGCACACCACCCAAACACTGGCGATTTGTTCCTCTCTGTCGTGTTTTCTCTGGGCCTCGGGCTCGTCTCGTCATTCTGGGAGCTTTGAGAAAAGTTCAATGCGCACTTAAAGGTTTTCGTTTTTTCGCTTGTGTTTCTGTGGCCTGTTGATTCTTTCAGGGGAATAATGTGATTTAAAAGATGTCAAATGTGCTATGAAGTGCAGCAAACCGCATTTGTTGCTGGATGTCTGCAAGAAGACCTGATGGCATGCAATAGGGTAGGGGGGGGAGGAAAGGCTCAAGGCCCCTGTGACCGAAACCGGGGACATCTATCCTGAGCTCCTCTTGGGTGAAGACAAAGCGGGTTTAACGGTGGTATGAAAAAGACTGGCCTGTGAATGGTTACCGTTCAATTTGTATTTGGTTCCCCGCTGGTCGCTGAGCTGAGATCAGAGCCGAAAGTGAAAACACATGGCGAGGGTCAGCAGGATCAGAGGACCACCACACACACTGCCGAGAGAAGGAAAAAGGCAATGGGAACTTGTGTGAAGAAATGGATTGAATAAACAGAGTCTGCAATCGCCTGCACCCTATTATCCTATAATTTACACTGCATGGGAGCTTGGAAACGCAGGCTGTTAAAGGCGGCCATTGGTTTCCACTGAAAAGTGGCATTCCATGCCTCATGCCAATCAAAAGGCCAGGCATTATAGCCCGAGACAAGTTTTGAATTCCTCCAGGCCTAATGTGTTTATTTTAAATATCCCAGGGAAATTATTACATCAGTGGCAAGCAATGTCTTCAGAAACAGCCGGTCCTTTGATGTTTCCAGCAGCAAAACATACATTTAATTACATAATAACTTTGAAAATTGTATTTGTACAATCAATAGGGGAGGATTAAATGTGGAAGTATGAGATTGGGTTAAAGAATTGGCCGTACCGTGACAAAACAAACTTCAGAGGGAAGAAAATAACTAGTGATGAAGAATTAGAGCGTTGGTTTGGCTCTGAGCTCGGCCTCAGCTTTCCCCCCTCAGCCCTGATGAATGTCAGCTCACTTCTTCCACCTCGCTTTAATTACCGCTCTGTGCACTCCGTCCCCTCCAATCTAGCAAGGAACGAGCGGCAGTGAGCTCAACGGTAGTGAAAACATTTCTGGAAACCTCTTGAAAGATGTCCTATACGTCTCCAGAGGGATCCTGCCGCCAATTATTTCTGCACATCAAAGCCTCCGGATGTGAAAGGAGGGCGCAGTCGCTCATCTGCTAACCAACGGCCGGGGCTTCGCATTGGCACGGGATGCTACGCGATGCAGCAGAAGGAGGTGTACGGATGTGACAGCAGTGTTTGTAAAGAAAACAGCAAATCTACTTTGATTAACTGATCTTATTGAACCTTCGCTATTAGTCCCGCACCTCCAACTGTCCGGCCTCTCATGTTACGGCTCGTTTTGCGGATTTGAAGCTAGTCGCGGTTAAACGTTGCGTAATAGGGATACTCGTTACCCGGAGAGGTTGGAAGGAGATGTAAGTTTCTAAAACGGTACGTTAGCACATGATTAATTAGCGTTATCACTTAGTAACTGAAGGTATATTGACTATAAACACATGCTGCTTTTGCTTACTGTAACTGTGAATAAAGACTTGTATGGAAAAGTGTTGTTCCTTAATTTCATTGCCTTGTTGTGGTTCACTTCTACACTGTGATATTTAGTTTTAATTTCTATCTTTATCTTTTTAACCGCCTTTCAGATGCTCAGATTGACATCTTTGATATTTCTTTCAAACAAATGTTTTAGACTTTTCTGTCTGCTTCTCTCTGAAATAATTTCTTCGTTTTTTTCAAGTGACAGTGTGGGCTCCCTGGTAACGTCGCTGCATGGATTACATGGCAAGACAGTGCCGTTATACATCATGTGGACTTCATGACCCGGATACAAAACCACAGCTTCAACCAGCGTATTCTGATTCGTCCAGTAAAATGGAAGCCTTTCTTTTTCCATTTCTTTTTCACATCTCCGCCCACCTCCCCCAGTGGATCTGGGACTTAAGGCTAATTGGAGTCAGTGTTGTCCCATTTGAGCATGGAGCAGATTACTACGCTCTCTCATCTGTTTGGTTTGATGGGCATTGGCGGAGGTTATCCAGCCTTTGAATCGCTCTGCTTATTTATCCAACAGCTGGGCAAATACCCACAGCCCTTCTGCATTAGGGCTCATTTTTAAACATTTAGAAAAGACAGGGCCCAGTGTTTATGCCTCCATCTTCCTTCACATCTGCACTTAATATTATTTTGCAGACTTTACGCAGAACAAGGGCTCGATCCTTTGTTATGACAGGGAGATATTTTGAACTTTTTGAGGATTAATACTGTTTGCTTTCCTGTTCACTCCCTTCAAAACAGCTGCAGGGATTCAATAGGTTAAAGCTGAAATCCGTAAGTGAATTTGGCGACCTTAGTGGATGGGATGTTGTTTTCAATTCATCTGCCACTTACATTACTCAGCTGGGAAACATTGTCTCTTTTACCAATCCATCTTTTCCTCATTTGCTCTCCATCACAGTTTTATTTTCCAGTTCATGTTCAGTGGAAATATGTAGGCTATTGTTCCTAGTATGAGCACATTTAGTCTCCATCCATAACTACTTAGTGTTTCTTTCATAAACTGATCAATTGGTTATGATAGTGTTGTATATCTTTATGAAGTTTTCATCGCAGCATAATCAGAGCCTTAGATGTTTATCCTTTCTGAGAAGCAACTCTGGCTCTCAATGGAAAAGTAATCATTACAGAGATGGCAAACTTTGTATTTGAACTATTTGCTAATTAGATTCTGCTAGAAAACGCATTCCTTCAGTGGAGTTGATTTAGAAAGAAGCCGAGGGGTAAACAAAGGAGCTGCATGTCTGATCTCTCAAACCTACAGGTGCACTTTAGCTGTGAGCTCGTATCTGCATGCTTCCTTATTGTCCCTGCAAAGCACCTCTGAGCAAGGCATTGGGACGCTTTTGTGGTGGGACACCCTCCCACTCAGTGACGGATTACACTCGCAGCTGAACGATGCACCCACATATGGCGTCCTCTTTCCAAACAGGAAGTCTTTTTGTATCAGCGTCTTTCAGAAGTGACAACCTAAGCATATGGGGAAAAAGTGTATTGGAATTGGGCCATATTCTGTCTTGCTCCATGTTTAGTGTTTCCTGTTTTATTTTGTTTGCCCCGCACTGATTAGTTTCACCTGTCGCTCGTTAGCGCTGCAGCCGCCAGACCTCCTGTTCACCTGTCCACACTTCCCCAATCATACACCAGCCCAGTTCCTTTGTTCGTCATCAGTTCGTCATCATCACTGTGGAGAGTTTTTTTTAAAGTTTATTTTTTAAGTTATAGAGGATTGATGTTATGCTCCCTTCGTATGTGTTGTAATCCGAGCCCTTTTGTCGTAGTTTGTAGTTGTTTGCACTGTTAGCACTGCTAGCTATGAGCCGCCGCCTCAGCAGTCGCCATGTTGAGAGCTTTTTAGAGGCAATTCAAACTTGCATCACCTTCAATGTTGCTCTATCAATATTCATAAAGTAGCAATAGATCAAATGACTACCATAAAAGTCGGGTTACAAGCCGCTCCTACCTTCGGTCAGTGTCCCCGCTGTAGCAAGCTAGGAGCAGCGCTGCTGCTAGCTCCCCGCTGCTGCTGTTACTGCCCGCGTCCCCTCTGCCCAAGTCGGGTGTCGAGCCGGGGTTGGACCCGGCTACCCCGCTACCTTCGGTGGTTGTCGAGGAGCTAGCGGAGAGCTAGCGGAAGCTAGCGGGGAATTAGCGGGGAATTGGCAGAGCGCTGGCTGGCTACAGCGGGGAGCTAACGGAGACACTGACCGAAGGTAGTAGCGGCTTGTAACCCGACTTTTACGGTATCTGTGAAGATCATCAGCCAGTGGTTATCAGGCGGCAACCTCCGGTTCTGAAGAGTGAAGACAATGAGGAAGTGTCTTAAACTTGCATGCTGTCGACTGACCATAAGCGGGTGTGCAAAAAGAAGTCTGATTGTATGGACGTCTATGAGAAAATGATTTATTACCTCAGTAAACATTGTAAATTGTAAACAGGAGTTTATGGTCTCAGTCTCTAGATTCAAGTCTCACATTTTGAGTATAATAGACTATACAGCGGCGCGGCTCCCTTGTGATTGACAGGTCGCTACCTTACCAGAGCCATTTCCGCCATCTCTATGCCACTCCTCCGCCACTCCTCCACCGTCCAAATATGGTCACTTCCGTTCATTAGTTGAAAAAAAGCAAGATGTTGACACGTAATCCAAGATGGCGACAGCCAAAACGTTGAACCCGTGGCTTAAAAACGGCAGTCCACAAACCAATGGGTGACATCACGATGACTACGTCCATTTCTGATATACAGTCTATTGTGGTTATGTATCCTAGTTTCCTGGTGTTGTCCCGGATTCAAAGATTCCTGCCTTTTCTGGGTCTGCTTTCTTGATGGAGTGTTTTAATAACACATGGTGACAGACATTTAAATCCTATATTGGTCTGTGGCATGATGGACTTTGGCTTTTCAACAGGGGCCAATCAAACAAAATCTTGAGGACACATTATTTTTGATATGATTAGTTCAAAATATTGTTTAGAAGGAACAAAATTATTAAAACAATTATCAGTTCTACTGAACTTTTATTCTTTGGCTTAATGAGCAGGGCTGGCTCCAATTTTGAGGTCAGAAACTAGCACATATTTTACTTATTCTGTGAGGAAGAGAGACTTTTCTCTCAGGAACAGTGAAGCCAGCTAAAGCTCTTGGCTAAAGGAACCATGGAAGCTGCAACTATATTTATATGCACATTGCTTTGTAAATGTCCTTAGTTTGAACAGAAAGCAAAACAAATGGGGAAAAAGGGACAGGCCTATCTCTCGGAAGAAATGCCTACAAAAACATCCCCAAAATGAATAAGGAATAGCTCCTCAACCAAAGGCTTATATGCATATATCTGGTGTTCTTTGAAAGGTAAGACGTTAAGAAAAATTAATCCATTGTAAGTAAATTAAACTATATTACCATTCCAGAGAAAATGGAAAAGCAATGAAGGAAAAAATAAGATTGTTATCCTTGCTTAGTATAAAATCTAAAATTCAGAGGCAATACTACCATTATTATTAATCGTATTTTATTTTGTATTTTTTTATACTCAAACTGGAGTAAGCAGCGAACCTGTTTAAACCCTTTTTAAGTAGTGAGTATATGTAGCAGCAGGTGGTGTATGTGGGATGAATTAGTGTGATTATTCATCATAGTTAAGTTCAACAGTGTGTATGTTTTTGATTGAGTTATATGGCAGAGAGGAAAAATACACCAGTCTTTAATACACTGCTTTTTATCAAATCTTTGTTGTTTTGACTTTTATGTGATTTGTGGACTAATCTTTTTTGAATGCAGTGTAAAGATTATTCATAGTGCATTTTAAATTCATGGTGATAGAAATGTGCCGTTCATTTCACTGTTGACAGATGTCAGCTTTATACATATGACGTAAAGACATATTTAAATCGTGAGTGTGCGTGTGATCACTTTTATGAATCCAATCACACGGGAAACACGTCCACAGTCCGTTTATCTCCTTGAATGATGGCCGCACTGCATATGCATGTGCGTGTGATTTTATAAATGTGTTTATGTGTGTGTTTGTGCAAGAGCAGACACAGAGAGAGCGGGACAGACACGCAGCGAGGAAAGTACACTGTAAACCTGCCACAAGTGATTTAGAAAGTCGTATTTTTCTTGCTGTTGACCAGCAACATGTGGTGCTCATAGACGGCACATGAGGCAGCACGTAATGGATGCTTTCTGGATAGCTCTGTCAAGAGTGGTTCTCTCTGTTCCTTAAAAGTTAAAAACACACACATGCACAAAACATTTCCTTAACCATAATTCAGACGGACCACCAGCTAAGTCAAAGGAGAGCGTATCGGCTACGCTCGGCATTTAACGCGCACCAATCTTCCGCTCACATCCTGAATTACAGCATCCGTCAAAAAGTGAAGGAGAGGAACAGAACCCATCGTAATGAGCATTATCCCCCACTTCTTCTAACCATAATTGGATGGGATGAGCATGTGCAGAAAAAGAGATCGATCACACGGCGTTTAGTTGGTGAGATATGTGTGAGGGAGGGGTAAATATGATTGATTTCTTTTTCTCACAACAAAATACTCTTAATATTTGATGTTGCTTTGATGAGAAAAGAAGATGTAATCTGGCAAACACCCGGCAGCTGATAAACATTACTGTGTTACGTTTGTACCGCGCTAAAACCATCCATTTCTATTTATCAGATGTCTCGTCATGACATTGAATCGTGAAAGCATCATAAAATATGAATCTCAAAACAAATATAATTGAATTGCAATTTCACACATTACTTTGGTTGAAAGTGAATAAAAGCCAGTGTGCGTGTGTGTGTCATATTTAGGTATATGTTTAAGACGCCCACCATCTTAGCTCAGTATGTTGCCACACTAGAATTTGCCTGTTTGCTCCACAGTGGAGGCTGATGGGGATTTCATAAACCAAAGTATGACACAAATGTATTTAGACCCGATGATGGCGCTTGATAGAAAGTTGGGTGCACAAAAATTATAAGGCTTAAATTGACAAGTAGATTGTGGTAAAGTCTGCGTTAGATAGACCTGTGTCTTTCTTTCTGTTAAGTGTTTGTTTGTCTTAAATATATTAAATCAAAAAGATTAAACGTCTCTTGAATGGCCGTGAACTTTGATACTAATCGAAACAACCTTTCAAAGCAATTTTATTGATATTGTGAAATTGACATAATTAAACAATGTATTGTATTTGGATTGGGATACCCAATACTATCTAAAATGATAACATATAATAAGGTATAATACTTGCTATGTATATATTAATTAAAATATTTTAGACTTTTCCTATTCCGAGGTCAGCTTATCAACATCGTCTCCCTTGTTCCTCAATTTCTCAGACGTCATAAATTCAATTCAGCATGTTTATTGTTCATATTTGGGATTGTGAGAGGAAACCAGAGCACCTGGAGAAAACCCGCTGTGCAGCTTTGTTCGACACCGTTTGTGAGATGATTAAGATTCTAACTGTAGTGATTAAACTTGCTATAGCCGTGAAACAGACCAGCTATTTACAGCACCTGCAGCAGGAGTGCGTCGTCTTTGCAGACAGCTTGGGGATGTGAGCCTGCACAGCCTGGACGATGGCTGCGTCAATAACCGAGTCCTAAGACTGCAGCGTCCTCTTGTCGCAGAACTATTCTGCAGGTGCTTCAGTTCAGCTCTGCACTCTTTCCTTGTGCTCTTAAAGTCCGAGCAGAAGCCTTCGGTTCCCTCGTCTCTTGGATTGTCTGTGGTCCATCTTTCTCAGATACAGTACTTGTTTGTGGTACTTCTTCCATCTTGTATACGATAGGTACTTCAGTGGTCTTCAGTAGTATAAGATATACAGTATATATATATATATATATATATATATATATATATATATATATATATATATATATATATATATATATATATATATATATATATACATGTATATTATATAAGATCTGATCTTGAATGTGATCAAAAGAATTCTAAAATGTTACATGACACATACACACACACACACACACACACACACACACACACACACACACACACACACACCTTATTTACAGTTGCATGTGCCTGTTCTATTTATGTAATACAGCTTTGATAAGTATGTTGCATTTCATGAAAAGGTGTATTTTGATATTGACTCCTGAGCTAAAGCTAGCTTGCGCACATGTCACTTTGAGGCCAGTTGTTCCAGTGATCTCGAGGCATAATAGTCACATGTGGCAATTTGTGTGAAATGGATGAAGTGTACTTGATGATCTTCAGTTAAATGAGCTGTGTTCCACTTTTATTGCTTGCGTCACGAAAAGGTCTTCACGCTTTGAATCATTTTGATCCACAGCATTTCCTCGATTGATTTCCCTGAAAGTTGATTCATGATATTTCCATCCCTCCATCTGAGCCCTTAGAAAGCCATAGAGCGCCTAATTAATCACAGATTTAGCATTGAATCCATTTTTTTTAAACCTGTTGACTCAGTTTGCTTCAGGTTTGTCCAAAGCCTGGGAAATCTGCAGCGCTGCTGGTGGGGTCTCTTGCCAAATTTGTTGCCGTGCATGCTATTAATATCATGCAGGTTTCATGCTGCTACATGCTCCCGCCGTGCACATGCTCTGTGCGATGGGGAGCGACCACAACTTAAGACCGCTAACAGTGGGGTGTAATTTTTTCTAAATTGTTCTCAAAGCCACACAATGTTAAATGCTTGTATAAATCCAACCCGAACCAGACTTTGAGGGTATTTCAGCACAGCCCTGGGCCTAATTATTGTCTATCATCCAGGGAGACACAGTGAGTGGGAAACCCCTGAGCCGCCACCCGCATAGAATAGTCATCTGCACAGAAACAGGTTGTCTCGTCCTAATGAGAGGTGGGTGGATGGAGGGTGACAGACTTGCTTGGCCTATGTGTACGCGGCCCACTGCACCCAAACCAAAGAGGGGATGGTGGTCTCCGCCATCAGCAGACATTAGGCTCCGGTGGGGAGAATAAGCTGGCTGTGTCAGGTGTCAGTGGACACTCAGGGACTGTGGAGGTCAGTGTACAGACAACCAGCGCTGGTTAGATCCCTACTTATCAGAGGACAAGGCCTCCATGGTCAGTGAATCAGCCCAAAGAGCTGCCCTAATCCAATTAGATGATTTTGTTTGCATTTGTGTGCGAGTGAGTGTGTGTGCATCTGTCTCTTTATTTTAGCTAGCCGTAAACCTTGTAAACCTAAAAGGCCGGTCTTTGATTTTGTTTTCAAATAATCAAACGGTACAAACTGTTCTCGTTGTTTCAGCTCGTGCTGAGAGATGCAGCGGAGACACTTTTCACCGTTAAACAGGAACATTTAAAAAAGCACTTGTGCATACCAATCTGATTGAGCCCCGTGGGGGTCGCAGACACATTTATTTCTCAAACCGTCTCTCTGTCAACATCGAGTCGGTCACACAGTAAGCAGAAAAAAGGCCCCTGTGTGTTCCCCTCATCAGATAACCACCTCAGTACCCTGCATGTTCATGAATGAAGGCCCAGATGTGCGCCATATGCAGATTCGTAGTCGTGGAGGGTGGGAAACACGCTGAAGTGAATGACTGCCGAGGGAAATTCACATACATGGAAACACATCTCCTCTGGCGTGGTGATTCTTGAAATGGCTAATTAGGCTGGAGCAGCTGGCAAAGGAGAACTCCGGCAGCAGGGGTGGCCATACATAGTTTTTTGGGATCGCCCCAGTTTTCGGTTTCTGTGGGTTCCACGAGCTCGCCCCGAGAAAGATCACTCAAGAGATTGACATCTGCAGGAAGCCTGAAGAGGAGTTTGTTCTTTTTCCCGGTGATAAACAGTCCTAAACTATTTAGATTTAGGCCTCAGACATATTTCAGCATTATAGTCACCTACAAGTCCATAATTAAACGCTGAGACATGTTTTACTTCAAATGTTGATGGTTCTCCACCTGAGGGAAGCCCTGAGGGTTCACAGTAAGGGTTGTGAAATGATTAACAGGTTAAGAAAAGCAGAAAAAAAATCTGTTCAATTATTAAAGGTGCATATACGACATTCAGAGTCTTTATATAGTAGCAATATAAAGGAATGATGTCTACCTGAGGAGAAACTGAACTCACTCTCGGTGTTTAAACGTGTTATGTTCATCATATTACAATTTTCACACATATACGTGAAGCATTTTGGGGGTTCAGTGTCTTGCTCAAGGACACATTCGAATCGAACCAGCTACCTCATGGTTGCAGGACGACCACTCTACCCATGAGCTACAGCTGCTTCTCTCTTCAATGTTAACATGATCGTGCTGCCAGTGTTTTTAGTGCATGTAAGTGCACGTGAGTATGCCACACAGCTCGCTCAGGGCCGCCGTTCTGCACTGCGCTCACATGGCGGTTACAGCTGATAACGTCGTTGCAGAAGCGTCTCACCCACCTTCAGGTAAACGCTGTTAGCTCTGGCAGCAGTTTGCTGTAGTTTCTGCTGCAAGCTGCAAGTTTTTGGCTGTAAGCCGCCGGCAAAGCCTTGGTCATGTGGAGAGCCGTCGATAGGCAACAGAATTGCTCCCAATCGCGAAGAAAGCACCATTAATATATTTCTTTTCTTTCTTTTTCTTTTACCTCTGTATAGGTTAATCTCTTCAAATAAAATAAGATAAAATATAATAATCCTTTATTAGTGCTGCAGTGGGGAAATTGCAGGATTACAGCAGCAGGAGATGGTAGTAAAATAAGAAACAAGTAATAAATATTTAGTAATAAGTAAAAATGTATTTATACTGCACCAGTGGTTAAAGTATCCCAAAGAAGTGATTAGAATGAATCTTTCGATTTATTCCAATTAAACAGTCTGATCAGTGTGTTGAACTCCTCGGTAGGACTGCTATATATTTATGGTCAAATGCAACCTGCGACCCCCAAATCAATACAGGGTTTCTTTTAAGGTGGTACTTGGTGGTACCAAAAAAGTTACAATTAGTAAACTGCAGGATCTTTGAAAAGCACCAACCCTTCCCCCATACTGAAGTGGCTCTATTGTATTCACATGTAATACTAACTTATACCATTTCTGATCTGCATACACTGTGTTTACATGTTTCATGTTTAGACACACCAGCCACTTGGTTGAGGTCAGGAACAGGTCGCGGTCACGGTTATAAGAAACCAGCATTGACTCTCGGTCGGAAAGATGAAAACTGTGTCACACATTTCTTTGACCCATCCATCCAACCTGAGCTGCTTTCTATGAGATTTTGAGCTGCAAACACCAACGTTACGCTTCTTAATTAAACATTCATAATCCACACAGCCTTGAGGTCCTTGTCGGGTAAACGTAGCATACTTAATTGTACTTCTTGAAAGAAAAAACACGACAAATGCTCGACATTCAACAGCCTCGGATGTTTTCATCCATTCATTCACTTGAAGCTTGTGTGATCAGCCCAGATTCAACTCCAGATTCAAGCTGGTCATTCAAGGTATTTCTTTTATGAAATAAAAAGTGCCTCACAACAAAGACACACAACGCAGGCAACCCATTTTCTTTCCAAGTCCCCATTGTGATTAGGAAGATGCTTGAGAAACTCTACAACCCCACGGCTTCCCCTCCACACCCATTGTCAAATGCAGCGAGACAATTAAGACCACATTAGATCTTTTCAAGTACTTGTAATTTCATAAGAGTGGGCTTTCTTTTCCTCCTTTTCCCCCTTTTTGAAAATAGAATGGGGGAATCCCGCAGTTCCTCAAGAGCCACTTGGGAAAGATGGGAAACAGATATTAACCCTGCGAGTGATGGTTCTCCAAGAGGCCTCCCCACTCAAAGCCCCCACCATACTGCCAGCACCTCCGCTATGGGGACCACACACACACAGACACCTGCACCCTCTGACATACACCCACACACACACACACATCTAGAACCCAATATCCAAACAGAGTGACACACTCTCTATTTAAAGAAGAAACTGCGCTAGATTTTGACTGATTTCCTGTCTTATATTACTCATGATGTGAGCTACAATTACATGAATCCATTAACAAAATGGTCATGTTTTTGTTCAAATAATTGAACATACTCTGTATATTTCCTGTATTCAATTCATTTTCCTTGGCTCCTCATGAGCTTTACCCCATGTTGAGTAACCCGGGCCTCTCCATTTGGCCCCAGTCCACCATGTGAAATGTAAATGATGTATTGTCCTAATTAGATGAAAAAATATGAGTAATCCTCCCAGCATGCACCACTTCTAAAGGGGTTTATTATTCCAGCCAAAGGTGCTACTCTGTTTTATTTACTTTGATCCTGCATGTTTCTGACTCTTTGGTAATCAGAGGTAGAAAGTCATTACATTGTTATCACAACTGCAGCCGTGGCGGCCGAAGCTTGACACAAGACGTTAACCCGTCTGTAATGGAGAGGCCTTCGCTCGCTCGGCGGCCGGGCCCATACAGCCCGCCGCCCCGGAGGAACATACATCAGAGGGCGAGGTCTTCATTACGACCTGCCCCTGAAATGAGACCTCGGCATCGGCAGAGGTGTGGAGAGCGCGGCTGCGGGGGGACCCGAGGGGGGAAAAAGGGCGAGGAGGTGGGGAGCGGCCGGCCTTTGAGGACTGAGGCCTAGAAGAAAAATCAAAAGGGTTAGGGTTAGGAGAATGAGTGATGGGTGTGATTTGAAACCCACTCTCCTCCCTCAGCCTCCGCGCTAATCACCACTTTAAATCAATGTGTTTAAAAGAAATATCACCCGGGGATTTCTGTGCTACACATTTCATTAGGAGCCGTCCTAAATGAACGGAAAAGCTGCTCGGCTTTGTTTGTTTTTCTTGGTGCGTTCTGCCCCCCCACCCCACACACACACACACACACACACACACACTCTCTTTAAAAGTGGCATTGCGTGAGCGGCAGCCATTTCACCTTGACCCGCCTGATTGACCCTGACGATGGCCGTGAAAAAAATCTCATCAGTGTGAAACGTTGCCATGGTTTTGCTTGAGCCGAGACCCCCTTGTCGTGGGTAACAGGGACAGTGGGGATTCTTTCCTTTTTTTACACCCCTCCCCTCTGCGCCGCTCCTCTCTCCCGTGGTCCACGACACAGCCGTGTGGGGCTGCATGGCGTCTGCCGGCCTTCTCACACGATCCCGGCACTATTGCGTGCAGAGGGCTTCGCTGAGAGCCCGGCATTTTCACCCCACTACCGTACGCATGAGTAGGCTTGGGGAGGGGCTGAGTGATAGAGAGAGAGGGGGGGAGGAGGAGAGGATGAGGAGGGGGGGGGGGGGGGGATGTAGATTGACGCCAGGGGATGTGGCACGGAACAAAGGTCACATAACTAGGTGAATATTAGAAAAACATGCCAATGATTGAGAGATTTGAGAGGTTAAGATGAGCGAAGCTGGGCTCGGATAAGGAGGGAGATAGGAGGGTGAGAGGAAGGGAATCTCCTGATGCATTATTCAGTTCATACACAGACAGCACTCTCTGAGGTATTACACACACACACACACACACACACACACACAGCATACGTACGCAGACAGGATGGGGAGATCAGGCTGAGCACACAAGCCACAGACAAAACATTGAAAGCGTACACACACATGCTTCCTCTCTCACACAAAGGTACACTCGCCCGCCCACTCGCTCACGCAAACACAAAGTAAAAACACGGTTATTTACTCATCCGACTCAATGGAAAGCATTAACTCACGGCAGATATACGCGCTTATCACCATTTTCCTGATTTTAGGTTTTCAATTTTGCATTCTACCGCAGACACAGCCGGGAATCTAGTGTGATATTATCCTCATGTACTCTTCAGATATAAAGCTGACACAGTTGTTCAGAAGATGTGACTGAGTCTTAAACCCTTGGAGATGAATCACTACGGAGATTTCTTAGACTGAACATTAATATGTTTGATTCCAATACGCATCAGTTTGAAATACAACCTTATACATCGTCCACCTTGTGAATCTAATTCATAAATACATCTATCAACAAACCAGCCAACTCCTTATCTTCATTTGTCTCGCAGTATCTTATCTTTCAGTTTTAATCAAAGTAATCTCTGGCCGATTGAAAATCAGAACCATATGAAAGGGTCTTAAAGTTTACCGCCATTGTTAAAACACAATATCCGAAACCAGGGGCCGTTTTGTCGAAACACAAAAAACAGCAAACAAACAAAATATGAACATAATCTTACATCTCTTGCAAAAGCAAACACTTCATTCGAAAATGCAAATGCTGCTAAAAATCTTATTTTTGAATCACAGAAACAGCAAATACATAGTTATATCTTTCCATATGCCAACTGCACACTCATATGCAGTTTCAAAAAAGTACAAAACACTATTATGTGGAGTGTCTGGCTTCTTCCTTTGCAGCTGTAAATATAGACTACAAACACACATGCGATGTGTTTATTCTCGATACTCGTACATGAACATAATTACAGCAAAGTACTGTAAACTAAATACAGTGTGTTGGACTTACAGACCATCCTGTCATCAAAGTCAGAAATCACAGCTGGAACCCTAGAAATAGGATTCTAAGGGATCTAATTGGTTCCAGGTGTTTGCACAGGTGCATTCTGGGTTGATTGATAATTGAGTGTGCGCTTTCGATGTCAGGGTTTAACAAACAACGTACACAACACACTTTTTTTGTTTTGAATAATGTGTGTGATGTCGATAAAAAAATGGTTGTAGAATTTCAAATTCCGTGTGAAGCAGACGATGACCTCATTGAAACCTGGTCAGTGGATCGGATGCATGAATTAGTGGCTTCAGTAATAGAGTCTAAATACACAGACACTAATAATGAGCTCATTGGCTTTGAAAATAACTAACATGCAACTCAAGTGAGAGGAGAACACATTGTTTAATGCGTTCCTCACAAGTTTACTAGTTGTTGTTTTTAAAGCAGTAGATGAACGAATAATAGAACATATTTAAAGGAAAGTGATTGAGTGTGTGTGTGTGTGTGTGTGTGTGTGTGTGTGTGTGTGTGTGTGTGTGTGTGTGACATGTCTAAGTAGCAATTAACAAATGTGACTTCTAAGTGTGTGATAAAGAACTGTACAGCATTTCACTGACTTATCTACAAATTAACATTCATGTGTAACGTTACGCTCCACAAAAAAACACCACAAAATCTAAATATTCATCACCGCTTGGTGTGTGTGTGTGTGTGTGTGTGTGTGTGTGTGTGTGTGTGTGTGTGTGTGTGTGTGTGTGTGTGTGTGAGAGAAAAACTGGTGTTTCTGAAGCACTTACTTTGCTTTAATTGTCAGAGTAAATGAAACCCCATAATAGATGAGTAATTTGTCAGTAAGTTAGAATGTGTGGTCGTCCTAACGTCTCTCTCTCTTCTTAAGCGTTTTTTCCACTATTTGTACCACTTTCACCCCGTTAGAATAACATTATTATCACAAGCATGAAGAGCACCACAATTATTCACAGCCCGCTTCTTTCTCATGTTAGGAAATCGCCTTGAAAATTGGGCAGGCCTGCAGAGTGTTTGCCACTTAAGTCCCCGGTCCTGTGCTTTTGAGGTGCGTGCGTGCGTGTGTGTGTGTGTGTGTGTGTGTGTGTGTGTGTGTGTGTCTGTGTCTGTGTGTGTGGACATGCTGTCAGATCTCAGACCGTAACATAAACCAATTTTCGCCAGTGTTTCTCCTTCAATCGTGTAACAATACAACAACAACAAAGAAAAGGTGTTTATGAATTAACTTCCATTACTGGCATACATTTTTTTGGACTGATTTGAAAGTATGAAAATGAGCACGTACCAATTTGCAACACATTTAAAAAGTGGATGAGGTATAGAATTTCTTGAATCCTATTTAGATTTTATCGCTCCGGCAATTACTCAAACTGTCGGTTTTGGCTTTATAATTGATTTTAAGTTGATGCCTCTTACCGCTCAGTCAGACCTGGTTTCCAGCTCCGGCTCAGATCTTTTAACCCAAGAGGAGCTGGACTGCTTCAGCCAAAACCCTCCTGACGTCCAGATAAGTGAACGGTCCAGAGGGGATTTGGCCTTTTTACTCTCTGGGCTCTGAGAGTCAAAGGGTAACGACACAAATCTTATCAAATCAATCTTTTCACAAACAGACGTTACCATTACTATCAATTCAGCTCCCTTTTGAGCCTTGTTTTGTATTCCTTAAACTGTGAATTGTAAAGCAGCTGAAGGATTTGCAGTGTTATCAGTCGTATCACTGATACAAAGCATCTCCTCTGACATCAGAGAAACTGAAATAATCCGGCGCCGCTACGTTTTATTGCTTTTGGGACGCTTTTAATGTATTTAATGTATTTTGGTCTCTACTCCTCCACTTTGCTGGACTCTAATGTAGTGGACTGGTCCAACATCGCCCCCTTTTTTGAGGCCCCCGAGGAGACGATTCCTCTTTCAAATCTAAGCAGTTCAAAAGGAGTGTAATCCCCGAGGCGGTTCGAGCCTTGAATGGTAAACCTGAGCTCCATTCTGTGCTTCCGATTGGTCGTTCTCGGCCTCTGTGTCCCTTCCCGTCCCGCCACGTTCCCACTTCCTGGAACCCCTTCACTGCCCACCAGATGCCCTCTGACTTGTCCCTACCATCCGTGCCACTCCTTCCTGTCCTGCAATGACCTCTTTTCCCTCCAGTTCCATGTCACATGACCCCACTCCCATCATCGGTCCTGCAGGTATTTAAGCAGCCATTTTCCTCCCTGTTCTCGCTATTGTTGCTCATCTGTCTGCATCTTCACCCAAACCTTGGCATGAACCTGTACCTGATCTGTTCCTGTTCCTCCCTTGTTGCCTGTTCACGGTTCTTGACCGGCTCACCAGCCTTGTTCTCTGGATTTGTTTGGACTTCCTGTTTCTGTATCTCATGCCTTACCCCAGCCTGCCTTTAAGTTTAAGCGGTTGGAGAACGGCTCAATTAACTCCTTCATGCATACAAATTAAATGATTTTGCACTGACTCCACTGAATCCACATTCAACGGTTCATCTGACAATAAAGTAACTAAAATTTTGCATGCATTTATCTGGCAACTCATGTCATTTTCTGCTCGTTGCATGCATACGTCCTTTTCAAAATAAAATCACGTCTTTCACAGGAAACGGCTTAATATAGGCAACAAAATGGCTCGGTTAAATTTAGGAGAAGATCTTCCTTTGGGTTGAAATGACTACGGGAGTGCTGTTAAAGTTGCGTGACAAATAAATCAACATTGACTTCTTGTTTCACACGGGAAACTAACAGCGGCTTTTGTTGTTGTTGAAGCTTTTAGCGTTTTATTCTGGGGAAAAAATGTAATTATGGTAAATACCATTTCTTTGCTTTCTTTGCCCTCCTTTGCTACATTTCATAACTTATTGCATTTCTGCAAAACCACACCACTTGCATGTGCAGTAAACACGTTAAAGACTTGGTCACTCAGAACAATTTGTTTGACTCTCCATGTACACAACAAAAAGAGCCTTTTCCCACCCAACATGCCCACAGTTTTTCCTAATAGTAGGTTGGCCTCTCATTGTTTACAGGAGGGAGTGAAGTGGTATCCCTTAACTTCTGGCTCAGGATCACTTTCCTTTGGATTCAAAGCAGAAATCACCCCACAATAGGGAAATGATGTCATACGCTGCAAAGAAAAGAGGGTCAACTCAAAAGCAGAGGCCACTCAACAAGTTATTTGTGGACGAACCATAAAACGGAGGAAAAAAAAGGCAGAAATGTGTTACTCCCCCTTCCCCAAAAAAAAACAATGAAGCACACAGCTAATGAGTCACAGCGCTGTGTGAGAATACAGAACCCAGATGACTGTTTCTCCTCCGTGTTTGTGCTCTGCAGCTCTGCATTTACTCCTCAACAGCATCTGGTGCGCCAGCGTTTAATCAAAAGCGTTTATTCAGGCTATAGACAATTGTCCTCTAGAGATATTTGTTTCACTTTTTAAGTCTTCAGTTGTGTCATTTACTCATAACAATGCAAATAAACAAAGGATGTTGTGCATCGTCTGAACACATATTCAATATTCTGCGTGACACTGTTGTAGAAAACATTTGTTTTAAATGTGTACTTGACCTCAGGAGTTCCTGCTCCACCATGTACTCTGTACTGACTGCAGTTAATTCATCAGCGGGAACATGAACAAGTCAGAACCAGAGCAACCACTTTTGAAACTGGTGTCCAAAAGTTATTTTTTTTTATATATGACTCTCATGTTGTTTCCATAGATAGTGAACTTGGTTAACGTTCTTATTTCAAGGCAAGGCAAATTTATTTGTATAGCACATTTCAACAACAAGGCGATTCAAAGTGCTTCACACAAAACCATTAAAAGCATCAAAACATAATGCAGATTTAAAAACAGTTAAGAAAACATTAAAACAGTCAAAAAAAAAAAAAAAAATTAAAGTTGAAAAAGCGAAATAAAAAATAAAAGTTGAATAAAAGTTGCAGTGCAGTTTAAGAAATAAAATGCAGTAGTGAGATGCAGTAATTGAATCTGGTTCAATTAAAGGCAGCAGCAAATTTCAAGCCTTTTTTCCTAAACCTAGCCAAGTGGTTTTGTCGACTTGACCTAATCGTGACCTTTAGGACCCTCTCGTGTCTTTTGGTGGCAATAAAACAAGATGGCGACGGTCAAAATGCCAAACTCAAGGCCTTAAAAACGGCGAGCGTTTACCCCTTAAACTCTTAGCTCCGTCGCCACTGTTGCTGTGTTAGCGCTTCGTTGCGCTGGTCGCACCGTGAAGCGCTAACCGTCGCCATGTTGAGAGCCGTGCGGAGACAATAAAAAGCATCGTTTCCCCCCATATGTTATTAGCAGAGTTCATCGGGTTCTCGCTCTGCTTTTGCGTCTCATCTTTAAACAGCGACAGGACACAAAGGCTGAAATTATTATATGAAGCGATGGAATTAATAATGTGGTCGACAAATGGATGTTCTCCTGCTATGGTGATGATTTAAAGAGTAATTCTGGGATTTAAAAAAAAAAAAACGAGACGGCTTCAGACACCGCCACACACACTGACTCTCTCGCTCTCTGCTGCTCCCTCACACACTTGAACACACATTGTTCCTTTGGAATCTGAGCTTATTCATGAGTCTTATTATGCCAAGGTTTTCAGCTCTTTCCTTTTGATGTTGTCATTGTGTTTCTCAAGCCCTTTTGTAGGTGCTTTCTTCTTTTTTTCTGAGTAATGTTTCATGAACACCCTCCAAATACACCCACCCATGACGCCGCCCCTAAACACCCACTTCACCTCCAGCATCCCTTTTGGCACTAATGATGCCATGTTGTGCATTGTCTAATTTTTCCAGCAGGTTTCTGTGCGTTTACACTCGGAGCCGACCGATTCCAGATTGATTCCAGATTTCCTGAAAGACGAATCGTGATGATTTGTGCGTGAGAAGAGCCAGCCGTTTGTTAATTTGTTGCCAGGTTTGTTTGTCTTACTCATCCATGTGTGTGTGTGTGTGTGTGTGTGTGAGGAAGCAGCAGAATCTGATCAGTATGTGTATATATAAACTCCCTTGTTAATGGTGTAGGATAAACACGTTTCTTTGGTTTTCTTTTGTGTTATACATACTATTATATATTTTGTTCCCCTGTGGGATTTATAAAAATGTATTAATTTGGAAGAACTACGACATGCTGACTGATCAAATGTGTCAGTCCAAAACTTTAAATTTAGACTCGTGCACTTGTACACAGTTTCAAGACCTTATAGTCTGGCTAATATAAATCTCTTTTCAGACTTAATGAACTCAATTACCCTTTTACCAGTGCCGCAAAAACATAAATCTATAACCCGCAGTCGTCTAATTGGCCCAAATAGTTTGAACTACACATGATCTCCAAATGCTTTCAGTCCATTGATTCACATGTTGCAGCTACACGCCTCTGCTTGGAATCCCGCTTCGGCTTCCCCCCCCCACGCAAGATGCATATGCAGATTGCACATGAGCTCTTGTGAAAATAAAGGCACTTGTGGTGAAGGGTCTGAAAAGTCTCCTGAAGTGGTAGACTCTGCGGCCTAATTAACATGCCATAGGTGTTAATTGGCAGCTGGCAGCAGTCAAAGCAGTAGCAGGTGAGCACCGGCGCTTGTTGAACTGAGATGCACTGAATAGCACGAGGAGTCGCCGGAGGTTGATACGCCAGCGATTTGCAAATCAATGCCAACGGCTGGAGGTTAATTTGGATGTGGAGAAGACTGACATCATGTTTCCAACCTCATTCAGGAGGTTAAAGCACCATTTTTTTTTGTTTTTGTGCCCAGAGAATTTGATCACAACATTTTAATCTGATCACTTCTACTGCAAGTGTGGTGTGAGAGGTCATGCTGTGTAAGTGAGTTTGAGTGTAATGAGGCCTTTTGGTGCCAAATAGCTGTGAACCCAAAAAGAAACGAAGCAAATCACTGACATGAACTTGATTTTCATCCACCTGCTAACATGATAAAGTCATGTGAGTGAAGGGTGTGAAAAGCCCTTCCGTCCTCTCTAACATAATGTGGACCTGACGATGCAGAGAAGGCCCTGCAGAGGATTAGCAGACTGCCATTAATAACAGCAGGAAATAAGAAATGCATGTGGATTATGGTAAAATGTGATTTTTACTTTAGATAAACACAGATCCATCTGTTATTAAATCCCTTAGTTTCCCCCACATTACCTTAATGATACAGACACAAACTGAGCTTCAAAACACATTGTGTGTTTATGGATTTGTAGACATCAGGTGAGTATTTATAAGTGGAGACTTGAAAGTATTGCTTTATTATTAGACGTACATGAGCTAAATTCTTGAAAGCAAACAAAATAATTAAAATAGAAAAATATATATAGTAAATCCAAATAACGACTTTTCAAAATTAGATCGTGCATTAATTTGAGAAGAAGGAGGTAAAGTTGTAAGTAATTAAATTATAAGGAAGTTCTAGGCCACTAATGATGTATTTATATAAGTAGATATACATCAAGACCCCACCACCCTGACTCCAGCCTCAAACGGGGCGTTTTAAAGTGTAATTCTGGTCATTTGTGTTACACTTTTGAATGAATTGTGAAGCAGCTCGTGGAGCTCCGGCTCTCCTCGGCTCGGTCTCCTCCCTCCGCCCCGAGGCTCGGGGGACTTGTGGCCCACATTCGCAGCCTCCCTGCGGACACCGAGCTGTATGAACCTGACCAGTCAATTAGGAGAGAAAACAAAAAACTAGCTGCAACCAAACACAACCATCGCGTGCAGTCCCGCAGCTTTGAGCCAATAAACACATCCGCGCACGCGCGCCACGGCCTGCCCGCGGGACTCTGGTCACCGCCCGTTTATTACTCGTGATGAATCTGTAATTTGAATACTTTACTGCTGTTTTATTTTTGTTTTTATATATTTTTTATTTAACACTGTGTTTTTTTTATTTGCTTCAATAGTTCTGCTATCATGACTGCCACTAGTGTCACTTGACACGGAGTTTATGTGTTTCCACACATACATTAAAATAAGTCGTTTTGAAGAAGAAGAAAACAAACTGACTCATCAACTTAAACTAATAAGCTAAATATACTTTCAAAATTAACTTTCCACCACACCTCACATCTGTAATATCCCCTCCAGACATGTTCTCATTGCTGCAAATACTTTTTTGTCCATTTGTTTCTCTGCAAAACAAAAGTTCAGTTTGAAATAAAAAAATACATGTGCTCACCCTCTAACAATGGAAAATATCAATATCTTTCGTTAAAATGTACACAATAAGCAAAACACGTGTTTTTCCTTCTTCTACACGACATTGTTCCAATGATTTCCTGAACATGGTTATTACTCATAGTGCGTTTCCTTTAAATAATACATTCAATTATGTAGTTTTATTTGTTGTTTCCTTCACCTCATGCTCAACTTTGACTGACTTTACTATTTTTATTGATGATTAATTGGATCCGTTTGAAAGTATTTTTTCTGTTTAAATTGTTGTTGTTGTTGTTTACAGGACAGTAGCTGCATTATCAGATGCATCAGCCAGACTTTATCGGAAGTATAATTGATATCAACATGTGCCAAAATAGGTTTCGCTTTTAAAAAGATGATTAAAAAATGTTTTGATGTAAAAAAATGTCAAATAATATTTCAACCTCGTTATATATCACCCCACATTATGGGAAGAGATTGTCATGACAATTACATATATGTTTTTCTTTTTCTAATTCAACAAACTTAGATCAATAAATAAGTAGATCAAAATCAATAAATATTAAAAAATATATATATATAACAAAATATATGTTACTTTCCTGTAACTTTTTCTTACTAAAATATTTTTCTTATAATAATAATAATATTACATAATAAATACACCCTGCAGACACCTGGGCAGTCTTTTGTGGTAATATATATTAATTAATATATTAATATATATATATATGAGTGTGTTTGGCGGTGACGGAAAGGAGAACAGCTTCCTGGGTAAAAACACTCTTTCATCAACTAGCAGGATACCTCCCACCACGAGCCCCACACGGAGTTTCCCCCCACAGAAAAAAACATATTTAGTACAGTTCATGGAAAAACAAAACATCCATTTTTAAACACATTTTTCATCAACTTGACTGTTCGGCATTAATAATTCACTTAAAGCCAACGAGTCAGGTCTGTTGGCGCACGAGCCGGACAGATCTGTTCAGTCACTGTAGGTGGCGAGTTTTCCTCAATTTATTAAATTGCAACATTTTGCCAATCCCTTTGCACGGAGAGCATTGTTTCTGTTCTTTCCCTCCCTCCCTCCCTCCCCACGGGGGCATTATGAATACTTAGAGTCCAAACACACAATCCTGCTTAAGGGGACACCAGGAAAGACCTGCTCTCTGAGGCGCTTGTGCTTATGCCAGACCATAAACCATAAAGCATAAGCAGCTGCGAGCGATCAATAATTAATATACACCGGAGGCTGTAGTACTCCTGATCAGTGCTTCCCCGGAATAGTTTATTATGACGATACGACCACATTATGAGGAGTAAGTAAAGAAAGTATTCCACTGTAAGAAATGCTGCACATGAACTGTTGAAGTTATCATAAAGTATCACAGTAGAAGTACACAAATTACCCCTGCGAGTGATGTACTGTTATACCACTGTACTGTATATTATTGGAGTAATAAAGCATCTTGCATTTTACTGATTTGTATGCTGTTGCTTAATCTTTAACTGTGTGTTCCTATTTGTTGTGTGAAGTATTTTGCTAACTGAATGAGCAGTGCAATAAAAACAAGAATGTTTATCCCTGAATTGCAGTTATGCACGTTATTGCAAGTTATGCACCTCAAATATACACTTAAGTACTCGAGTAAATGTACTTTATATATATATATATATATATATATATATATATATATATATATCTTCAGAGTAAAATCTGTAATGGCTACATCATGTTTGTTTTTGTTTTATTTGTCGATATGTTTATAGAATTGCTCAAATATATGAGCATGAAAAAAAGTTGCTCATTGTTTATTGTTTGAATAGGTTTTATACAACGAATTTAAATTCTAAAAGTTCGAAATGTAGACTTTCTCTTTACGACACAAATTACGTGATTTTATAGAGGATTTTCAAAATAATGGTCTCCAGCGAAAAGGGCATGACGACTCTCAGCTCCATTCACTTAATAACTGCTAAAGTCCTTCTAATCAGGCCAGTTTGCAGAGTTTGAACTGGAAATCCTCCAGTCAGCAGGTTTACCTCAGTTGAACTAAAGAGCTTGAGGTTCAGAGCTGTGATCGCTCTCTGCTTCTCTTCCATAAATTATTCTGACAAAAACTGTACATGCAGTCATCGAGGAGATCATTCACAATGACAGATTAAAGTATACACCGTTTCTGGTGTTTTGTAACAATCTCAAAGTTTTGAAAAATCTGCAATAAAAAAAAAAATAAAAAAAGTCAATTGCCAACTTAAATGCTTGGCAATTGTGTGTTTTATCTGATTATGTGAAAGTTCAAATTAAGATTTTGCACCAATGTGTCACTGCAGAACTACTATTTATTACGTTGTAAAAGTTATAATAAAAACTGTATTTTTTAAAGATATTTAGCTCATTAAGTAGTTTAATTGAGTGGGAAGAAAAAAACCTTTTAATATATTTATTTTAATTACATGCTGGGTAACTCGTTTAAAGAGTGTCATTTCAAGTGTCACCAGGTGTCTCTTGACAGAAGACACGTGTCTGTCTTTCATTGATTTGTATTAAGACACTTTCTAACGCATCAAATGACATCAGCCCATTTCTTCTTTTGTCTTAAAGAAGTGTTTTTGTTTGTTTAACAAGTGGCTTAGGCGTTAGAATAACTTGTAAAGTGAGCGGTTTTGTTTTCGTGTGTGTGCTGCGTTCACGTTCACACGGACGCTTTTTTTTCAGTACGTGCCTGGTGATGTTAGGGGTTGAAGTCTGTGACAAAGCATGCAGGAAAAAGACTCTCCTCCCCTCCCTGAGCGGGAGCCCACGGGTGCGATCTGCTGTAGTTTTTGTTCCCAAGATGCTTATCGGTGAACCGATCCGGCCGAACGACTCCCCGGTTAGCAGATGCCTCCGCGGGCCATCTGATACGCGGCTGCCGCCGCGGAGCGTCCACTCCACCGAGCAGATAAGGTGCGTTCAGGGAACTGTTTGTTTCTGCGTTCAGTCACATTTAATGACAACATGAACTTATCTTGAAACCCATAATGAACGGCCATTAGAACTACAAAGGCTGCCCAAATGGTGCGCGTTCAAGGGCATTTTAGTGTCATATCAAAATTACAACTCGAGTAAACCAATTTTCTCCACACAGGAATAAACACAGACTCGAGTGAACCGCAGAGATCAAGCTCGGGGAATATCACAAAGTGTTTTCCGAACTTCAGCAGACTTCTCGAGCAATTAAGGGCGTTCGGCTCTGAATGGTAAAGGAAATAGCTTTCCTCGCTGTTAAATGTCACCAGGAGCGCGCCCGGGGCTCAAAGTGACCACTTTGTTTTTGTTGTGTGTGCTTCAGTCCCTCTCTGGTACAAGGACCGCGCTGTCAGAGCACGGGGTCAAGCCCAAGTCTGAGGAAGCCTTTTTACTTTCATGAAACTCTTTTGAATAATGAATATTATAGAAAAATGCTATTCGAAATAGTTTTCATTTAATTTAAAAACGTCTTTATTTGTCTTCAAAATCACTTTTTTTTGTTTTGGTTTGCACAAATAAACCATTTAATTAAAGATTCGACCCAAAAGACAGCCGTTTATATAAATATATAATTATGAATACATCATGAGAACCATACAACTTGAGATAATGTAACAAGTTGAGGAACTTCAGGGGAAGATTCAATGTGCCATACGAAATAAATGAGTTAATCCATTGGATCAGGACGGGGCGGAACCACATGCATAACTATTGGCAGGTGTTAGTGTTTCAGATAATAGCTGTCAGTAAAAGAACGACCTAAACAATTTTATTTTTCTTATATTGCACCTCCATGGTTGTCTTTGCTTGTATTTTCATGCAGGGGTACACATCTCTTCTTCTAACTACAGCAGCAGATTATGACGAACCCCTAACTGTGAACGTGCACTACTGAAGGCCCTGCACATCTATATCTCGGTGCATTCACCTCTTCTTCACTTTCTTTTTCTTTTCTTTTTTTACACCCCGTTTAACATGTAACAAAGTTGGGTCACGAGTTCCAAAGATTGGTGTCTGCAGGAATTCCCCCAGGTCAGAGAGAAAGCTGTGTTTTGAGGACCTTCTTAGCAGCCTTTGCCTCACTGGCCTTTGACCCCTGCCGGCCCTCTTTAGCGAAGGAGCATAATCCACCTAACATGGATTTAAACAAACAGTGTAATCCATAACACTCGGCCGCTACACACACTTTATCTCGTCGGGGTTGCGATCCCTGCTGCCGCTGTACGACCGCGTCGCTCTTCCAGTGGGTGATTTGTCTCGCGGACTTTATTGCCCCCTTGGCAGCCTTGACTTTCAAGTCTCATCGGGGCTCTCCTTGTGATTTTCCCCCTTGCAAACTTCACACACCTGCTTCATAACTTGCTGGTTATCTCCACCCCCCACCCCCCCACCCCCCTCCTCCAGTGCTGGCTCTGCATGCACTCGGGTACAGCTGTGTTTGTGGCCCTTGCACCTCCTGCCCTCGGCTGCCTTCCCCACCGCTTCAAGCCTCACTGCACCCCCCCCCCCCCCCCCCCCCCCCCCTCCTCCTCCTCCTCCTCCTCCCTTAAAAAAGTTCATCAATATTTTGGTTGACCTTTGACTTGACCCGCGCAATTAAACAATGGGATTTTGGGTACACTAAATGGCCTGGCTTTGCTACAGAGGGCAGACTAATGAGAGGATGTCGTCTTTAGTTTATAGTTCAGTCCAGAAAGCAGCAGAGCGGAAAAACAACCCGGCGTTCCGTTAAGCCGCCTCACGCAAACCTTTCAAAGCAGGGGGCTCTTGGAATCAGACTGGGCTTTCCAATGTCATTTACCTTCACTCATTTAACCCCACCCATCCACCTCCACCCACTCCTGCAAGGCTATCTGGCTTTGGTTTCCCCCGTTTGGGTTTTTTAATTCCGGTGTAGTTCCTCAAACAAACATTTTGCAGGTTTTACATGAACAGATGTAGACCAGTATTGTGCTGCCTCAGTCTGTGTGTTTGAGGGAGAGACAAAGGCTGTTTTTTGTGTGTTTAGCTGTGTTGTTGATGTACTTTTCCCTCCATCTTGCCCGTGTTGCTTTTTCAGTCTCCCAGCTGGAGTAACAACTGACTGCTGAGACACTTTTTTTTTATCTCAAAGTCTGACAGTGGCTCGTCTTGACCAGCAGTCACTCAGGTATAAAAACACTTTGTAGCTAAGCACACAGTGTTGGGAAGGTTATGGTAGTGATCTGTAAAGCAATACAATGATATATACCTGTGGAAGAACTGTTTAAAAGTTATATTATGAGAATACTTTTCAAACAAATGCTTGAAACTGGGCTTTGAAGCAGAAAAGTCCTTAAAACATAAACCAGGCAAAGTAAAGCTCACAAGAGTCTAAACTCTGAATACTGTCAAACTTGTAATGAAAGGTCTTGAACATATAACTTGACTTATTAAGATAGGATCAGAGCCACAGCATGAAGGTTATATTCTACACACAAACTTTTTATAGAAAATAATACACACATTTTGATTAGTATGTCTTTTTGTTACATGTTTTTCCCAGCACTGTAAGTAGTACATTTGGAAGTACTTTTACTTCCATTTTATACTTATATTCCACTCAATTTCACATATTTCTACTATATGTATTTGACAGCAACTTACTAGTAAACTTTGCAGATTAAGATTTCACATAATACAACATATGATAATAATATTAAATGCAACATATTGAAACCAGTGGGAACCTTGTGGGAATGAAGCAGTGTCACTTTGTCAACCACAGGGTGGGAACCACAACTACCCAACAGTATTTCAAATCAGCTCCAACTCCACATCAAAATACTGCTCACACAACAATGCATCAATTATATTTATTCAATAATATGATGTAGAATGTTGACAACACAAACACAAAACAAACAAAGGAGAACTAACCTAAAATCAAGGCCGATTACAGTCGTGTACGTTCAGTGAAGATCAAAAAGTAGCAAACAAAACACAGATTTGAGTGGAGGGGGGTTTTGAATCTGACTAATATATATATATATATATATATATATATATATATATATATATATATGTTAACAGTAGTAGTAGTAGTAGTGTGTATATACATATATATGTATCTCAAATATATAATAAATTGGACTGTTAATCTAAACAAGGAATATAAAATATATATATAGGCCTGTAACTATCATTTATTTATTTTTCAAAATTGTAACCATTGGAGTTTGAATAAGTCTTCACTTAAAAATACAATTTACAGTAAAACCAATTGAGCATTTAACTGAATTAATACATACAGAAAAACATGTATGGGGAGATGGGCTTAACTTTTTATATACAGTATTTAGTATATAGTGTTTATTTATCAAGTCCTAAAGTGTTGGCCATGAACGTCGGGAACAAAAACCTCGTGATGAAATGAAGGACACTTGGTTTCCGTTGTGTCGACCACAACTGATTTTATTTAAATAAATGTATCAAAACCAAAATTGATTCTTTGGAAAATGATTACAAAAAGTCAACAACCAAACAATTAAACTAGAATTCAGCCCTCTGATGGTTTCCCCAGGATGAAGCTGAGCAGGCGCGGCTCTGCAAAGTGATTTATTAGAGCATCAGCTGCATGTTTATGTAGGATAATGGCACTGAATCTATCACTGCCACTAGATTGTCACAATGGAAACGTGTGTGTTGTTGCTGTTATATATCTGAACGCCATACTATTATCGAGCCCCTCCCCCTCCCAGCGCCCACACGCTATACAAACACACACATTGGTGCACGCACACACACACGCTTCGACCCTATGGTGCACATGCACACACTGGCTCGGTCCCCATTCATTGGCTCAATCTTTCGAGGAACCTCCTCCCAGAGCGACAGACTCGATATCTTTCGCTCTAATAATCCCTCACAAACGCTGCGTGTGGCTTTAGTGTCCCCGAGTGCTCTCTGCACGAGATGTCTCGTATGGGGGACTCGCTGTGTGAGTCGGATAAACATAAAACATGCACGTCCACGTAAACGTCAGTAATATTCCTCCTCCACGAGCACTCGGATGCATCGTTGCATGATCTCATGCTGTTTGTCTTTTACCACATCCTGCAGAAATAGAATACGATTGCTCATCTTTTGCTCGTGTGCTTCGAGGGGATTTCCCTCCATTTGGGAAAAAGGCCCTGAAATAGCACCTGATGTGTTGGACGATGGGGACGGACGGCATGAGAAATATAGACGTGACAAAGGAATGAGATGAATGGATTTGGGAGAGGAGGACCGGCTGTCTGACACGCAGAGGGAGGAGGGCTGTGTCATGCATGCATGTGTGTGTGTGTGAGATGGAAATGGACAAGCAGACACATTATGGGATTACGGATGTGATTCGGGGCTAAAGGGAGGTTAGGAGACCTGGCTGGAGAAAGGAGGAGGGGGAGCGATGACTCGGGGAGTCTCACACACCAGGGCAACAACAACAACGCTCAGAGGGGAGCGCTGGATGTCCAACAGTCAACAAGACTCCTGAGGAACATGAAATGTGTTTTGATACATGAGGATGTGTCCTGGAAAGCAGGAAAGCGCTCTCTCCCTCTCCCGTTGGGCCCATTGTGGAGGTTCAGAGCGGGTGATTTGCTGGAGGCCGGTCTGTGCTCGGGCTGGCACTTTGCCCAAGCAGCGGGTTCATTACCACTGAATCAGTTACAGCAGACTAACACCCAGACTTCAACCCGTACACCTCACAGCTCTGTCGAGACCGCCCCCCCCCCTCCCTCCTCTTCCTCCTCCCCTCCTCCTCTGCTGTGCCGCGGTGTGTTTTGAGACCTCCTCTTTGTGATGCAGCCGGCTTACAGTTCTGTGACCTCTGAAGCAGGAGGAGAAGAAAAAGAAACGCACCTAAAAGTGCTCTCAGGTTGTTTGTGCTGTATCCACCCTGGGGAGCACTTTTAATTTCCACTGGAATGCACTATTTTTTTGTAGGTCACTGTTATTGATCTGCTACTTAAAGGAGACGTTCGACATTTTGGAAAATAGGCTTATTCCTCATACTTTTCTCCCATCCTTGCAACTGTTTTAAAGAGCTTAACTTAATAACAGTTACATTAGTCTTCTTACCCAGAGTGTACAGCGTTTCATGCAGTTTACAAGTTAAATATAATGCACAATTAAACTTAGCTTAATTTGTGGATATCTGTAAGACAAAAACGTAATGGCTGGTATAAATATACTTCATAAAAAAAGGTCCAACTAGTGCACACAGCCACGGTGAACTGCCAAGGTAGTAGAATATAAATATGTATATATTGGTGGGAAAAACCTTTTTGCAACAGGTCCCTAAAAAGTAGGAATCAGTTTACAAACTACTGTTTTATTGGTTTGTCACGTTGCGTCTGCTCTTCAACTAATAATTTGAGGTTTGGGGAATTTGCTTTCTTGAGTTGGGCGATTAGATCAATGCCACTCTTTCTGAATGTAGAAAAACCAAAGTGTAAACACAAGTTGCTGTTTTGCAGGAGGTTATGGAGCAGACTATTTCTTGGCTTCAGCAACTCCCAGGAGTCTCGGCTGGTTGGCTAACAACTGGTCGAAGCCAAGAAATAATCCAGCACAAAACCCCTTGAAGCACTGTATTTTTTATGAGTTAAACAAGTGAGATACAATGTGTTGATTAGTGAGCTTTAGTGGTGCCCCTTATCCCTTCCCTGTAAAATGGCTAATTGTCTTTTTTTTTAACGTTTTGCATGCACAATAGAAGATAAAAAGCAGGCGGAAGCTTCATATTTACCGTATATGCGAGTTGTAATCAGTCTTTACGTCGAACGCTCAACAAGACGGCAAATAACCAAATGTCCTAAAATGTTTAAGCATGCTTTAATGCGTATATTTTGTGGATAGATAAATTTAAAAAAGTGAAAAAAATCCCTTTACTGCAACAGCAGCAGTATCCACCTCAAAACAATCTCTCATAAATGAAAACATATGCAGCCGGCCCTTTCAAGGGAAAAATGATTGAGAGCCTCAATTGAAAGAGGAAGTAAAGAAGGTCAAAAAGTGATCTTTATTTTCTTAAGCATCCCTACCTCTGCTATTAGCCAGTGGTAGTTTCTTAACCTTTTTGGTCTTGAATCAAGGGCCTGCCACCCCCCCCCCCCCCCTCCTCTTCCCCAAATGGAATTAGACTAAAATTACAGAATGAGGTCATGGCTGCCTGGCAATGAACTCAACAACTAAAAAAAGTTGGTTGGCAAACACGATTTTGAACCTTTTTGAAGAGCATGGCTTGGTATAGAAATAATCATAAAAAATAAAGTATATTCACTGAAGCATGTCAGCATGTCAAAGCCAGCAACCTCAAAGTGGGAGGACTGCAGCAGGAGTTTTATGGAAGTGGCCAGTTTCGGCATTCTTGTGATATTCCCAAAGGAACTAAAGATAGCAGGGTTGTAAAATGCCCATGAAGGCCGGAGCGCAACAAAGACGTGCATCGTGCTTTAAGCACGTTGATGTTTGTTCAGAAAGTTACCTTAAAATATCATGTCCGTCCCATTGTTTTTACAATCGCCTTCTAATTATGTGATCCAGCAAAGCGGTTGTGGTGTTTGGAGACATTTTATATTGTGAGGACGGCGGCGAGTAAAAAAAATGCCAAAGCGGAGGGAAAAATCATCGCTGTTCTCAAATTGATGTCATACGTTACGACAATATTCCCAAACTTTACACTTTGTTATGGTAGCGGCGTATTTGACGCTGGGAAGTTGTTGTTTTTGCGTCCGTGTTTTAACATCCTGAAAGTGCAGCTTCCTTTTGCTTTTGCTTGTGGTTCCTCTTCATCCGACAGCTTCGCTTATGGGCTTTTTAAAAAAGTTCAACCACAGTATACCTTCATACGCAGCAATGGGGTTGGAATTCACGTTCACAATAAAAGAAATACACGTTTTTCTTGTGATTGTGGCTGTGATCAGTTGACTCGATGAGTCAAACGACTGTTAAATGTGGGTTTAGATTTTTTTTATGATTCGGTAAAAGGCAACAAAACTAGAAGTAAAAAAGTAAAGGCGATGCCTTCAGGGGTTGTTTAAACGTCTACTTCTCACTTGAACCATTGAGACCATAAACTCACTGTAAACATGGGTTTATGGTCTCAATCGCTAGTTTCAACTGTTCATTTAGTAAATTACGGTCCCATTTAGAGACAAATAGACTATAAAGCTTTGCTTTAGGGCGGGGCTACCTTGTGATTGACAGGTCGCTCCCACAGTGTGTTGTCAGCGCTGTTGTCGTAGAACTTTAACCCTTTTAATGTTTTTAGTTCATGAAAGGTAATTATAAAATGTTTGGTCTCCTAAAAAAGCTTTGATTGCACTTGGCTCCACCCTCTCTTGCACAAAACCCAAGATGGCGATGGACAGAATGCCACCCTCTTCAAAATGAGTGACGTCACGGTGACTACATCCGTTTCTTATACGCCGTCTATGATCCGTAACAACATGGCAAAGTGCCTACGAAAACAACAAGTACTATACTATTACAACTGAATAATACATTATAATACAACCTCTAAATAAATCTTCATGTATGTATGAACATTCAAGGAGAAAAGGAACTAAAGACATAATAAACACAATCACAATACTGTCGGCGAATACATTTTAAGACTGCACTACAAATGGCATTTTTAATTGGATTTATACCAACATGAGCTGTTCCAGAGGCCACAACTGGAAGAGCTCCTTAAGGTGGTGAGACAGTTGGGAGACCTTCGTCAGGTGACCACAGAAAAAATGTACTCTGAGGCTTTGCTGAGTAATGGTAATTAAAATAATTCAAGAAATAGTTTTAATGTGAAGTGGGAGCCAGCGTAATGAGAGTGAGTAATAAGATCAGGCTGTTTTGATGTTTGTCAAAGGTCTTCTGTTTGTTGTTGGCGGTGCTCTCCAGTACACACACACACACACACACACACACACACACACACACTCACACACACACACACACACAGGACAAACAACCCAACTCAAAAGAACAACTACAGCGTTTGTGTTTACTCCGTGTGTGTGTGTGTGTGTGTGTGTGTGTTCCTGTCAAACTTAAGTAATTTAATTATAATGATGGCATTATTATCCGTGAAACAAAGTGTTTTTTGGCCTTTCTGTTTTTATCTACAGTGTTTTTTTTATGTTTCACGCTGTGCTGTAACCAACTGTGTGTGAAGTAAAATGAAGGTGAAGATTGTCCTCCATCTTTTTCTGTAATTTATCAATTAATAAAGTTGGAGTATCAGTAAATGATTAATTTGGCTCATAGACGTGTTAATAAGTGAAAACCAGCAGCCGTATGTTTCATGAAATTTAGCGAAAAAAGCATTTTTGGGACAACAGAATGAGAAGAAACCAAAGAAATATTCAATAATTTGGACATGTTCATCTTTAGAAATGCATGAAGTCGAGTCAATAAGCCAGTGGTCAGAGTACTTGGTTGTATTTATCATGTCGTGTTACTGGAACGAGTGTTCAGTATGTTGTTCAAGACATCTGTACTTGTGTTGTGGCTTCAAAAGGCATTTCTTTGACACGCTGGAGAGCACGAATTGATCAGACAAAGTCTACATTTATGGTCAGTATTTATAGTCTTCGAGTGAAGCCTTTTCACACTGCACCATATGAGAGATTAAGATCAGATATGTCGAATAGTGACAACCAAAATGAAAACACTTTGAATGTGAGTGTATCGGGGAAAACTGACCCTAAATCTTTTTGAGTGATTGTCAGCAGCATTTGCAGCCTTCTCTATGTGGCAACAATGCAACAGTTCAAATTAATTTGCGGCCTACTTTGAACTCAGTTCCCTGCATGTTCATGCTTATTTAATTATACATCTTTTGCATCGCGGTTAGGATTCTGCGACTATTATATCCTTTGCACAATGCTGCTGGAATGCAAAACAGATTTGCTTCGTATAAAATACATTCTGGTGGATCTATTTGTTTTCTTAAAGTTGCATCTTAAAGCTGCACCATATAATGCAAATATTGAGGTTCATACCTGTATATTGGGATTCTATTGGAACAACTACTTTTCTCATAGTGTCTTTCACCATCTGTCTGCAACGCTCCGTTTTAGTGCCTGTCTCTTTAAGACTCCCTTCTGAAAAAGCCCAGTCTGCTCTGACTGGCTTGCGAGAGAAAAATATGGTGCAAAGGAAGTTCTCAAGCCGTGTGTAAGGATACTCGTATGGGAGGCGGTATATTTTAATCAGCATGCATGTGACATAGGAAGTGGAGCCAAATCTGAATGGCTTGTTGAATCACATGTTTTTCTGATCCAAGCAGCCCACTAAAAAACTGACTGGGTCGTCTTATTTCACAGTTTGCGGGCTGGTGGAAACTTCAGATGCACACGCACTTTAATATGTTCATGTTTTTAATGCTGTCATAAACAACATATCAAACCGACGCCTCAATTCATGCAGCTTGGTCAGTGGCATAAGCTTCAAACTATGACTCGAGCATCAGTTTGGCACTTCTTCATTGACGGTGATGAGTGATGAAGATACGTCGTATCTGGCTCTGGTAGCGTTAGCGAACCTGTCAATCACAGTGAACCCGCCCTAAAGCTACTCTGCTTGTTTTGCATTTGACTCTAAATAGACCATAGTTTACAAAATTAACATTATTTTGTATTGAAGAAAACATTAAACTAGTGATTGAGACCACAAACTCATACAATCTGACTTCCTGAGGAGTCGCCCCCTGCTGGTCAGGAGAGAGAATGCAAGTTTCAAGACACTTCCGCACTTCCAGAACTGGAAGTTGCCTCCTGGTTTAGACCCTAAATGGGACCTGGAAAGGTAGATGACTTAAGCTCAGAGAGGTTGACCAAGTCATCTTCCAATCGAGAGAGTATGTGAAACATGATCAACTAGAACACATCTCAGTTGTCGAGTGGCGGTAGTGCTCCAGGATTAATGTAGCATTAAATCACCTGCACTGGCGCGTATCACAACATGATGCAGATCGCTCCTTCTGCATGCGGGACGTGTCGTGAGTTTGCGAATTCTTCCCTATGAATGAGAATCTGTCTTGAAGTCATCACCAACCTCGTCCTGCTCCTTGTCTAATCCCGCACGTACGACTTTTAATGACCTCAGCTGTACAAACAGAGCGCGTACTCATCTCCTCCTCCTCCGCGCCCTGTCCTCCGGCCGGTCCCCGGAGGCCGCTGTTGGCGAGGGGGAGTTTGCAGGAGTCTGGGAGGGGGGTGGGCCCAGATGCTTGGTTCGAAGGAAGCTGAATAACTTCAAGGTTCACTTGGTTGAGCGCCGTAAGACGTATTTCAACACTTCCTTCACTCTCACTCCATCGGTGGGTGCGGCCTCCACTGTATGTTTGTCTAAGGCAGTGTGAGAGAGTGAAAGTTTGTGTTATTCTTCAGCGCATATCAATCCTTACACATGTATGCGAGCCAAAAGGTGTCTCGTTGAGAGAGAGAAAGAGAGAGAATATCAGGAATCAAGTGTATTGCAGCGCCATTTTAGAGCAGGGAGGAGAAAAACAAACAAGCAGTGACTGGGGGTGAATAGCGATGTTATTGTGAGTAAGTGTGAGTGAAGTAGTTAAACGCTTCCATTGCTCTGCCTTTCTCTCTCCTCCTGGCCCTCAGGCTCCATAAAAATGGCAGCGGATAGGAGGCCGTCCCTCCGGAGCATCACTAGGATAAACACACACTCATGAATGGCCCGCATTGAGCCGGGGGCTGGAAGGGGAATACTGGGGGTCACCGGTGGAGCCCTCCTGCCGGGGAGAGGTCAGCACACTGACCGCCCTCGTAGCAGCCGAAGACAAGGAGGATAAATTCTTTGGTAAACCCCTTCTCCGCTCCTCCGCTGCCCGTCAGCCCTCGTTGCCGTCATCCCTCCCCTAAAGAGCGAGTTGATCCCTGTGCTCTGCAACTGAGAGGCTGATTATTTGTTTACAATGAGAAAGTCATTAAGCATTAACGAGGGAGTATCAATCTGTCAGGCGGTTTCACCCTCAGCTGTACTCTCAACTGGAAGCCAGGTAAAAAAAAAAAACGGTGGGAAAGTGCTGTCATAGGTACATGGTAGGAGCTAAAGGACGTGCACGCCAATATAATGCCAACGTGGTCAACATGTGGCGAAGAGGAATATATTTGATAGCTAAACAGACAGACAGGGAAGAATAGTTCAGATGTTTTGGGAAATGCGCCTGATCGCTTTCTTGCGAGAGTTAGATGAGAAGATAGATGCCACGCTCCTATTCGTACCATCGATGAGAAGTGGACGTAGTCAGCGTGTCGCCATCTTGGCCAGTGAACAGAAGTGACCATATTTGGACTAGGTAGCCCCGCCCTAAAGAACACCTATGGTCGACTTTACTCTAAATGGTTGTATAGAAGTCACTTGCTTTATTCCCTCAGTAAACATTGTGAACGTGAGTTAATGGTCTCAATCGCTAGTTTGATGCATTCTTCAATACAGCATAATGATCATTTAGTAAATTATGGTCCGGTTCGAAAAATGCAGAAGAATCTGCTTCTGCCGCATCAATTTTGATCCTTTTTCATAGCTGTCTTAAGTTCGGTTTGGGGAATTGTAGGAGTGTTTGTCAAAACAAAAAAATTACGACAACCAAAAACCAAGATGGCGTCCGCCAAAATGCTGAAATCAGGGCTTCAAAACGTCACTGTTACTCCGTTATAATCAGTCCTTGGTACTTTTTGAACCGCAGAAAGGGGCATCAATGAATTTGTCTGACTCCAAAAACCTGTAGAATCCCCTCTGACACTGACCTCGGCTCTTCAACTGCTGTATAAGCAAGAGGAGGGTTAGAGAAGTGGGAGGAAAAGCTCCACAGCTAAACAAATGACCAGCGTCCAGATGCACAGATTTATATGTTCGCCCTGTGACATCCTAGCACCATCCACTGCATCTCACCCCACCTCTTCCATCGGCACACGGTAACCCTATAACCCCCCTCTTCCCCCCCGCCCCCCTCTGGTGAAAGGCAGAGAAATGGAAACGCACTGATCTGTGTAGCATGTGTGCTCACGCCGGACCGAGACCCCGTCCTGGAGCCCCCCTACCGCCTCGTTCCACCTGAGTGCAGAGTGACGGGAGACGATGGAGAGATCAAGAGGAGGAGAGCAGTGCGGCCAGCGAATCAATTAAGCCACTGTGAAAACAAGGAGGCGCACATGCAGGCGGGGAAGTCGCAGCTGTCGGAGATGTTGCTACTGTCTGCATCCTGTCTGCGCACGGCTTCAGACGACTTCATCTTGGCTTTGTTGTTGGACTGCTTTGAGTTTTAAGTGGTTAAAAGTCTCAATCTGGGCTCACAGGCTTCAGGAATACACGAGATTCCCTTCAACGTATCTCTCGTTAATAAACACGTCCTTCAGATGACTTTTAGGAAACCAACCAGGCCCTTTTTTTTTTCTTCTTCCTTTTAAGCAATTTTCCTATCAGTGGTTTTGAAAATTCTCCATGTTTATCTGGCACCTAATATCTTTGCTTTTTAAAACCAGACCTCTCTCTCTCTGCAGTCCAGTTTTGTTGAAAGTTTCCAAATGTGTTATTCTATCTTGTTTGAGTTGGCGGCATCGGATCTGCAGTTCTGTTCATGAATCAGAAACGAACAGAACAGCTACTGAAGACCGTCCGGGGCATCGTTTGAGAAACGTCCTCGGCTAAAGAAACAAATACCGGCTTTAAACAAATGTATGTGTTGTTATCTTAGGTTTCACATACGGCCGACCACAATTAGTGAGGCACAGCATTTTGTTCCCAAAATATTGTGAGATGGAAGATGAGAACATGTCAAAGTGTGTTATGGTTAGTCTTCAAGTTGCTGTCATTCGTTTGGCTTTTTTTGTTTTTGTTTGGTTGCTTAATTGAAAAAGGAAAATACAGTGGAGAGCTGCGGGGAGCTAGACTTATTATCATTATCTTTATTTTTAATAGGTGCTTAGTAGTGCTTAGTGTCTTTAAAAATATCAGAACAAAGCAATTATAAGATTGTCACAAATACAAATATTCCCACAAGAGACATTTCTAAGCAGTTTATTTTTTATTTTAAGCAAATATATATAATTCTACAAATGCGTATGGTAATTCTAATGATAGACTTTACATTTGTTCTTACTAACAAATGATTAAAAATAGAGACATTTTTGAAACTCGCAACAACCAGTCAGGGGTCCTGAACATATAGCTAAGTTAGCGTGCTAACGGACTACCAGACAGTTAGCGCAGAAATGTAGAAGTTTCTTGTGTCGAAGAGAAAATGGCTGCGAACTCCAACGGAGACAGACGACCTTGCTTTCTGTCCCCATCGACGTGATGGACACCAATGAGGAAGAGGAGGAGCGGCCCATCAACTCAGAACAGGCAAAGGCCCGAGATGAGATGGGACGACAACAGCAGACTGTTGAGTAGGTAAATAGTTCAAATATCAGTATGTATAACAGTTTGCAACACTATATCTGCTGTGTTGATAATGACAGAAAGGCTAATCAACTTGAACTTAAAGGGAAACTTCAGTATTTCTCAACCCGGACACTATTTTCCCACATTTTGTGTCTAAGTGACTAATGGGGACAATCATTGTTTAATTAAATGTGTTCAGTTTCGAGCGAGAACGCTGCAGACGGTAAACGGGCGGTTGTGTCATGTGACTTGTTGAAGTACAGGAAGCGTAGCAAAGTGTTGTCTAAAAGATTTACTACGTCGCGGCTGCATGTTTAGCTGATTTGGACAACGTGGACGAGGCCGATGACCTTCCTCGAGCAAGACTTGTTAGGAAGAAAAACAAAGCAAAGGGTGAAGAAAGCTGTATATGTTTTCTCTTCAGGGCTCTTTCAACAAAGTTGTCAGACACTTAAAACAATCTCAGCCTGTCAGTGGCCAAATCAAGCACTTTTAGTAATCGCACATTGACAATGAAAAATTGCCCAGAACGATTATATTGCAGTATGATGTATTATATTATATAGTTTGATTTATCATTATTGCTCATTATGTAAAAGGAATTTCCTGTTATTGTTGGCGGAGGTGGAGCTATACATATATTGTATAAAACTGCAACTAATCATCATCATCATGTCAGCTGTAGCTGTATAAACCGTGATGTTTAACAAAACATAATATTTCCTAAACTCTTTAAAAGTTTTATGAGCAAAAGTCTTAGTTTGTGAACTGAAGCTGGCAGATACATGCAGGAAGTATAAAGTACAATGTTTGCCTCTGTAATATAGAGTAGAAAGTGAAAAGAAAAGGATCAAGTAAAGAACAAATACCTCAAAGTACAATAAATGACTGTTTGTCACTATAACTGCATCGTATTTGTTTATTTATTTTGAAAATTGAGGAGCAACTCCACCAAGTCATAAAACTAATCCTAATTAGATGTAATATACAATAAATATTACAAGATTAAATCAAATTTGAAGATATTTAGTCGTAGAAATACATCATAATCCTTCAAAACCATGTGAGATTAAAGTTTAATTCCAGAACACAAACTCCCCCTCAGGATGCTAAAACTCCTAAATTGCTCTTTGGGTTATTGACCTGAAATGTCAACACAGTAAACTGTGAAATGAAAGAAGCGCTTTGGTAGTTTAACCAGTGGCCCCATCATCAGTATCACAGAGCACTGTTTCCTTTTGAAACCGATATTTTGTTCTGTTTGGAGGTGATCACTCTGAATCACCACTATTGGATGGTGGTAATTAGTCTTGGTGTTTCCATTTTAAGAGTGTGTGTGTGCACTGATGGCATGTGGGTGTGTAAAAGCCACTTTTCCAGCGCTGCTGTGTACAAGAGTGCAAAATGGAAGCGTAAGTGAGGCACTCTAAACATTGAAGATAAAACACGTGTGGGGAAGTGGGGGGGGAATAAAACCTAACCAGCGTGATTGCAAATTCAACTGGAATCCATGAAGCGAGCTCCGATTATAACTCCAGTAAACACACAAGATGGACCTCTTTACTCCTCTGTGAACGGTTCGCGTGAATTGAGAAGCTCAGGTATACTTAGCTTGTGTCGGCGGTCTAATGGCGTTAAAACTCAGCCTGTAAGTTCCACCAACACTTCGAGTCGGACCACATTTCAGCGGGTCGTCTGCACCCCGCTGTGCCCTGAACAGGCGTCCCGTTACCCGCACAGTGGGGCCGCTTCACATGTCCCACAGAGATCCATCCGCTCAGAGTTGGCGGGCTTGACCACCCTGAAGCATTATGGGGGCCGCTGGGCAACCCCCTTTGGCGAAGCCATACTTTGATAGAGGCCCCCTGAAAATGTTGTGACGGGGAACAGGAAGTGCCTACTGCCTTGGGAGGAAGTATCAAATAGAACGGCTTCTTCTTTCTCCACTTTGGTGAGATCTTAGTTCGATGTCTCGCGGCTGTAGCTCCAGACAAAAGGAGGCTTTCAGCCGCACCTCGCTATAGGATGTACTGTGTTTGTACAGTTTCGTTCCTCCCTTTGAGAGAGTCAACATTGTTGTTGCACACTAGGCTCCATTATTTTAACAAACCTGTGGAGGGAATGGAGAAGGGTTCTGGGGGGCGGGGGGAACTAAGATGAGACATAGGACTGGGCCACTGAGAGCTGTGCGGTCGGGAAATGAACACTCAAGTACTCACATACACTGTATTTCCTCTCACTCATCCCTCCCAGAAATTGCCGTTTTTTTCTTCTTCTCCCAGTGTCCTGACTCAGAGCGCGATTGACAATTTAAGAACGTGTCTTTCTCAGGGATTTTCATCACCTCGACTTTGTCATACATAACCACGCAGTGTGTGTGATCGCAGAATCAAAGCTCCGCTCCCTAATGCGTTGCAGAGGGTCACGGTGGCGTCTCCGTTTCTTCATGTGGCTCACATTTTGGCACAGGCCGCGCATCCGAGAAGCCGGGGTGTGCTCGCGAGTGTATCCTCGAATCTCTGGATCTAATTGTGGGTCGATCTGCTTGGTGTGCGAGAAGAGAGCACGTATGTCAAAACATGGAGACGGGTTCGGGCAAACTTCCAGAAGACACAGAGAGAGAGAGAGAGAAAGAGAGAGAGGTGGGGCGGCTCGACACCGACCACTTAAATGCTCAGCTCCAGCGTCTCCCTGTTCCTTTCAGAGGCCCGAGTCATCTGCCATGGACACTTTGTGGTCGAGTCAATGAGGCGGAGAGCTAGAGAGAGAGAGAGGAGGATGGGGTCAGGGGGGGATGGTGGGGCGGAGAGAGAGAGAGAGATATACAAACGGAAGGGAGTGTTTCGGAGGGTAAAGGATATTTAGGAAAAGGAAAAGTGAGGAGTGAGCCAGCCTGCATGGGTGGCTTCCATGTTGACGTTTGTTCCTTTTGAGTGACAAGGCCGTCGTCGTTGAGGATTGGATGACATAAGGCAGAGGAGGCCGAGACACATTTCAAACTTGGAAGCTGTCTGGGGAAGCCAGAGTTTGACCTCCCCCCCCCCCCCCCCCCCCCCACACACACACACACACACACATCTACACAAAAATACACATGCAAGAGGTTTCCATCTATCTGGTACTTGGTTTTGAGTGTATCCTGCTAGTGCACCGCTCTGCTCTGTGTGTTTGCTGTGCTGGCAGTCTGCTTAGAGGCTCAGATTGAATGTTTTGGGTCTCTGCCTTGTGTCCCATGCAGCTGCAGCCCTTTTCGGTGTGGATTACCTGCGGGTGTCACGATGATGAACGCGCTGCAGGAGCCCGGTGAAGTGTTTACGACCGAGAGGCGTTGTTGCATGTAACTAATCAGGCCTGGAGCCGGTAGTCACGAGCAGCGCTTCTTCTGGCAGCTTTGCCTTCTGAACGGTGTGTGTGTGTGTGTGTGTGTGCGCGATGACGTGCTCATGGTGTGCGGGGACGAGCGCGGTGACATCACGCAGCTGCTGGATGCGGGGCTTTCTAACGGGCCACGTCTTTGTGTAGTATTTATTGTTGTAACCTAAGTAGGAGATGTCAAGGTGTAACCTCTGTACTTTGTTTCAAGTGGACAGAGTAATAAATCCCGCTGTAACAAATGGTTTGTTTCAGGCCGCCATGTTATTTTATCATCACATTCTGCACAAGCGTGATGGATAAGCTATACGGGCCCCGGTTGTTTGTAGGAGCGGATAGCATGCCAAAGCAAACACGTGCAGGCCTGGAAGAAGAAGAAAAAAGTGAAAAATGCAGCAACATAATTCTGCAGCAGATCCCAGATCGGGCGAGTTCACACCGGGGTGAGACAGGCAAGATGTAGAGCAAATAGAAACACCTCTGGAAGTCTTTGGCTAAATAAATGATGTGTAAGGGCGCGTGAGCTTGCACTTCATGAAGTGGTGAAAGCCCGGTGTTTCTCCCCCGGCCTGTCTGGAGCCACGGGCTCTTAATTCCTCTGTCAAACAGCTCTGTATGCATCTCTATACAGCTGCTGCTGCTGCTGCTGCTGCTGCTGCTGCTGCTGTGACGCGTCACCGCGTGGCCGCGTCGCATCCACGTCTCTGTAGTTTTGCGGATGCGCAAAGTGCCAAAAAAACACGATGAAAGCTTTTGGTCTCCTTTATGGCAACGCTCTGCCGACGAGAGGAGAAGAAAGAAAGTAAAGGGTCAGAAAAAGAAAGAGCAAAACGATGGCGTTACAAAAGGAGGAGGGGCATGAATCCATCCCAAAAGCACTCTTGTGTAGCAGGTCCTTGCAATTGTGAGCGGCCTCTAATTAGGGTAGTATTCAGGGGTGGCATTAGTTCCCAAACTTTTTAATGGGGTGGAAAGCGGCGCTCCTTTTGGAGAGAGGGGATAAGTGTAGCGACTGTTCCATACACTGAATAGCAGATGGAGAGATCCTGCACCTCCCTGGGAGGTATTCACTCCTTCTTTCTTTTTTTAAATTACTTTCTTTTTTTCTCTCCTCACTTTTATATTCCTTGTAGTCGACCCCTTTTTCAACTGCTCTCTTTTTCTTCACGTTCCTCCTCTGTGTTCTGTGCATTTCACTTCAACAGATGTTTCTGTGGCCTGAACGTTATTCTTGCATAATTTAAATAATCTGATCTGATTAAAGTTGAAATGAAACATCTACATTGCTGCTGATCTACAAGTTGTTCCTATAATAAATACATTTCATGAATTAATTAACAGATACAAAAGATTGACTTTAAACTTTATTATTATTATCATTGTAGTTGTTGTTTCTTTTTCTTGAAGAATCAAACATGCATAGATCAAATACATTGCTGACCTTAATGTTTAAAGTAAAAAGTAACTTCAAAATATCCAATATATTTCAAACGTGTTAATGTACAGATACACAGAAACTTTCATTTATTTATTTAGGATCTTTTAAGGTGTCTTTCCTTCAAGATGTCTTTCTTTTAAAACACATTGTTAGAAATGTACTTATTATTAGTTTGTATGCTTTCTGCTATAAATAACGTTCTGGCAAAAATAATGATTGGTTTTATTATTAAAGATCAATAAAAAGTCCTCACAGAGGACTCTGTGTTGCAGTTGATGCAGAGCACCTGGTGGTAAATAATTCCACATTTTATTGGAGGCATTATGGGGCCAGAAACAAAACATGTTTACTATTAAACTGCTTCATAAACTGTTTGTGAGACTAAATTAAACCATCAAGCCAATTATTATTAAAGGATAATAAAAGTGTGAATAGAGTTGTTTTTCTACTTATTCATATCATGTGTTTAGTTTTTTATTAACCTAAAAATATTTCACATCCGATACAGAATCCTACTTTTTACATCATGGGGTCATAAATGAGTTGAAGTGCTCATGCTGTGTTAATACTATTCATACACAAATAAATAACACAATATAACTTTCAAATATTTGTGCATTATATGTCTGTTTTATTCTATAGCGAGGGGGACCATTTTAAGCCAGGACACATTTATTAATCCTATACTGCAGATTTTTTTTTCCACTGCCATACATATTCCTATACTTGTTTCTGCTTTTCTGTCTTAAAAACACACTTCTGCTGCTTCATCAAGCTCTGAGATGCTGTGGAGGTCAGTTTGAGACTCCTTTATTCAGTATAGGTGTCCAAACGTGGCCCAAAATGACCCGTTTACTGGCCTCTACGTTTATAAAGTAGCCAAAGTCTTTACGACTTCCTTTGAAATATAGATTATTCTCACAGCCTTGAATGCCCCAACACATTTACCCAAAGCCCAACGTCTTTTATGGGCTGAGTGTGGTGCTTTATCCCCTCTCCTCATGACCTGTGACCCAGCAGCATAAACTGCTAACTGAGCTTCGGTCATGCTCAAGGAGGCTGATGCCCACATGATCTATGACATTTCATGAAAAGAGTCTTTTCTTTTTTTTTAAACTGCAGGACTACCTAAATATTCTGCTGTTGTTGGTACTGACCAGCGACAAAACGCCTAACCAACCAAATCATGAGTTACTCATTGCAGACGTTCTGTCATTCAATAGTTCTGTGTTGTTTTTTACTGATCTTTGATCAGATTATTTTGTCCTGTAGCTGTTTGACTATTTGTATCTTTCTTTGAAGTGTTCTTGGAAATAAATACATTGACTTGAGGCAAATTCCTTTCCAACATCAATAAAGTTGGTTTTCATTCTCTGAGGTTTAGAAATCTGCAGTTTGATGCATGCATTTCTGCTTATTGGTAAATGCAGCACAATCAACACCCTTAGACACTGTGAAGCTCCACTTTAAACAGTTTGTCTTTACTTTAATACACTATTTGATCTGCCTGCTTGAATAATTATTTATTATATGTCAGTGCTGAATCTGAAATACTGCTTTATCTACTACTACAACTATTACTACATTTAATCATGATAATAAATAATAACAATAGCAATACGTTTAAAAAATAATAGTAAATACTCATTTAAAAAATATATATATTACATGATCATATAATACTAAAAATATAATAATAATAATAATAATAATAATAATAATAATAATAATAATAATAATAATAATGAGTATACGCCGTTTTCCTCATAACGAAAATATATATCTACAACCGGGTAGATTTCTTTTTTTTTTACTCCCTTCTCATCAACATAAATATTACATATGGAGCTTATAGATTAAACAATACGTTATTGTTACTTGTTATTATTGTATTAATTGAAGTCTCTTCAGAGATTTCTTTTGACATATAAGTCACATCAAATAAAAAGTACAACGTTGCCATCCAGCTCGTTATTAAAGCACAATGAGGCGGTAGCTTCTGAGACACACAGGGAGAGTTTGACTTCATCCATTCTTCATGAAACGTGTTTTCAACATGGCGTTTGGATGCTCGGTTTGAAAGCAGTGTTCCCCAATTAAGTTTATAAATTATTCGAAGCCCAGCCTGCACGTATACATAAAGGCCCATATAGCAGTATCACCCCAACGAACAGCTAAATATTTGACAGATCAAATAGAAATTGCCAGAGTACTCATGCAGAGGCGATGCTAATAGGCTGTTAGATCAGCTCTCGGTTGAGTATTTCACAGAATATGCAGAATATCGCGTGTCATTATAAAGACACAATAGGAATACGTCACATGCTGATAAAACAACAGGCAGGTTATATGCACTACTGAATATAACACCTCCAAAAAGGTCAAACACACTATTGGTGTAGATGGAATACCCGGATATGATTTATCGAAATATTCCATGAAGATATAAATAATTACAATTGACCACGGACACAGTGTCAAATCCATTTTAAGACTCTTATTGTGAAAGGGGGGGAAATCCCGCGCGGCAACACAAATTGTTTCGCGCCTTATTGCGTGAATTATTCCTGCATCTTCCCTGTTTAAACCGCCTCTATTTGTAAACAATCCCATCCTGACCTCCATCTCTTCTACCCCCCCCCCCCACCCCTCTCTCTCTCTCTCTCTCTCTCTCGTGTGTGTGTGCGTGTGCGTGCGTGCGTGCGCGCACATGTGTGTGTGTGTGTGTGTGTGTGTGTGTGTGTGTGTGTGTGTGTGTGTGTCTGCCTGTATCTCGTTGCGTGTTACATCATCACGCAATAGCTCCAGTGGCCTAGTGAACTGGCTCTAAGCGCTGCGCCAATTTAGCCATCCACTACACACACGTTGCTGTGAGTAAAGGGGATGCAGACACACACACACACACACACACACACACACACACACACACACACACACACACACACACACACACACACACACACACACACAGTCACGGAAGCAGCGCGCCTGTACCATTCAGTCTACAAGATATAGCCCACATAGGCTGTGGAGCTCGTGAAATATTTAAAAAAGAGAGAAAGGGGTCGGACATGCAACGCACAGGGGTCGCAGCTCTGCAGCACCTGCTTTGGACTCAAATTAGTTTTGGAGATGAATAACATAAAGATATCGAGTCATCCACTCACAGAGCTTTACTCCAGGTGGTGCGTAATCATCTGCAAAATGTGTCTGTGCTTCATGCGTAAAAGTGTCTCTCCATTTGGCTTTTTGGTGTCATCACAGTGCAAATGATGCTCTTTCCCATGTGGGGAGGCCAAATAAAGGTGAGTAAACACACACAGGAAATAAATAGGTGAGTGGATGTAGGTGGTTTTAACCCCTCCACTACAGTACATGTCCACGAGCCCTGTTGGCCCCGTGGCACAGCAGCTCGAGACTCTATGCAGCAAACATTTCATTTTCTAGTTGGGGGTCACGCACACAAAACAAAAACTGTGTCAAATAAGAGCAGATAATGACATATTACACGAGGAGTGTTTCCTCAAGAGCTGACCAGCTGTCGACATCAGCACCGACATGAAGCAGGCAGTCTCACCCCGCGGACACCTTCCTGTCCGCTCACCGCAATTACGAGGATGAGTGTGAGAGAGGTCAGATGGACACGCAGGCCTCGTGTGCGCATGCCCACACTGACACGAGAGCGTGCAAAGATGTGAAAAACTGGTTGGGCACATAAACAAATACGTATCTTTTAGCTTTAGCTTTTGTTTTTGTGGCTCACACACGCCTTTCTGAACTTTTCAAACACACACACACACACACACACACACACACACACACACACACACACACACACACACACACACACACACACACACACACACACACACACACGCATACAAAGCCATACAGGTGCTGTATCATCAAAAGAAGGCACCATCTCAATGTAAACACAAGATAAAAGCATAAACACTTGCATTTTTGCAATATTATTTAGTCTAATTTCCTCTCGAGGATAACCCCTATATGTATTTGTGTTATATGTAAATGTATTTCCAAACAAATTACCTTCTTTTTTTTTTGCAAAAAGAAATTTATTCTTGTTGAAAAACAAACTGTGTAAAAATATCACACTTCAATTACATAATACTTGCCCCGAAAAAATGTACAATGTTTTATTACTGAAATAAACACACACTGCATATTATTATTATTATTATAAATGTATGACTTTGCTCTCTGTGGGGTTTTTTTGTACAAAGTTCAAATCAAAACCATTAAAAAAAGTTTTGATTTGCCAATCTAATAAGAAAAAAACAAAAACATGTGTTTGACACAAATACATTATTAGCCTATTTTTCAAAAACATGTGATCATTTATAACCTGCCCATTAAGTCGTTATCCTGAGACGCCCTACACAGTGACTGAAACGAATTACTTCATGGTAGAAACACAAGGAGAGTTCGTGGTCAACAGTCTGATTCACACCGAAAGAAATGAACATAAATAGATCTTCTTCTTCTTTTTTAAACAGCATGAATATATAGGCACAAATAGTGTTTGTTTTCTTATGTCCATCATTCAGCTGCGTGCTCTCAAACAAACATACAAAAATACTCCTACCTTCAGAGAGGGGCGTTTTTTTTAGTTTTGTTGCTGTTTCAGTTTTGTTTGTTTTTTTTTGGAAGAAAAAAAAAAAGTTTCTTGTTAAGACATTTTTTTTTAACAGTCGCTAGTGCCGCTCAGCACCCTGTGCGTAAAGTGTTCTACCGGGTGTAAAGCGGCTCCGGGGTGGACTGTCTGCGGCCGGCCGGCCCCTGGAGGCCCCAAAGCGGACGGTAAACCCGGGATAGCGGCCGGGGAAGTCCTGGAGGGGCTCAGCGACCCTCCGATGATGCTCTCGATGGAGAAGGCGGCCCGCTGCACCGGGGAGCCGGACTTCTGCCCCGGGGCCGCAGCCTGCACGCTGGCTGAGCCCAGACTGGAGCTGAGCTGGGGATAAAACCGACTCCTGGCTAAGTCCGTGCTGGTGGGCATCAAAGACGGCGCGGGGATAACGGTCCCCGAGTGCGAGTGCGAGTGCCGGGCGTGCTGCTGCTGCTGCTGCTGCTGCTGGAACGCAAAAAGTGCAGAGTGCGTGTGGTAGGACTGCAGCTGGATGCCGTACCCACCGCAGCCGTACGGTCCGTACCCGTACGCGGCGGCGGCGGCGGCAGCGCCCGGGAGAAAGCTGTTGTGTTCCCGCAGCAGGTCCTGCGCCTGCTGCCTCTTGAAGCGCTTCCTCCGCCGCAGGAAGCTCCCGTTGTCAAACATATCGGCCGACTCCGGGTCCAAGGTCCAGTAGTTGCCCTTCCCGGGGTTCCCGGGCTCCCTCGGTATCTTCACGAAGCAGTCGTTGAGGGACAAGTTGTGCCTGATGGAGTTCTGCCAGGCCGGGAACTTCTCCCGGTAGTACGGGAAGCGGCTGCTGATGAAGTCGCAGATCTCGCTGAGCGTGAGCCTCTTTTTGGGGCTTTGCAGGATGGCCATGGTGATTAAGGCGATGTAGGAGTAAGGAGGCTTCACCAGCGCGTTCTTGCCCGCCGGCTTGTAGCTGTCCCTCGGGGAGGTGGAGCCGTCCAGGCACGGAGGCGGGGAGCCGGACAGCAGGATGCCGTCGCGCATCTGCGCCACCTCGTCCTCCACGTAGGAGCGCGTGTCTCCATCCTCCCCCTCGCCGACCACGTCGATGTCGGTCTCTTCCGAAAGGATGGAGGCATCCGACATCTCTGAGCTCAGAGTCATGGCTCGCGCGCGGTTGTGCCCTCCGACGCCAGATGAGGAAGACGATGAGATGCACGAGCTGCCCTGCCCTCCCTCTTCAACAACTCATGAGAGGAGGAGGCGGAGGAGGAGGAGGAGGAGGGGGAGAGGAGAGGAGAGAAGCGCGTGTCGCCGTCGGTGAGAGATGTCCCTCTGTTTTCTCTCTATTTCCATATGTTTTCAGTTTTTTTGTAAATTTCTTTTTAAGGGGGGTTATCGCGGACTATAACGAGCGGGACCCCGTCGGTGCCAGGCGGAGGAATAATGTGCCGGGGAAACCTGCAAACGGGCCACAACCTGAATCACAGAGGGGGCGGATCTTCTCCCGGTATTTATACCAGCGCCCTGGTCACGTGGGGAGGAAACGTCAGCGAGGCAAATGAAAAGAGAGAGAAAAAATTAAATAACACCAAAAAAAAAAGGTCTTTGAAAATTAACTGAGTAGTGTATAGAAAGAAGAAGAAAAAAGTTTGGTGTGGCCTACATGCTTTTTAGTGTTCATTCACGGTGGCCTTTAGTCCGCATTCATCTAGCGGTTATAATTACACCGCAAGGGTTTTTGCGCAAAAATAAAAATGTTGGAAGATAAAAAAGAAAATGTAATTACTGGTGCGGCCGATGATGAGATCGAAGCAGATATCTTGACAACCGTTTTATTTATGTATGAGTAGTTACTGAAACATTAAGGGAGCATGCACATGCTTTTTTTCATGTTTAACGTTCATAAACAATGCCTTAGAATACATGGGATTTTTTTTTTTTTAAGGGTGGGGGATGTTTTTGCAAGGATATGCATTTTCTTCATGTGAAATAGCTGCGGTATTTAATGTGCATTGCCTCCTGGAGTATAGTGTTGGAGACACGGTGCGCCATATCCAGGCAGCTCTGCTTGCGTGATCCGGTAGTTATCGAGATTATCCGCGAGCCATTTGTAATGGAAAAGAGTCAGCTGTTAACTCGAATCAGTCACGGGTCACGCAGAGCACGCAAGACCCAGATATAAGGCCTCTGCCGTGCGTCTGGAGTATTGTGCGCGTGTGTGTGTGTGTGTGTGTGTGTGTGTGTGTGTGTGTGTGTGTGTGTGTGTGTGTGTGTGTGTGTGTGTGTGTGTGTGTGTGTGTGTGAGTGAATGTTTTAAATAAATAAAAAAATCTAAGTTGTACAGGTTAATTACATAAAAGAATAAAATATTAAATTAGTAAAAATAATGCACTGTGTAGGTCCATTAAAAAGCATGACGAAGGCCGTTATGATATAATTTATATTTAAATGTATTGCATATTGAAATGGTCCCTAAATAAAAGCTCATTCGTGTTTGTATTATTATTCTGCTCACGGTTGATTTACAGTCATTAGATTAGTGAATCGATATGAGAGAGTGAGGTAATACAGTATGAGTATATAGATTATGTTTATGGTTCAATTGTCGCTGCAGTTCTGCTTTGCCTTCAACTATTATTGGGTTGGCTGAAAGTGATTTTGCATCTTTTCCTCTTTTTTTGTGAGAGCTCATTTTTAATTTAGCAAAAAAAAAAACATTTCAATTAAATCAACGTGCATTTCCCCAAAATATTGCTGAGTTTAATCAAAATATTGAAGAAGAAAAAAAACACCTTTCCCAAACTTCTGCACCTTTTATTTCCCTTTTCTTCGTTCTAAAGAGAGGAGCCCGCTTTCATATTGCCTTTAATCATACTTCTGATAAAAATCTATACATGAGGTTACTTATGATGGCTTTATATTTAAACTACTCAGGTACTGTGTGGCCCTTCAGTAACTTCCCACAGGTTCCCATTTGACCAGCGCCATCTAGCGGTGAACTTGTCTTATAATTAAAACACTTATGGCCCATAAAAGTAAAAAAAAAATAAACTGTTGCAGCCGCGTGTGTCACAACCAACAACTTAGCACGAACTTCTCATAAACTAACCATTTTTAATATGGAGTTTGGTGTAAAGTGTATCTGACTTCTTGGTAAAGCTCTCAAATATACTGGTCTATAAATAAGTATTTGTTGTGCATTATAACTGCTGTTGTAAAATGAATGAAAACGTTTTGGGGGGAATTTCTGCTGACACTGATTATTTGCTTTTATTGTTTGTATTTTTTATTAATTACGTTATTAATTGCTTTATTATTAATTACCACGTCACAGTTTAAAATGACAGATTGTTTGCAACATATAATAGACTCAATATACTATATTGATTATTATTTTTAAACCTTAGACGAAATATAATCTGATTAAGTATAATCTGATCGAGTTGATTCATAATTAAATTATTTAAAATAAAGTGAATCAGTGCTGTTAATAGAGGACTCGTTGCAAGAAGACTTGTTTTAATTAAATAGTTTTCTCTGATCCGTTTTCATAAAGCATTCGCGCACTGATAAATAAGCATAACCCGTGTAATCTATACGATGATGTATCATGTTGTACTCCAAGATATGGCTTTTTTTCAATTAAATGACAATAAATTGACGTGCCTGTTTAAAAAAAGAAAGCCTGGACATTACATTGTCATGTGAAAGCCTTTAGTTCTTATTCCTCTGACTTTATATGAAACCAGAATGCACGACGAATAACTCTCGAGCACTTAGTTAGTTGTTATGCAAAAAGTTATAGTTTACTTGTTAGAACCCCCCTCCCCCCCCAAAAAAACAGATTAGATTCAAGCGTAATAATTAGTGACTGGCACAAAACAAAAGTCCGGATGAAACACATGCATGTGTGTGTCTGCTCTGCATGTGGTAAACCACCTCTAACGTCTACGCTCCGCTCTGGGATCAGAGGCTGGTTCCGTGTCTCCAGAGGACGGAAAGCTCTCAGCTGGTAACGCGACCTGCGTGTCATTGCGGCCCGTCCGGGAGGGGTCCGCGGGCCGTGCGGTTCCCGTGCACCACGTGCAGAAGAGGAGAGACACCGAGCGGGAGGTGGACTGCAACAAAAAAGATATATATATATATATATATATATATATATATATATATATATATATATATATATATATATATATATATATATATGTATATGTATTTAACACATGCATTACAACTTAGTGGGGGTATTTAGAAATCAAAAAAATACATAGGTCTCAAAACTTGTAGCAAAAACATTCCCTATCACTTTGCTGACCCCAGCTCTTAATTTATTATAGTTTCTAGTTGATTTAGTTTCTACGTTTTCATATCTTACTTTTTATTTTATTGTATTTTTTGGTGAGTGCAATTTACTAATGTATTCATAACACCTCAAGTTAAAACTAGAAAAATAAAAGATTATTAATCCAGAAGATTCTTGTGCCACAGATTAACAGAATAATAATAAAAAATTAAAAAATGCAGTAGTAAGTATAAAGTGTAAGAAGTGAGACGTTCTTTTTGGTGCATGATTACTTTCACATGGGGAGGAATTCTCTGACACTTAGTTAGAGCCAAATACAATAAACCGGCTGGCTTATAGAATTCATTTATTGTTTGGATATGTTTCAGTCTTATAGGGTGAATGGGTGCTGCTGCTGTGCAAAAAATAGTAAAAAGTAAAAATAACAGATCATTATTTATCATTAATGTGGCTTTTAATCATTGTGGGAATGTAGTCATTATATTGTTGTTTGTTCTTTACAATGTGTGTGTGTGCGTGTGTGTGTGTGTGTGTGTGTGTGTGTGTGTGTGTGTGTGTGTGTGTGTGTGTCATTTTGATTAATAAACAGCTGTATGTAAATCCCGATGTGATCCCGATGTTGTGATAAACAGGTGACGGCTTCATTGGTAGTTTTTAGTGACAAATCAAAGGGAAAATGCTTCACTCTCGACTTATTTTGTGTTATAATGTTCATCGACATACAGACAGAAAGCTTCAGAGACACACACACACACACACACACACACACACACACACACACACACACACACACACACACACACACACACACACACACACACACACACACACACACACACACATATAGTTTCACAGCTTCCTCACTAGACCAGAATGCAATGCAGTCACAAGACAAATGCACACAGTTTGGGATCTGCTGGAGTAAAGCTGATCTGAGGTGAAATATCCTTTTGATTTCAAAGAGAGTGCACAATGATATCATTTCCCCCGTTTGACCCAACAAGACCAGCACGCACACACACACACACACACACACACACACACACACACACACACACACACACACACACACACACACACACACACACACACACACACACACTCACTTTTTCACCAAAACTTTTGCATCCCCCAGTTGAGCTTGAATGAGGTGAGAGGGTCAGGCTGCAGGTGCAGATTTGTGATGGGGGCTTTCTGCTTATGCATGCAATTAATAGAGAATATAGAGAGGATAATTGAGTCATTATTAATCATCATGTGTCTGTACTCAAATTAAAGAGCTTTCTGTTTATTTATATTGTTAAATTCCCTATTTGATGTAAGATGCAATAATCAAATGGTCCTGATTAATTACAATAATTTAATATAAAATGTGACCCTCCTTCTAATTACCAACAACTGTCTGTCTTTATCATGCAAAAACAGGCCACATGCCAACACTGTACTGAAATATGCAAATGTTTCCTCGTCAGCACACTCATAGGCTACTAGTTTGTGATCAAACTCCTTCTTCTCTCTCCACAGATGTTTATCTATCCATTTCTTGTGGCTACTCTGGAAGTAACTTTCTTCAGCTGCAGCTTTGGCCTCCTGTGCTCCATGTATTTCGTCAGCAGTGACTCCTTTAACAAACAAACAAGGTGGTGGAAAGATGTCTTAGTGGTGGGCTGCCCTCCCTTTCACTCATATGCTTACAGACCTGAAGAAAGTTAAACAAAATATTGGCCAAAACAATTCCTTTTGACAAACAGTGTTTATTCCAGAGCCTTTTGCAATCTTTTTTTTCTTCTTTTTTACGTCATCCTCAGAATAGAATAAATAAGGTTGAAGCTAAAACTGAACCTTTGATAGCCATCCCCGACTAGCTGAATTATCCACAGCCAAGAAGACTTCTGAACAGAGTCTAGTGACCAGATGAAGGTGTCAAGTACTTGCTCCAAATGACACACTTTTTTTTACTCTGTATCCTCACTAGCATTCTTGTAATTCTGCATGGAGGTCACTTGAGGTAGTTCTCCTTCAATGCCCCCCCCTTCCTATATATAATTCTGCAAATAATCCTGAAAGAGAACAGGGGATCTTGTGAGTTTGCACTGGATCATAATCCCTTATCTTTGTCCTGTTCCAGTGAAATGACCTGACAATAAGCGTTGATAATACACAAATAACAATACGTGTAAGGATAACTGGCACATCCAACACAAGTCTTAAAAGCCAGAAAGCAGAGGCTGAGCCTTAATTTCCATTAATGCGACCTAAATAATCTATTTTAAAGTCTTGGAGATGGAGAATCTGACAAAAGTAATTAATAATAGCCTTTTAGGAGAGCATTTGCAGTGAAGCTGAGAGTTAGTTAATTAGAAGTTGACAGTTAGTTGTCTGATCAGACTGATTGAATTAACACTTGTTTTGCTTATATTTACAAATGTGCATAATGGATGTATTAAGTCCTTATTTATTTAGGATGTTGATTTCATCATACTATAGCACAGTGTATTCCAAGTTATAGGCTTTAAACTTTGTTTACTTAATGCATTCAAACATTGCATGTCTTTTCAATCTGGGGCAGCCCAAAGTGCAAACTCTCCTAATGTGTTGCTAAAGAGTGGTGAAAGCGTTGCCTGCGAAGCCGAACTCGGGGTAATAAAAACCCCGGCTACTGTCTTGCGCTTGTCGCCGTACGTCACTTCCTGCCTCCTCTCTCGCGTCCATCTTGCTCCCCGCATGTGTTTGCTGTTAGTTTACAGGTCAGTGAGGAGCTTTAAATACATTCTTCCTAGCACTGTTTCCCCTCGAACCGACAGCAAGAGGTAAACGAAAGCCTTTTCTGACTAGATGGCTGGAAAAAAAAGAAGAATCTCCCGGGGTTTTGAAGCGAACGTTACCGACGCTGTGCGCGTGACAGGCCGTCCTCTCAGCTAGCTTACAAGTTAGCTTACAAGTTTCTTGCACAAAAGCTAAACCACACCTTGTTTCGGTTACCGCGGTTGGCTGAATTAGTCCGCAAGACGTTAGCCTAAAGCACCCTGACGTCACCTGTGGCCATACTTTGTTCGGCCCGCAACACAATTTGGTCTTATGTGTCTGTCTGCAATACATAACGCTACATTATAGAAGGAACTAATTAACCTGACAGCTACGGCTATTTGACGTGTACTACCTATGAATACCGCTCACACAAAGCATCTGCTTCCTGCTGTTTATCATTAAGATGCAAAGTATTGCCCACATTACACGCTGGGAAAACACGGCTACATTATGTGCAGGTATCATAATGTTATTGCATTTACATATATCCATATATATAGTGGGGAAACAAAAGGTGCAGATGTTTAACATGGCTGTCATATGTGATATGTGATATGTGTACATGCAGCCCTGTAGTCATGCGATCATGTCTTTTTTTTTTTTTGAAGTGTGCACGACAAAAACCTCCAATAGGGAAGGTATCACTTCTTTGTAATGAAGTTATCTACTTTTGGCAATTATTCAAAATCAATGAGGGAAGAAACAGTCATCACTTTTTGCAGAATATCATTTTTTGCAAGCATGTCGGCTACACATGGTGTTTTTTGTTTTTCACATTGATTTTCATAATTGATCAGAAACACAGCCATGTAGTTATGTTAAAGCCACAGAGAGAGAGAGAGAGAGAGAGAGAGAGAGAGAGAGGACAAATCATTCACCTGATCCGTTGCACACCATACCTTGTCTTCAGGATTAGATTCTGCATGATCCTCCAGTCGACACGCCAGCGTTAACGTCACTAAATGAACTAGACTCAATTTGTTATTTGATGTCAGACAACTAAGAATCCTAGCTTTGTTTTGGGACAGATGTCTCCCTGTCAGTGGGTTTGTGGTTTGAAAAGTTTAACTCCTTACTTGCTTTGTTAAGTTTTAGGAATTACCCCTAAAGTGTTGTGTGTGTGTGTGTGTTTTAGCAGTTTAATAATATATTTCTCTTGTAAGATGGTAATGTTTGTGAGTGAACCAGTATTGCAGTTTCATTTATGATTTATTTTCCTAATATCCAAAATATATTTAAAGAGTTTGTCAAACACCAATGCTGCCACTATAAATATACATTTTATATAATGTGCTTTCTTTCTTTTTTTCCCCAGATGAAAGAATCAATTATGAATCAAGAAAAACTTGCTAAGCTACAGGCACAAGTCCGCATCGGCGGAAAGGTAAGTGACCAAGTCAACACATTATCACAGGTGGCATGACATGCTTTTATTTTCTGCAACACACCTGGCCCACTCTGCCGTTTCTTAATGCTGCCACCTGCTCAGGCAGTGCAGCTCTGAACACGTTTTAAGGGGGAAGTTTTGATAGAACATTAGCTTGACAAGTTATGATGGATATAGAGAATGATGCATGAATGGATCCTTAAGAACTGGAGGTTGACACAGATGTTTGCATGCGTGTCCCTGTAGGGAAGCGCTCGCAGAAAGAAGAAGGTTGTGCACAGAACGGCCACCGCAGACGACAAGAAGCTGCAGTTCTCCTTAAAGAAACTCGGTGTCAACAACATCTCCGGTATCGAGGAGGTAAGGCGTGAACCTTCGTCTTCGCCGTGTCCCGCGCTGTGATCACAGGCGAATCTGTTTCAGCAGGGCTAGTTCTGATGTTGTTGACACTGTAAAAACGTTTTTCTCTTGCAGGTTAACATGTTTACAAATCAGGGAACAGTCATCCACTTCAACAATCCCAAAGTGCAGGCCTCCCTCGCGGCCAACACCTTCACCATCACCGGCCACGCTGAGACCAAGCAGCTGACCGAGATGCTGCCGGGTATCCTGAACCAGCTGGGCGCCGACAGCCTGACGAGCCTCAGGAGACTTGCTGAGGCTTTGCCCAAACAGGGTCAGTAACTGAAGCCTGTTGTGTAAAGTCACAATTTAGCATAAATGAGTCTATGGACTCAGAACTGTCTTTTTTTCCGTGGAGTCAAACTTGTTCAAAGAGATGCAAGCTTCTCACCGGTCATTTTCTGTTTGCGCAGCTGGAGATGGAAGAGCGCCAATTGCAACAGTAGAAGAGGAAGATGAAGATGACGACGTTCCAGGTGAGCGCTTAGATCTCTGATTTGTTGCATTACATGCACAATCATTTGTTTCACAGTTCAAAATAAAAGGTTGCTCTTAAGAGTCTGTCCACACAGCGAAGGTATTGGGCTTTTATCACCGCACACATTGTCTCGTTGAGGGGTCATCCTCTTTGCCCTAAAGCCGCCAGATTGAGCGTTGACACACTCGTCGGCTGTATAAAGAAGTCGGGCAAGCAATCCTTCGATTGGTGTTCATGGTGAAAAACAATGTAGAACAAAGGGATAGCAACCCAATTAGATATTAGAAACCGTAGAGCGATGCAAGTTTTTCGTTCAACAGAGGTTGGAGCGGTGATATGTTTTCAAAGGAACAATATAAAGAGCAGCGCTCCCTTCTCGTTGGGAACAATTTAAAAAAGAGACTGTGGACAGATGCCCTTATTTGGAAATGCTTCTTCACACTTATCCATTATGGCACGTCTTTGTCCCCCCCCACCCCCTTTCTGTTAAATAACCATGGCCGGTTTGTTTTCTTTTGGCTTCGTGAAAGGGGTCACATGAAGGGGATTCATCAATAACTTTAGAGTGATGGTGCAATGCAGGGTTTTGTATTTAAATCTCATGTTCATTGTTTATAAGATCTTAAGATCCAGTTTGCTTTTCTTTGTGAGGTGGAAATAGGCCCAACACATGAGGTTGCCATTACAACAAGCTCAGCTTTTCCCAGGACGCCTCTCCCCCGTAGCTCCAGTCCTCTCACTAATGTAACAAACGATTACACATGTATTCAGCAATAGGAGTCGGAGCCTGATGGCACTGGGGTTAACAGCCATCGCCATCATGTTGTTATTGGAGTTAAGTTTCCTCTTTGTTCTCCCACTGAAGGAACATGTTCACTCAGACCTTTTTGAATTGTTTCCATTTTAACCCTCGACCCTTCCGAGCCAAAACTTTGAAGGGCCCTCCCGATTTCTCACATTTCACGGAGTAATTGAAGAGAACCATTTGATGCTTCACCCCATCATTTTCACAGCTGCTTTCAGGAGTTGGCTCGGGCCCCATCTGTCCAGCACATTGCCGTCTGTAGTGGGAGTGGGGAAAGATGAGCAGATCATTTTTGATTGCATTGCGCCGCGTATCGCGTTTCAGATAAACACGCTTTTCCTGAATTGTGCTTTGGCACCTCCGAGAGTCGTTTGTGCAGATGGACATGCCTTTCTCTCCTTGAATCAATCAGTTTACCGCCGACTCTTTTGTTGTTTCAGATCTGGTGGAGAATTTTGATGAAGCATCCAAGGATGAGGCTAACTAGAGGAAACGGCGCTGCCTGGCGTGTCAAAACGTGACAGGACCGCGTGGGGCACAAGATGTTTTTGTCTGTCTATTTCAAGAGGTGCAAGCGCTAATTGTTAAAGTACCCGAGAAGATGAATAATCTGTCAATTTTTGGCTGTGAGCATTCTGTCAAATGTGCAACACCTGAACAAAGTACTTGCCTACTCTTACGAATTATAATTGAGTCATTTTCTAGAAGAGTACTCTGAAGTATTGAAACCCAGGGGGGAAGCAGTATCAAAGCGTACGGTACGTTAGTACTCATTCCACTTCTTCTTTCTCACTAGACTCTCCACATGCTTGTTGTGCTCCGTATGTCCAGTTAGATTGTGTTAAATGTGGTGTTTAAGGCTCCTGCTGTACATCTGTGTTACTGAACCTTGATTTTTCGTGGCCTCGCTCAAACCACCATATATGGAAATAAACCTTTGCTACTGTCAAAAAATAGCCACAATTTGTTTTGTTTTTTCATACTCTCTCTTCTGTAAATTGGTCGGCGTCCTTAAAGTGTGCACGTGGGGAGTATTTTAATATAATTAACTGTTATAAGGAGCACGCCACTGAAAATGTAGATTTGAAATGAGGAAAGCATTATTTCTTGTTTGAATTAAGACTTAAATCAGCCAGACAAAATATTCAAATATATTTGATAGACGTGCAAAAATCTTAATAAACTCTTATCTCACTGTATTCTTATAGATTTATTTTGTGTACAGCTACTAACGCAGTGTTTTCTCCCCACCACTGACTCAGTTTGCAGTTTTAAAAGATCTTTTAATTAAATAACATTCATATCAGTGGTTTGACCGCTCACGACTTTCATTCAGATGGATCAACAGAATTAGTGAGGTCCATTTCAGTTATTTGTCACTGCACCGCCTGTGACTGGTAGGAACCACCATCACACTCTGGCCAGCAGCACCACAAGACCCTCGCTGGATGCTTTAGTGAGGTGTGAGGCCCTTTTGTCGTCAGTGAACATTATTACAATACACGGGAAACAAAACAGACTTCACATCAATATACTTGTCACATTACAGCACACTGACTACATTTTTCAAATAACAGTATGGCAAAACTCTTCCGGATCATAAAAGCACAGTCTGTAAAAACCTGTTTCATGAGAGCTAAAACGAGCTCACTGTGAAAACCATTCAACGTATTACATGTATATTCTTTTACTTAAAAATGTATTCTTTTCATGGCTAATAAGTTAGTTAAAAGAAATAACAATGCTTACATGACGGAGGGGAAAAAGGATGTAACACAGAATATTAAAAGACTCCAAACAAAACCTCCATGCTTAGTGAACGCAAAATCAACCCTACACTGCACTCCACGCTATGCAGCATCCTGCAATCAGAGCAGTGCATGCTGGGTTGTAGCAAAGAACACAACTTTAAATTGTTGTCCTGTGTAACCGGATCAGATCTGCTACTCCACATTCAAAGTGGGGGAAAGATAAAAGCAAAGTAAAACCGTTTGAAAGTGGGCTCAAATAGAAAATTTGCACCGCACAAACCTTCACGTGCGTCATACCAACAAAATAATGTTGATTATGCTGCGACGCTGTTGAAACATCCCTCGGTGGAAACAACGTATTCCTGCTGGCCCACGGCCGGGCCGTGCTACATGATTGTCCAGAGCGTCACCGTTCATTCTCTGATGCCCATCAGCAACTTGAGCAGGTGTGCCTCCATCACCTGTTGAACTAAACACAGAACATCAAAGTGAATACTCATCAATCTTTCCCAGGTGGCCCGTCCTTCACTCCCAGGAAGTTTGCCTGTTTTTCTGTATTATTTTTTTAAAACTTTCTTAGAAGCAACATTTCCTTCTCACAGCAAAGTAAAGTCCAACATGCATTTCTAGGAAAATTCCATTTGTCTACTCTAAAAGTCAAAACGATTGAACTGTGCTCGGAGGTTAGTCATCTGGAGTCTGTTTCTTGATACACAAGCTTCAAGTTTTCAAAGTTGTGGACATTGTTAGCATGTTTTTCTGGGAGCGTCAGTGCAGAAACCCAGTCTAGAACACTGCAAATGTATAAATCTAGCAAGACTTTCATCAGTGACCCATAGGCTCAGTCACCAGTGTGTTCATTTATATGAAATATTTTAATCTCTCTTCCGGGTTCATCAGGAGGATGAAAGGTCTTCTTTTTTTTTTTAATCGACAGATTGAGGAGAAAAAAAATCTTTTATTTCGAGCACAATTTGTTGTACTCTTAAAATACGATTCACCGCTCTGCAAAGATGCCTGTCTTTGTTTCAAAGGGTCATGAGGCACTCTCATTGCTCTTACCAAAACAAATATATGTTTCTCAGTCTGTGTAACTACATATTTTATTAAACCCCCTTAAATTTAGGCTCACACTACATGCTTACCATTCCGGTGGCCCATAGCCACAGCCATGTCCATTGCATTGAATCCAGAATCGGACTCAATGGTCGGATCAGCACCGCTCTCTGGAAGACACACACGCAAACCCAAGACTTTGTTACTGTACATGTTTATGTCAGACGCAACAGAGATGAATATTCATGACCACGGGTGTTACTTGTCCTCACCTAACAGGATTTCAACACAGCGCACGTGGTTCCCATGTACGGCGTACAGCAGAGGGGCGCCTCCATTCTGAAACCCACAAAAAAAGGATCATCAAAACACGTTTGATAGCAAGGTGACATTAAAGTGAGTGGGAAGATCTCCCTGATAGCATAACCTTCTCATTTTTGTTCTTATATTCTACTAGAGCAGGACAAGAGATAAAAGCTCGGCATTCTCACCCAGTCGTATTCGTTGACGTCAACACCGCAGTCGATGAGCATCTTCACGATATCGGTGTACCCCTTACTGCAGGCCAAGGACAAGGCACTCTCCCTCCCTTTGGCCAGGAGGTTGGGGTCAGAACCCTACGGCGAAGAGGACGACCAGTGAATAAATGAAGAGGGTTTGCTGGAATATGAATAAAACCATGAGATCTGAATGACACAACGAGCCTTCTGTACATTTTGGAGGAGAAACTCGACAACGGCGATTTGTCCGTGTGCAGCTGCCCACATCAGGGGAGTGAAGCCTTCCTCGTCTTGGTGGTTGATTACGGTCTCTATGAAAATGAGACATAAAAAGCAACACGATCACAACATTTATTGTCGTCACCATACCCACAATCCTTTGCAGGAGTGCGTCTGTTATTGACACAGCTGTAATATTTGAAATGCATTAAATATTACATTTTGATCATGTTTAATACTTTGTCTTTGAAATGTTTTACGTTGGTGTTCAAAATATTGTTTAGCATATTTTATATGAAATAGAAAGACCCGTAGAGCTGAAAGGATTCACTGATTCACTAATTCTACCCGTTCAACAACCCACACGGGTTCCCTACCTTGTTCAATCCTGCTGGCCAGAAACACCATCTCCCCCTGGGCTGCAAGCTGATGAATGGACAAAGCTGAGAGAGGAAAAACATGCGGGTATTGATTAACACTTTGACCTAATTCGTGCTGAAAATTGAATTCAAGTGAAAAACGACATTGCTACTTACAATGCACCAAAAGAGGCGTTGAAGACACCTCGTTGCCCCGGTGTTTGTTCGTGAGTGTGGTGGACTGTTTGATGGGAGAGAAATGCTTGGTGGTGGATGGCGTGTACACATGGCGCACCTGTATCCCCGGGGAAGGGGACGTCTGGATGTTGCACTCAGCTGCAAGGGGAGGAAAACATTAGAATCAGAACTGTTTATTGCCAAGTACACATACAAGGAATTTGACTTGGTGAAATATTAAAATGTACAATAACAACATGGTAAACAAACGGTATGTTAAAACATGTGTATAATCAAACATTTTGAGGTAAGTAAGCTCCCTGTAGGTAACCACCTTCCTACATTGTCACAAAGATAACAGGAACCCACCTTTGAATAGGACTGAAGCCACCTCCAGATCAGAGTTGACCTGGTCCTGGATGTTCTTGCTGTCCTCCTCGTTGAGCGACTTGACAAACCTCGAGCAGACGTTCATGTCGAAGCGGTTGGGCAGGATGAACTTAATGCCCATGGCCACATTTTGGGTGCCGGTGTCATCGGGACTGGCGCCCATTGACTGCTCGGTCTTGATGACAGTCAGATCGGGCATTACGCAGATCCCCTCCATGTCCTCTGCGGTCCCACCGGAGGCCGACACGGTGACGTCCATTCTCTGGTCACTCACCGAACTGTCACACTGAGGTTAAATTGAAGACACTGAACGCCTGAAACACGGAGATAATATGTATCTATAGCACTATATATATATATATATAAATAAATAAATAACATATTTTGTCACAATACGTAAAGCGTTGACGTTTCCTCACTTCGGCTGACAAAGCGAACCTAAACACAGACGGTCTTCATGTTAAATAACGTCGGTTAGCATGCTAGATATTGTTATTGTAACCTTCCGTTAGTCACAATGACGCATCATGGGGGAAAAAAAACATTTGAACATGGAATTAAATTGAAGCTTTCATCTGTGTTTCTTAAAATAAAGACCTCTCTTACTCGATAAGACATTGTTTTAGTTAAATATCCTCATGCAGTCACCCGTCTTCATTCGGTGTTTTTGATAAAAGGTTACGCATGCGCAGATAGTGGCGTCCATAAAAGGGTGCATCCACTATTAACCTCCCCCTTTTTAGTTCCGTACCTCTACGTCATGACGCTACTGAACAGATTTCTATTAATTTTATAATCTCTGATTAATAAATTACTATCAGTCTGTTGTTCAAATATGGCAATGTTCAACATTCAGAGGTAATTTCTAATAAAACTAAATTCAGGTGTATTGCCAATTACTCACATAATGAATTTGCTTTGGTGTTTAGTGCATTTAAGAAACATACAATTAACATATTAATTAAATAAAACAAAGGCAAAGTACAGTAAGAGTTAACAACATACTAAATGCTTACATTTATAATTTGTCAGTAATTTAAGTAGCCTGAAGTGAGAATTTAGGGGCAGTAATTCTTTAAAAAACACATGTAGACATTATTTATTGTAGGGGGGTATTTTTTTGCAGAATGGTACAGGAGTAGGGGAACAAAACTGAAAGAGTGAGTAATAATAAGCAGATTTTTTTATAGGTCAACATCTGAAAACACAGATGGAGATGTTTAAGGGAGGAAGTGGTACTTATTTCTTTAATTTTTTTTATAAGGACAACTATAGATAAATAGTGACTTTATTAATCCTGCAAGGGGAAATTGTTTCGCTACAGCAGCATTTATACATAAAAGTAAAGCAATATTACATATAGAAATGCACAATATAAACAAAAATAGAATAGAATAATATTAAATTAACAAACAAAACAATAGTGCCAATCAAACAAACAACAGTGTCACGGTGTTATGGTCTAGTGATGTATTTGGCCAGAGGTGATTCATTATAAAGACTTTATAAAGAATGGATACTGAGGGAGAAGTAATCCTGAAGCTGGACTCCCACTGCCGTTAAACCTTAAGGCCATTTGTGGTAATGCACCACCCAACACACTAGGGGGCGATAATGCGCCTCAAAGTTCATCGTTAACCCCTTTTTACAAAATAAGAGGAAGTCAAAGAAACCTCTCGTTCCGCCCGCTTGGATGTACTATGCATAGCACCGAGTGGGGAGGGGGGGAAACTGAGAAATACATAATTGTATAAAATTACCACACTTTAAAGACTGTCAACGCTTTTAACCAGTTTGCACAATGAGCGGGATACCGGGGACCGCTGTCGTCCAGGTCACCAATCTGTCCTCGTCCGTGAGCAGCGAGCAGATGCGCACTCTGTTCGGTTTCCTCGGAGACATCGAGGAGCTGCGGCTCTACCCGCCCGAGTAAGAGCACCCTGCCCCGGCAGAGGCCCGCTAGGCGACACCGCGGATCTGCGGCCTACGTAAACATTCAAATTCGATTCCCTCACGTGGAGAAATGCACAACTAACTCGTTTTTTTTATTTCTTCTGCTTGTCTTTTCTCCAACAGCAATGCCCCTCTGTCCTTTTCCTCCAAAGTGTGCTATATAAAGTACCGAGAACCCTCCAGTGTTGGTGTGGCCCAACATCTCACCAATACTGTTTTTGTTGATAAAGCTCTGATAGTGGTGCCATGTGCGGAAGGTGAGTGCAACCGGTTTCATTTTAAAAGAATGAGTTGTCTCTGTGGACTTGTTTACGGCCTCCTTCCCCTTGAATCCAACCGTTTGGTGTTTTGGTTGAATTCTGGATTATTTTTCCTTTTTTATTATTCACACGGAAATTTGGCACGTTGTGCCATTCGGGTAGTTCGTATTTATCCACTTTTTTTTATCACAAGTATCCGAGACAGGTGGCTGGTTTGTATCCCCGCAATCACACTCTAGCTAGATAATCCTTGAAAGGTTTCTGTCTGCTGTCACAAGGTGGTTTTCTACAAATAACACTAGGGCTATGTCGACTTTTTTATTTTATTTTTTATTTTTATTTTTTTAAGCTGCAACACAATATTTACCTCACTGTAAACACTGGAGTGTATTTACCATAAGAAGCTGCCATTAATGTTACTTGTTTCATGGAAATTACCAAATAAGTCCATGCCATCACAGCTAACTGTATCCCCTTTCTCTCTCTTTCATTTTAATTTATTTTTGGTGCTCCTTTTCTTTAAATTTCCACCCCCGTTTGGTGCCACTGTTGTTCCTTTGTGTACAGTGAAAAGAAAAGACAAAAAAATAATGATATCACCTCTAACTTGATGCTTTTTGTCCACGTGACTTAGTGCTGGATGGCTACTGAGTTTATTAATTTGGTTTTGTATGTTTTTTCTGTGTGATTATGTGTGCATATCAGATGACTAGACTGGCCCAGCTGTTACACTACACTAGCCTGAGTCAGGCATTGTTTTCCAAGCCACTATCCCCGATCGGGCCAACGCAGCCTTCAAGGGGGAATGTGACCAGGAGAATAGCCTGCTGAACCTTCCAAGATGGACACCTTGTCTCTTTTTATTTATTTATTTTTTTCTTTTGGTTTGTTTCCTTTCATACTTTCCCATGTTGTCCACTCTCTACTGTCTCTATCTAGAAACTACAGTATTGCTTATCTCTAGCTTTTGTGTTTTTATATTTGTTATTTTGGTTTGTTTTGATTATTGTCCAACCCCCCACCCCCCTCTCTCTTCCCGCTACAGCTGCGGCTTGTGTGTGATTGAGTTCTGACCAGGTTGCTACGGCATACCGGTGGGATGTGTATCACACATATCCCATGTAGGAGGATCACTAACACTTTACTCTCTTGTCCCCTAAACCTGTTGACGTAGCGAGGGTTTAGACATTTATAAAAGTGAGACCCTTGTAGAATCTTAAAAATTATATTTGCGCTATTCATCTGTGCTGTAAATCTGTAGTAAAAGTTTTTTTCCCCTCGCATTACTACTTCACAGAGCTCTGGTATGGATGTTTAATGTTTAATAATAACACAGCAACTCTCCATTCAACATAATTTTCTCTGTTCTTATTCGTTAATATACAGGAACGTTTTGAAATGGTAATTCATGCTCAGTGCCTCCAGCTATAATGACCTGCATTTGTAGTTGTTTTGTTTGTTATTGGTCTTAACGTAGCTCTCTTCTCCAGCTTTAAAAGCAGCTGACTTTAATCCAGAGTGGAATGAGCAAACAATTCCTAATTGGTTGTTTTTATGGCTAAGTCTTGGCTAACATTTCCCACAGTTCTTAAAATTGTTGTTCTTTTCTGTATCTGATGTCCTGTGTGCTATTAGTGATGCAGCCATTGGGGTTGTCTTGTGTTGCACACCTTTCCGACACTGCGAAACGATCGCCCCACGGGAAAGCGCCCATGCTTGATATCGTATGGTTCATGACCAATATGTTTCCAGTACAGGTGACCCATGCATCAAAGTGTTGACTCATTCTCTGCATTGTGTTTTTTCTTTTTCTTTTCTTTTTTTGATCTATGAAAAGAGACCAAGGCCAAAATGAGTGTTCTTTTTTCTTGTTTCTGAGAAAAGTTAAGCTTGTTATTGAAAATAGATAGATTAATTTAACAAAAGCCAAGTAAGGAAGCTCGGTCTCCAGTAGTAGACACTAGAACACTTGTAGGTTGTATGGGGAAGTGGATGCTCTCTTTCTTTCTAGAATACAGTGGGCTTATTGTGCAGACATAGAGGAGACAGAGTGAAGCGTCCCTCTATTGCCTTCACTAATCTCTGCTTCTGTCCTGCAGGGAGAATCCCAGAAGAGGGCAAGGCCTTGTCACTTTTGGCACCTGCCGCCCCGGTACCCAGTCTGATTCCTGGAGGCGGACTGCTACCAATTCCCACTCCAGCAGCTCCGCTTCAGAACGTGAGTCGCCGTCTTGTTGTCCGTTTCCGCTTGTCCGTCACGTAAAAAGCCACGCTCGCGCCGCACGGCTTCCAAAGTCGTCAAATGAGCGAGGAGGATGCACGAGAGCAGCCTTCAGAGAAGTCTTTAAACGTCCGACCCGCCCCCTTCATTGTTTGTCGTTATTATTTGAATCGGACTGATCTGATATTTCTCAAGGTCACTGAAGTTTCATGCCCGAGTGAAGACAGATCTCAGGTTAAACACCACTCCTCTGGCAGTGATGATAAGTGTAACGTTTCCCCGTTACCGCCTTGGGTGTCCCGAGCACAATGACAGCAACAGACCAGGTTTGAGGGTTCTCAATGCTTTTTATTTTAGTGTTCTTTTGCGGGTGTTTGTACGTGCGCGCCTCTCTCGCTCTGCCCGGCTAATCCCGTAAATATTGGGGAGATGAAATCCCCACATCCGTTGCCAGCTGAGGTTAATTACTCCAGCTTCCAGCACCGTTCCCAGAATCACTCCCTCACTCCGTCCCCTCTGCAGCTGAGCCTAACCATACCCACCACCACAATAACGTATCTTTATTAGTATAAGTACAGTTCACATGTGTGCAGACACAGAAGTCTCCACAGCGGATCCAGCTGTGATCAGCTGACAAAACACATTTCCTCGTTTTCCTCGCTCCTCCTTGCGTCTCTCCGTGCACGAAGATGCTATAAAAAGTGAGGGAAACGTGGATGCAATAAAGAGACCTGGATTGCACCCATAGCTTATTTCCTTTAGGTGCAACAACAGCGTTGGTCCATGTTACAAATGCAACACATACATTAAAGTTCCTGTTGTTGCAGGAGATCCTTTTCTCAGGTTTCTTGCGCTTTCCTTGGCTCTAGCTCCCTAACAGACTCCATAACAGGTCCATGCATTTAGCCAGCTGAACATCTGGGATGTGTCTGCGATGCATCGCCGATCCTCTCAGCCTCACGGGGCAGATTTGCAAGCGGCAAGCCAACGGTGATCTGCCTCTGATCTGGGGCTTTTTGTCAGGGAGCGGAAAACCGGGGCTGAAGTAGCGTGGTGTGGACGAGGCCTAAAGTAAAACCTGTGTGTTTTTTTTTTTTTTTTTTTTCTCCCACAGCTGAACCTTCCCGTCGTGAATCGGCTGTCAGCTGTCCTGGAGCCCGCGGCGTCAGCCAGCGGCCAGCCCCCCCTCATGGGAAATGTGGATCCCTCAAAAGTGGATGAGATCAGGAGGACCGTCTATGTTGGCAACTTGAACTCACAGGTAACATAATGCCAAGTATAATGCCATCTTTTTGTAAAACTCTGCCGGCACTCATTTCCCTCATTCATATTGCAGTGAAAGATGCCTTATTTCTATCTTCTCGCTCGAGGCATCCTTAAGTATTTATGACAGATCTGGACAAATTACCGTTTCAACTAATAATGCTGAGAGCCAAATTATATTCATAAGCTGTCTGTAACCACTATAATAGATACATATAGCCTTCAAGTGCAGTTGTTGCTGTTGGACCATGCAGCTCTGACGATGATAGAGGATAACGGATCAATAAAATAAATCCTTTTAAGGGACTTAAGATAATTTACAACCTGAACCAGTTGTTACCGATTGGGAAGCATCAAAGAATCAAAGTTTCACATTCTATAGCTGCAAACTCGTCATGTAATCTAGTTTATTCCCCCCCTGCAGACCACCACTGCAGACCAGCTGCTGGAGTTCTTCAAGCAGGTGGGAGAGGTCAAGTTTGTGCGGATGGCCGGAGATGAGACTCAGCCGACGCGCTTCGCCTTCGTCGAGTTTGTGGAGCAGGATTCCGTCAACAGAGCGCTGACATTCAATGGAGTCATGTTCGGGGACCGACCCCTGAAGTATGTGTGTTTTGTGCAGCAACAACCGACATTATGAATCAAGAAATGTGTCATTGATTTACTCTGAATATCGTTCTCAACAAAGAACAAACTGTCCTTTTTAGTGGTTTTGTGTCGGCTGACTTTTGTTTTGCTTGTTTCAGGGTTAATCATTCCAATAACGCCATAGTAAAACCCCCGGAGATGACGCCACAGGCCGCCGCTAAGGAGCTAGAAACTGTGATGAAGCGGGTGAGGGAGGCCCAGTTCACCATCGCTGCCGCCATAGAGCCAGGTACGGCATGTTGACTTGTTGCACGCGTCACGGTCTTAGTAACAGATTCGTGAAGTAGTTCTGACGCTGAGACCCCTGCTCTGCCTCTAGCTGACATCAAGAAGTGCTCCCCCAGTCGGTCGAGGAAGTCGCACCGGTCACCCTCGCCATCCCGCTCCCGCTCAAGAACGCAGAGGAAAAGGTCCCGTTCGAAACACAGGTGACAACTGACACTCCGAGCTTTGAGGTGTCACTCATGATGCTGGGATGAAATGATTGTGTCCAGTCGGTGACTTTATTTTTTTTCATTTATTTTTCTTCTTCTTCTCTCTCTTCCCGTTGGTGCAGACCGGCGCCGAAGGCGTTGCCGAGGGCCGACTCCCACAATTCCCGGAGCACCCAGAAGCGGCGCTCTCGCTCCCGGGACAAGAGACGCAGTCGGAGTCGCTCCAGGTATGGATGGGCATCGTCCTCTGCGTCTGTAGTTTAATTTAAAATATATTAATGTCTTCTCAAGATCTACTGGAGTGCCAGTAGAGGTCACCAGGTTCTTAATAAGTCTAGTAACTTCCTGTATTTTGCTGCTCTAATGGGGGGAAAAATGATCTTTTTCTTAATCTTGTAAACCTTTTGATACGATAAGATGTGCATCTATAGATTTTTATCTGATGCTTTTGTGTGCTTAATGCATGTACTTACACACTGCAGCTTTTTCTCTAATAGATTATATTGTCTTAAAAAATTGCTTAATCCAGTTAATGTGTTGCTATCAGGGGCCACAGGAGGAGGAGTAAGGATCGGTCCAAGAGCCCTCGCAGGAAAGCCAGATCGCCCTCACCAAAAAGGTAAATCTACCACCCCAATCCTCAATGTTCTTAACTCTCTTGTGTCCATTCCATGTCTTTGCTTTGTTTTCAAGGTGGAGTCACAAACGTGTTTTCCGCAAGATTGTGATTTTTGTCGTTTTTGTTTGCGTAGGCCTCCGTTCAGAGGCAGGAAAGACAAGAGGAGGGAGCGCAGCAAGGACCGAAAGGACAGAAAGGACCGCTCCACATCCAGGAAGAGGAACCGCAAGGACGAGGACAGGATAAAGAGCAAGGCCAAGCCAAAGAAGGTAACGAAGCCAACACCTTGGAACACCTCTCTGTAATTACACTTCCCTGCTTGGGTTCCTCGCTGGTACCAGCAGGCGAATTAAACTGTCAAAGACCTGATCATTTAATGAGCCCAGCTTTGTCGCACTGAAAGATTTCTCAGTCGAAGATAAGAAACAACAGGAAACACCTGACAAGTTTAAAATACAGAAGATGTTTCTGTTAATCTTCAATTCCAGTGAGAATTTAAGTTATTTATGTGTTTGTATTATATCTTAACTACCTCAGAGTGTCCTTGTGTTGTTGGTTTTGTCATTCTTAGGGATTGTGTTATCCTGAGGCCAATGTCATTTGTTTTTAATTCGGTTCAATACCAGTGCTGCGTATTTAAACTACGAGATGCTACGAGTCTTCACCCCATTAAGGGCTTCGGCCTTAATCAAGATATAGATCAGATATTCCGTACTACTACTAATGATTGTTACTCGTTTGAATTTCAGGTGGAAAGGGACTATAACCGAGAGGAGAAGGATGAAAGTGAAAGAGAAGACTCACTCGGCGAGGACGTGACGTCATCGCCGTGCGCCAAGCATAACGGCAGCTGCAAGGCTCGCAATGCTGAGTGTGCACCCATGGGCGCAGGCGGCTCCAAGTGATTTATTACGATGTCACACGAACTCATCGTGTCCCATCTCGGCGTGCACCGAAACACCGGCCGATAACCACTCACATTATCCGTGTGTTTTCCTCATCGTCATCATCATGGCTTTTTTTTTTTTTTTTTTTTTTACTCCACATTCTTGGCAACACGTGGATTCTGTGATTCAGCTGATGATCGGTATCCTACTCAAAGGGCAAGTGAGCACTCGCCGTTTCCTGCTGAGAAGAGGAGACAAAAGGTGCTAATGATGACAGAACAACACTAAATAGTGGAGTCAACTCCGCTAACAAGAACTGGACTTTTAGAAGCTTCCCCAGACAGACGTATGGGATTGCATTATATTATACGGTTGTCCACCACCTCTGTGTCACTTACTTGAAAACCCCCACACCTGTTATTCTTTCTGTACAGATACAAAAACAGTAGAGAACTCCCCATGCAGATAAGCTGCAGAGCTTTTTGCAACTCCTCTTGGTCCGTCACACGATTGACCAGCTTGGTGGAGACAGACGTGATAAGCAGAGTTTATACTCAACAATTTGAAGCCAGATTTCAGTTGTAGCTTTGTCCCACGTCACATGGATTTTGACTGATGCCTCCAGTAGTTTTTCCGTAGTCCAAAAAGCCTTTTATTTCTCTTTAGATTATCAGTATTTGTCATATACTTTTTCTTCAAAAACAACAATGTTTTTGTTTTGATATTGCTAAAAGCTCTATGCAGCAACAATCTGCATTAACGGTAATAAAACATGTATGTTACGGTAGAGCGATTTTAAAGTGTTTTCCTTCATGGAGTGAGAACCAGTGGGAAAGACGGGTTCCAAAATGAGATGGTAATGCATAAAAGGAAAAAAAAGGAGGTTAAGCCATTTTTTTGCAGAAAAGTGAAGACATGTAATCTGCTGCATATGTGCACGGATACGTGCACAAAAACAAGGCTTGGACTGGCAGCTAATCAGGATTGAAGCATATTTCAAGCTTTACAGACTTATTTAGGCATTCTTTAATACAACATACGAATAATAATAATAATAGTACATCCGTATTATTCTGTTACACATTCTGTACTTTGCAGTTGAATCCTCAGTTTCTCATCTGGCTTTTCATACATCATAAGTCAACTGTTAAAGTTTGCATTGGTTGCATTTTATACAAAGCATTTAATTGGAAAATAAAGATAAAAGTATAACCCAGGCCGTTATCGTGTTCTGTGTCTAGACTCGCTGCTCAGCAGCACACCAAAAGGGATCTCACCAACTAAACCGACTGTCCTTTTGAGAAGTGTAATATATCTCTTTATCGACGCCTCATGAGATGAAACATTTCTGCTCCGGTTGCTGTGGCTGTGACTGCAACTTCCCTTATTCTGCTTGCGGTCCTTTACATATTTAATGTTTCTTCTGGCTTTAAGAACTCAAGGGCCCCTCTCAGTGTGTGGATACATTTAAATCAGGATACAATAACTGCTCATTTGCCCTTGTGTGTGCCGTCAGAGGGAGACTTGAACAATGTGAGGAGCTCTGCACCCTTTACCCCGTCGTCTGGGAACTGCAACGTCCTGCAGAAATGTCTGCTGTTGATTTTATGACTTGAAGTGCTGTAATTATGAGAATGCAGAACGGTGTTCTACCGTTTCTGTGAAACAGTTGCTAATACATTGTTATAAAAAAATAAAAATGTGTAACTCATCCGGTCATCAACAAGACATTGTTTTACTTTCTGTTTTGGTTTTATGGGTGTACATTTACTTGCATTTTTTATATTTGTGATTAGTCACAACGATGTATTCTCTTCCTTTTCCTGTAATTGTTGTAATGCTGTGAGATAAAATAATTACTGTTTTTATAGATACAAAATAAGCCTAAACTGTAAAAAAAAAAAAAAAAAAGAATAATAATGCTGGTGGTGTACAAAATGTCTGTCGGCTCATATTGCTCAAAGTGAGACGCGAACCCAGCGTGTCGGATGTGTCACAAGTCAACTAACTGCTTACGAGCACAGAAGGGTCAAAAGTGCCTAGACTCAGATTGTACAGAATATTCTAATAAAATATGGAGACTTATAGACAAATGCAACCTGAATTTATTGTTTAGGATGTTTAAATAGCTAAAACTAATAAGATGTTATATTTAAGTATTGTCAGCCGTCTTTAGTAATTAATAGAGTAGCTTTGACTTTCATGGGACTTTTGTGGATTTGTCTTTTTTTGTTTTAACATTTGTTTCTCTGTCATTTTCTGGTGTTGCAGTTTCAGTTTTCAGTATTGTGATCGTGTCAAAATGTATCTGCACACATTAAGCTCGGTGTTTCTTTTTTTTTTTTTTTACATTTCTTGGGAAGCTAGTTAGTTATATTTTAAAAGGAGACTTAAATTCCACCGATTGGCTTTTACGAACCTCATTTCTTTTCCTGCTTTTTTTATTTTTATGTACACAAAGCTACAGTTCGAAGTGGTGACGTTGTGATTAAGTAAAAAAACAAAACATTCTCAACACCACCAATTTTATTTTTTATATCCATGTGTCTACAGTAGAAACGATTGATGGTTTCCTCCTGGAGGAAGTCTGTGTTTGGGACTTGATGTAAAGATTTGGTAACGCGGCTTTTGAAGAACTTGGATATGTGTTTGTGGTCCTCTGTTTGAAGATATAGCGATACATCTGATCTGTTTCCAAAAAAACACTCAATAAAGAGACTTTTCATCCAGGTGTGTTGTGTTGGGTTTTAATGCTGCAACTGGACTTCAGTGAGCCATAAATACGTCGGCTGGTGGATTGTACAGCTATTCATGGTCCTCAGAGGATGAATCCCACTTTGGTGAGCCTCTGGCTGTGGCTCAGTTTTCTGGTATTGTGCACGCCGGCTCACTTAAACCCGGCACCAATGGTCCCATTTGCCAGGTCGGCAAATTCTTAGTGTGTTTGTGAGGTTTAAAGTCGTAATGTGGAAACAACGTGGAAGATGTGTTGTGTGTTGCTGATTTTGTCCCAAACTTGTTGCTGCACCGCTGCATTCCCTAAAACCCAATACCATCTTTTTTTTATGCAATGCATGAATTAATAAAAAGTTTCTTGAAATCAACCCAATATTGACCTTTGTGCGTTTCTACTAATGAAGATTAGTTCAAACATGCGTGGATGATGGTCCTTATGATCCCGTGTTCTTGCCTCTTCGTGGTTCGCGGTCCTGTTCCCGAAACAGTTTTCACAAAATTGTGGACATCTTGCTGTCCGATATCGGACTGGTGCCGAAGTGTCCGATGTAGCCCAACCCTGATTTCACCACAGTCGAGTCTGCGTCCTCTGGTTTGCTTTCCGTGGTTTGAGTAACGGATGTGTTCGGCGGCATCCCCTGCTGAAACATATCCAATGTTGTGTAGTCGCCTGAAAAGGCCAAAGGGGAACTCTGGGTGTCTGTCCGCCGGCTGCCTGGGAATGTATCCTCAGTGATGTAGGGTGAGATATCTCCAGTCGCATCCTCGCTGTCTCGTTGGATCCAGTCATGAGTCGTTTCTGGCAACCCTTCCTCATCCTCTGACGCTTGGAGAAGCGGTAACATGGATGCCGACGTGTCGGCAGGGGTCGCTTCTTCTTTCTCGACGACCTGAAGGCTGCTGGTGTCCCATTCTTCCACCCTCAGAGTGTTGATGGACTCCAGTAGCTCCTGAGTGAAGCAACACACTTAATTTAATTGAATTTCTTCACTACCGTGCCGCTATAACTTGAGGTTTCGACCTACCAGGTCACAGGGCTTTTCTATTTTCTGCATTGCGTTGCTCTTTCCGGGGTTCGGTATGCTCGGCCACAGAATCACCTTTGCTCTAAAGTGAAGTAGATATGTGGTAGTTAGACATGTATCCATTTTAAACATGTGTGGCAGCTTGTTCAACATACATGTACCTTTTTATTATAGGAGGTCCAAATATCAGCACGGTGGCCACAACTGCAGAGATTGTGATGACGCCACTGAGATTAGAAAACCCTGTGAAGAATACACAGTGAGTAAGGTTGTTTCTTTGCAAATGTAAGCCTTTAGAAATGAAATTGCATGCGTTATTTGATGGATATAACCTTGATCATATGTTCTAAACAAGGTCGCTGCGCTTCGAACTCCTGCTCCCGCCCGGGTGAAACCTGACATCTGGACTTTGTATACCGTGCCGCCTTTGAGGTGTCCCAGCTCATAGCTGTTTGTCATGGGATCCACTGTAACGTCTGCAATCAAAGGGTGGACGGAATTTACAGATAATAATCCCCAGAGGATGAATCCTCATGATTTTGGTCATCCCATAACTTTCTTTGTAGCGTCATCAGATCAAAGTTTTTAATGCTTCTTAAAGATGACTTTTCCTCTGGCGCTGGTTTGGAGCGAAATGACTTCATAACTATTGTATTCACTTAAATTCATTTTTGTATACGCATTCCCGTCCCTCTGAGGATGAAGTCACTCACTTTGGTGATCCCCAAACTCAAGCTCAAAGCATCTCTGTGCATAAGTACAGTGATTAGAGTGAAGCACATGGTGTGTAACTTAGTGTCAGGTGGATCATGCTCACTTCTCTCTGTACTTGACTCGTTGTAGTAGATGGTGTAACCCAGGAGGAAACCTCTGATGTTTTCCTCCGGGATGGACGACCACTGCAGCACCGCTGAATGCAGAGTCACATTGAAGCTGCTGATGTTTGTGGGAGCGCTGACAGGAGCTTTAGGGCACAATGTCAAGAGGTCAGACTGTTCTGGGTACAGCGATGGATATAGAACTGATTAGATATGCATCCTTCTTCTTAGCCATGCTAGGTCAGTCGACCACTTTGAATTATCTCAACAACTGTTTAATGGATCGCGATACAATTATTTACTGATATTCATGGTCCCCAGACTTTGGTGATCTCCTGACGTAGGTCAAAATTGAGTGAAATATCCCAACATCTACAAAATAGATTGTTACAAAGAGTTGAGTTTTTTCATTTTTTTTATTGTTTTTGGAATGATTCTGCTGATCCTTTGGCTTGTCGAGACATTCATGTTCCCAAGAGGATGCATCCTAAATATTTTTGGTGATCCCTTCGCTTGTAATGTATCCACAACTGTTGGATGGATTGCCATTATTTTTTGTACAGCTATTCATGGTCCCCAGAGTATGAATCCTAACAAATTTGGTGATCTCCTGACTGTTCCTCTGGAGCCATCAGTTGGTCTAAATTTCACTGTGAAATATCCCGACATCTGCAAAATAGATTGTTACAAACAATTTGTCGAGAAATACATGTTCCCGAGAGGATGACATGAAATACATGTTCCTGAGAGGATGACATGAAATACATGTTCCTGAGAGGATGACTCCTGATGATTTTGGTGAACTGTTGGATGCCTTTAAATTTGATGCAGACATTTGTTCGTCACCAGGCAATTGGTCCAATACTTTGGTTGATCTTTGTTTTGGTTTTATTGACATTGAGCATAATAACCTCGCTGTTTTTCTTCTTTATTCCTAAATCACATTAAACAATAATGGAAAAGTATTGCGACTGTGACTCACATCCTTCAGTGAAGTAGAACTGTGTTCTCCCGTAGGTGCTCTCGCTGTTGTTCACGTGCTTCATGTTGCAGGTGTCCTTGTCCGGCCGTGTGTGCAGAGTGATGCTGTACCTCTTGTAAGGCTCCAAAGGCTCTATTCGACATAACCAAATAAATGCATTGTATCCGGAAACTAAATATATTTCATCAGGTACCAAAATCTTCCATCAATTATGTTTGCATTCTATTCCTATCGCCAGCTATCAAAGCATGATTCATGTTTTGTTTTTATATTTTTATATGTTTAAATATTCAAAGTACTTGGTTAAGGCTTAGAAGGATGGTGAATATTTTCCTAATCTTTAACCAAAGTGCTTTTGTTGGCTCAAACTGGCCACAGGCTCGACTCAGGATGCAAATCCTGGTCCTCTGATTTGTTAAAAAAATAATACTAATAAATAGTGCATCCTTCGCTCTTCCTCTATAAAAGGGAACATTTGCATTTTCTTCAGATTTTTTTTCAGCAGCATATAAACAGAACTTTTTGCGGACAAGGTTGACCAAAATAAACATCTACACACCTCGTACGAGAGATAAAGTCCGGTAGTTGTTTGTCTTCTGATAAAAGGACATGTGCGTCGCTTTGTGTCCCTTCTTCGTCCACTCCACAGAATAGCAGACATATTGTCTGATGAGATTGTCTTTCCAATAGATAGTGAAAGATGTATTGCTGTGGACCGTCACATTCAGCTTCCCAGCTCCCATACCTGTGAGGACAAGTCCATGATGAATCTACTCTTATTATTGAAGACAAACAGTCTCAAAGTAGACAAGTGTGTATACTCACTGGGCATGTCTTCCCGCTGAGGTATTGCCCGGCTCACAGCTGGGGAGGTGCTGGCGTTGTTCACAGCCCTGATGTTGAGATGGTAAGCGGAATAGGAGAGAATCAGTCTGATCTCAGGCTGAGAGGTGCTGATCTGCTCCCATGGAGCTTCTCCGGACGCTTTCCCAATGCTCACATAGTAGCCATCGTGCAGCTCTTTGGCGGAAAACTAACAAACAGGGTCATTTTAGTACCATAATAACGTTAGCCGTGGCTACACAGAAGATGTATTCTGTGAAAAATCACCTTCCAGGTTAAAGAAAGCAGCCGGCAGCCTTTCCTTCCCCAAATGTCAGTTTCTTCAAAGTTGACAATGAGCGGCTGTGTGGTCAGTTCTGAAAGAGGACGCAGGGTTTCAACTTCTTTCTCCCGTTCTTGTCACTATACAGTGGATTTTGTTTGTTTTTTGCAGCATTTATCTCACACAAGTTGTATTTACTTGAAACCAATACAGTGTAAAACAATCTGACCTGGTGGGACCGTGTAGTCTTCACTCACTGCACACTGCGGGCACTTCTCATTGGTGACGCACTGAATCCGTGCAGTGTAGACCAGCGAGGAGTTCAGATGGTCCACTGTACATGTCGATGCATTTTGGGATCGCACGGGCTGTGAACAGAGAAGAGAGTATTTCAATTCAACTCATACATGTGTTGTTGCCTGCAAGAGATGTTAAACCATAACCTTCATTTAATCAGCGGATCTCAATGAGATCAAGATCTTGATGGAGAGAAATGATCTCGTAAAGGTCGGGTCACCCGCCATGAGGACTCTTCAGCTCGTGAACACAGACATCTCCTGTCGCGCTGGAGGGGCCTTTATCAACTTTATTTTGTGCTAATTAGCAAATGCTAGCGATGAACATGATAAACGTTGTATCTGCTAAACCAAACTATGTGGTAACCGAGTAGTTTTTCAGTATCAGAGACTGTAATCCTGCAGAAAATACGTTTTACTCTATGAATTATGACCGGTTTACATTACCTCTAAGCAACTTATAATATATTATTAAAGCTAATACGAATAAGATTTGTTTTAATCTATAAAAATACAATCTTTTATCAGAATCGGAAACCGTTTATTACCAGGGTATGTTTCACATACGAGGAATTTGTCTTGGCGGGTGGTGCAGACATTAGACAAACAACAGTCAACACAGTGCAAGAAATAGAAACATATTACATTTACAATAGAATATAAAATAAAGTGCACAGACAAACAGATTACAGAACAAGTGTTCTGTAAGTGTGACGAGTGTATTTAGATATGAAGCATGAAGGGATGTGCAGGGGAGTAACCGATAGGAAATTATATCCTTATTATTTTAATTGTGAGTTTTTTAAAGAAAAGAAACACACACAAAATGACAAAAAGAATAACATGTAGATGTTTTGATGGTGAACATTGATTTCTCTGAGCGGTGGCAAAATGCTAATAATCTGGAGCATTGAAATCCAGATGCCATAACCAAACAAATCCAAAAAGGGATCTGTATCTGCCAATATGGATCATCAATGATCGGCAAGTATTGGTGGCCAAAAAACGTGATCAGGGATCTCTAATATTAATCTTTTTTTCTTTTGTGCTGATCCAATCTGTGATCTGATCTGAACCGTGAGCTTTATGATCTGTTGCACTAATAAACAACATGATTTGTGTTTGATTTGATACTGACCTTGCTCCACGACAGGCTGCCCAGTGCTTTATATCTCACAAAGTAATATGTAATATATCGTTTGTCCTCCTGTGGCCAGCTCACATTCACAACCAGTCTTCCAGAACGGCGGCTGAATGACGCCTCATTTGAAGGACCACATCGCACTGAAATATATTAAAATAAAACTGTATTCAGTCAGATGGCATCAAAACGAGGGAAATGAAGAGAAACCTGCTCATAAAAACACAGCTTCGTGGACTTACTCTTTGGTGAAGCTCTGAAAACTGCTTTTGTGCAATTTGTTGACTGTTGGCTGTTTTCAAAAACCTCCACGACCGTGTTGTTGGCATTTTCATATAAACTGTTTTTTTCAGAGAATTCAGTGATGTTGTCGTAAACATTGCAATATATTTTGCGTCTAGAAAGAGAGATGGTTTGCAAGATGAGATGTTTAATGTCAAAAATCATTTCAAGTGAGTTTAAAAAAATAGGTGAAACATGATGTGTAATTTCATTCAGGCCAGAGAGGAGAATGTGTAAAAGTCTCACCTCCACTGTTGTTGTATGACGAGTGTGTATGTCTTTTCTGACGCGTGCTTTCCAGGTTTCCACACACACTTGTTCATACCACGTGGTTTATGTTTCCCAAAACAATCTAAATCATGAACTCCATCTGCAAAAACATTTCAAACATTTTAAAAAAAGGAAATCTGATGATTCAACTTGGGATGACTCAAATGTTGTTGTGTTTCTTTTTACCTGGGTGAATCCCACAGTGCTGATATTTGGAATAAATATTTTGTGGCTTGCAGATCACTGGAACATAATATGAATACGATGTGAAACTAGATCAGGTTGTGTCATTCTTACAAGAAAGCTTCGTCTCACGGCGGAGAAACACAATTCTAAATATAATGCCATTTTTTAGGAAATATATTTGATGGCATTTGTGTAAATCTTTTTAAATACATTTGGGGAAAAAAGGAGGACAACCATTTATTAGAGATCATGTGATGAAATCACTGATATTCGAGCAGCAGTATGATGATTAATACGTTGAAATGCTGTGATGAAAAGGTAAATACCTGAAGTTGAAGCTTGAACATGCGAGTAGTAAACAAAAATCAGACCTTGAACGGAACACAGAAAGGAAGCTTTAGGGGAGATCTGCCTTGATGTTTAATAATAATAATAATAATAATAATAATACAATTGAGCAGGTTATAGACAGATCCTCCCTTGAAACTGAAATAAATAATGAATATTTCATTTATTATAAAGACAACTAAATAGGCCAAACACCCACAAAAAAGGTAAATTATTCAAGTTTTGTTCTATAAAAAGCTCGAAATAACCACTATACTAAAAATCCAAAATGCATGGGGGAAAAATTGAAGACCACTTACCAAAGATGAAAACATGTGAAAGGCTCACATGGAAGGAACATTTTGAGTGGAGAGAATCCAAATGAAATCCACCGCCAACCATTGTCTCCTGGCACTGACTGACACTGAAACCAAGAGGCCACCTCACGCCCACATGCGGCGGCACACAGGAGCTGCTCACTCAGACTGAACATGGAGGAAACATTTTGGGGAGTTATACAGTGTTAGGGGCGGGGACACAGTTCAGAGGACCTGATGAACCGACGACAAGTCCCTAGGAGTTTCTTTGTACTTCTTCTTTCCACAAATAGAGCAGCGCATGAGGGGTTGTACCAACTCCGAGGGACTATATGAACTTCTCCTTTCTCTCTGAGCAGTTACTGAAAACATGCTTTCTTGACTTTAATATGACTCAAAGCATGAAGGCAAATTACTTTTTTTCTTTCCAGGAAATTGAGTATTTCATTTTTAACTAGAAACAATGTTTCAGAGAACAGACTTTGCTCCTATCGGTTTCTATACGTGAATGGTTTGAGGAAGCTATAGTATAATTAAAATGTCACCGCTATAAAGAGAGCACTGAGTTTTCCCGCACTGTAAAAAACTGGCACAGTTAGTTTACATGTATATTCACTGCACCTATAATGATGGAAGATACTGTATTGCATAGGCAATTAATAGCCTGCAAGACTCTTTTTTCAATTCTTTTATGTTGAAAAAAAGGCCCAACAACTAAAAATAACAATATACATTTTGTAATTATTTGTTAAAGTTAATGACATGTTTTAATGGATATAAAACAAGATTTTAATCATCATTTGTGTCTGAAATTGGCTCAATTGCCTTGTTAAAAAGGTTTCTTTAAAAATAACACGTTCCCCCTAATGTTGTTCAAGTCACACAATTCAGTTTAACAAAAACAGACAAAGCAGAAAGAATGCAGATTTCTGTGTAATAATAATAATCCCATTTGTGTGATTCCCCTCCTTCCCCCTGTCCACATGCTTTCACTAAGAAAACCTCAGTTCTCCTCCCCTCGAAAACGTGATTTTGCTTCAATTGTGTGTTTGACTTTCACTGTGCAGAATTATATCCGTGCAAAAAGAGAAAGCTGTTTTCATGTGGATGGAGGTGGAAGACCAATCTGTGCTCACCTTGAATCAAAGTTTAATTTAAGGTCCAGAACAGCCACTAAATGGGCCTCGTGTTGAGGCTCTTACGACCTTTTGAACCTCAGATGTTAATAACTTATAATAAACTAATCATGTATTCATTGTCAGTATCTCAAGTTTTCTGTTGTACACGAGTTTCATGTAATGTATTCTGAAATTTATGCGCTGTCTTTCATGACTGTTTTGAGGAGATCTTCTTCCAACTATCTTACTGTGTGGGTGTTTTTTTTAAATTGGAAATGTAAGGCCAGGAAATGCCACCCTTCGCTATGGAGAGTTGCAGTACACGCAATAAAGTAACAACAACAACAAATATGTTCGGGTGCATTCATAGGTCGTCAGTTTGAAGTACTTTTAGCGGCATGTTCCTCCTTCAGTGCTGAGCTGTAAACTCACAGGAAGTTGAGTTCTCACCTCACTGACTTCAGGCCCAAAGCACATCATCAACGCTGCTTATCATGATGTCGATCTTAACACTCTACTGGAGCTCTGAACCAGCTGGAGAGCAACGCTTGTTTGGCTGTGTGCATGATGCCTTTTAACTCGAAGTGTGGCAAAGATTTCATGTTTTAAATTGAAAGCAGTGATAACAATAAAGAAAAAAGCATCTTAAAAAGATCTTTGCCACAGGAAATTAATTTCCGCTAAACAAGCAGATGCCTATCAGCTCATGTAAATTCTCAAATGTAAATTTCCCCATCTCTGCACTCTTATCATCCCTGAGATCAGCGAGCTGCTGGAACTCACTTGTGGGCTCTGAGAGTTGAAAGCGTGTGTGGGTTCCTCTCGTGGTGCTTCAGCTTTGATCAGAATCCTTTAGACTCTGGTTGAAGCTGCCAGAGAGCACATCATTTCCTCTGTGTTTGAATATTACACATGATTCTGCACAATACAGCAATGCATATATATTTTATCAACCTGAAAAAAAATAGTTCAATGAAAGTGAATAAATGTGATTATGCATGCAATTAACTAGTATTCAAGTTAGTTAAAATGACCAGACTAATACTGACCTTTTGATAGCAAACTGCTAAAAGTCCCCTTTCAGAAGAGACCAGAATCAGGACTGTCACACACACACACACACACACACACACACACACACACACACACACACACACACACACACACACACACACACACATTATGAATCGACCGGTAACCTCAGAGAACAGCACCCTCTTGTGGAGAATCTGTGAACTAACCAGTATAAAAAAAGCATGAGGGAAACGCTTGTTGATGTCATTTTCACCAGAAGAAGAACTGAGATTTTGTATGTGGCATTCAACAGGATACGTAGCAATAATACCTTGAGAAAATACTACAAATAAAAGTCCTGCATTCAAAACTAAACTTAATTAAAAGTATTTAAGTATTATCGGCAATGTACTGAAAGTATTACAAGTAAAAGTAGTGTTTTACTATTATATATGATGTCTTTGGATTAAGATGCATTTTTTTCCAACTAGTCCAATGTTTTTCTTGTGAAATTGGTTTATTTATCTTGAGAAGTACAGAAGTTCTCAACGCATAAAGGAGCACACAAACATCCAGCGTCAACATCAACACATCTGGAGAAACGTGGTTCTCACTGGACAGGAAGCTGATGACAAACTGTAGTTTATGTCAGTAGAAGTACATAGTAGCATAACATGGAAATATAAAGTAGAAGTATCTCAGGTTTAATTAAGGCCTAAATGTATTTAGATTCATCACTCCACCACAGATTTAACTTTCAAAAACAAATGTTGAGACACAGAATGATAACTTGTGTGAGTTAGTTAGTTAGTTAGTTAGCTAGTTAGTGTAACTTGAGCAATATGTGGAGTGAGGTTTTGTTGCTATCAGGTTTTGCATGACAGCATGATAACATTTGATAATTCATATAGACATAGACAGATACAGTACAGCTGAGGCTGATGGGAATTGTATGAGCTTTGCAGGTATTTTGGTCATAAACAGAAGTAGAATTCAACACATTCACATTTTGACCTGATGGTGGCGCTGGATGAAAAGTTAAGAGGATCGTCAAAGTTATTATGGCTCAGTTTTATTTGCCTTCAGTTTCATTCTGTCTTTCTCATTTATTTTCTTGGTGTCATTTCATCTGAGAATGAAACGTGCTTTGATTTGACATTTTGAAAACGTGACTTTTGCACCCAAGAGTAAAAACAAACAAGAAAAAGGCCGAGGTGAACGAGAACATCCACTGGGAGGGAAGTGATCCCAGCAGCTCGGACCGATCACTGAACTGGTTCAGAGAACACACACTGCTGTGTGTCTTCATTTGAAACATGTGCTGCTGGCTCTCCTGCTCTCAACTAACGTTACACAGATGTCAGAGAGTTTCACGCGAGGAGCCATTCAGCAACTGGATGGCCTCAAATGTAGTGCGAAAATGTTCTCATTGGATGGATGAGAGAGACATGAAATCTACATTCAAGCATGAATCAAAAACAATTTTTAGCAGTTTTAACACACGTCTGTTATACGGTATCAATGTTGACGACGCCTCTAAAACTATAAGGCCTACTCATCATATGTTGACTCAATTTCTTCTCAAAAGACCCTGAACTGGCGGTGCTGTAAACTCCTGGACCTTATGTAATTGATACATTTCAAGACAACAGACATGACATGTTCATATTATAAGCATTTGATCTGAGCTGCATTTCCCTCCTCTAACTTTCTTTGTACCACCGCTACGAATCCGTTTTTTTTCCAGCCATAGAAGTAGCTATTTGCAGATCAGGCAAGTGACATTTCTATTAAACTCCAGAAAAAATACTGCAATGTCCATCTATCTTAAAAAACAGTAATTTGTTTCTGTTTATCATCCACTTTCCTTTTTGGTTTGAAAGAAGAGATTTTTGTTGTTACGCAATCCCGCCTAACCTGCTCTCTTCTTACCCAAAACTGCCTGGTCATGTACCATTATTGACCTTTGCCATTATTTTGAGCCAAACTAAATACATTTTTTAATAGAATTAATTTGTATTTATATTGTATATTAAGGGGTAGTTTGAATTTGTATAAAACAAAAACAAAAATAGTGAAAAATAATAATAATATTGCAGGCAGGGCTGATCATTTTGGCATCATGTAGCAGACTGCAGGGAGGGGGCCCATAAATGGCCCGGGGGCCGGCAGTTTGAGACCCCTGCTGTAAAGAGTGGGCCCTCTCACATCTTATTGTATACCTGCACGTGAGAGGGGTTCACCCGGCTGGGTTTATTGTGATCCCAAACCCTGTCTTAAACCTAACCAAACGGGTTTGTTGTCTAAACCTGGAGTCAACTTCTCCCACGTGCATCTCACCTGCCTCTGTTTGGTTCGTTTGGAAACTGCGGGGATCTGATTGGCCCGCCGGGCACGTTGTGGGCGGGGCTAACTTGCGGGGCTGCAGAGCAGACGGCGCTCGTGTGTGTTATGAAGGAGTGACAGCATGGAGTCACGCCGCCCGGGAAGTAGAAGCGCTACAAAACCCCAAAACAGAGGCAACTTTTAACTGCAGAGGAGACGTCCGCGTAGTGCGCGCATCGATATCGAACAGGGTCGATAAGTGTTTTTATTTGATATCGATACGTCGCGACTTTGTTTTTACTCGGTCCAGACAAAAAAAGAAGAAGAAAAAAAAAGAAAAAAAAGAGTGGTATCCTTTTATGGGGGGCTCGCGACTCATAGCGAAAATGAAGTCTCCGGACAGGTGCGTTGACAGGTGAATTAACGGCTACGCTTTGTTTCGGACGTCGCATCTTTAAATGGGCTTGTTATTGATTTGAAATTGGTGATAGGAAAAAAAAAAAAAAAGAAGGAAAAAAAATGGAGCAGAAATATTATTTGTCGTCTGGAAGTGAGTCTTCGTTGTCGTCCGGTTCAAACACACTGTCCGAGGGAGACGGAAGAGAAGAAAGGACGCCGGAGCCGGACGTCAAGGTGCCCGGAGATGATGCTCACAACTCGGACTGCGAAAGTGTCAACGAGGCGGAGGAAGACAAGGAGACACCGGGGGACGAGGAGAGCGAAGGCGAGGACGAGAAGGTAAACACCCCCCTGACCCAGCACTACAAATGTGCGGGGAAAACTCATGCATGGGTTCTAGTTTTGAAGTTCGTGTTAAATACAAACCTACTGTGGGGAGTTAAAGAGAGTAAAGTTGAGGCGTGCCATTAATCCTTCCTAAACCCCTCTAATACCTCCGTGCACGCTAATAAACGTGCATTAGGTTGTCAACAACCTTAAGACTTAAGAGGAGTCCTGAGTTATTTAGCCAATTTGTGCCTCATGTTTAACATCACTGAAGGTAAAGCTGCGAACCTCTCAGCATCTGGATAAAAAATAATAAAAAAAAATATATATATATATGTGTGTGTGTGTGTATTCTGCCATAGTTTACACAATATATATATATATATATATATATATATATATATATGTATATGTGTGTATGTATATATTTTGCTTCACGAAAGATTTTCCAAAGTGTCCTTTTTTCTTCTTCCATTTGTGTGTGTGTGTGTGTGTGTGTGTGTGTGTTCCATGAACATACATGATGATAATTAAAAAAAGTGTTGTGTAGTAGTAGCCGAATCCAACAAAATGCTATATTCATGACGGTAATATTGTTTTTCAGGTGCTTTATGGTCATTTTAGAGGCTGAAGTTTGTGGTGCTGTTTAATAGTATTGCATGTCAATGAGAGATATTTTCTAATATTTTGTCCAGCCCATTTACATCAGTGAGGGTAGACAAAATATTACACACAGCGCTCTGTGTAACACAACAGAATTCATCAGCACCAGGAACCGCATCATTTCTAAAACTAATCTTTAATGCAATGCCCTCACAAGAGTAGTTAAACAACCTTTTAAAATAAATGAAATACAAATCAGATGTTAAGATCTGTGACTGGAATGTAAAGGCACACGAGAGGCACATACTGGGGCAAGTAGTCACACACTAATCTTATAGAGGTTGGGCAGTTGTTGTTGTGTTCATTCAGGAAACAGATGTGGGAAAATGAGGAAGACAAAAACAAATGCACATCTCTTTCTCTCTCTCAGACTTTTATTTCTGACGACACTAAAGTGGATGCTTCCGCAGACTGGTTTGACTGGCTCACATGAGCACAACAACAGCAAGGGTGTGTTTGTGTGTCTACCTGACTTAAAAAAGAAAGAAAAACACATCATAGAAAATCATAATATCATGCATGACTCCAGGCGGTAGGTGTGGCGGTCTGTCATCAATTATGTGCAGTGGGAAAATCCAGAAGATTGTGCAATGTTATGTATTACTTCACACTTTTCCTGGCTGTTTTTTTGTGGGATTTCAATGTCCCAAAGCATTGCAGCGAGCTAATCTCTACTTTGGCGTGATGCATGGCCCCATCAAGAATCCCCCCACAAATTACATTGCACAGTCGGAATTGCACAGTAAGGACTCATCTCACAAATCCATTTGCTTCTCCTCACTATGACTGTTAAAGCCAGTATTTGTCAGCGTATCAGACTCTCCAGCATGCACCCTCTTCCCTCGGGGTGGTGTCATGTTTGCTACCACTGGCGCTTCACTAATTTGGTTTGGCTGAGTAACAGTTTTACAGTTCATTAGCTCAATAGAGGTGAGATATCACAGACGAAGGGTGTTCGTATACAGATTTTTCTCGGGGGGGGATTTGTTGATTTCCCCTGAAACAGACTTCAAAAGCCAGAGCAGCTTGTGTTGGGTGGACCATGTCTCCTTTTCTCCTCCTGGTCCCTTTTTTGAAATGTCAGTTTGAAGTCCATTTAAAACCGCTGACCTCTCTGCACTTGAAGTGTAATTTGACTCGTAATACTGCACTAAATCATCACGTCACCGGCCGAGACACCACGGAGGAGGTAAGCCGACCTGCTGGCAAGGAGCAGCCTTGAAGTGGTATTACTACAGGGATAATCAGGGAAACCCGACCTTTGCCCTCCCGCTTTCTGCCAGAGAGTTAAAGAAGGAAAGTCTTCTGAGAACCCGCATGATGTCTCCGCTCCAGACTTAGCCAAGGGCAGTGTTTCAAGGAGTGAGCCGCTTCCTACGGTGGCGCTTCATTCTTTATTCACACTGTTTATTTGGTGCTTATCTTCGCAAAATCACTGTCTGTCTGTGTGTGTGTGTGTGTGTGTGTGTGTGTGTGTGTGTGTGTGTGTGTGTGTGTGTGTGTGTTACATCTTTGTAAATCCAAGACATCTGAATCAGTACAGCGTGATGGGTTGTGACGGGAGAACATTATCTACAGTCAAAATGAGATTATCCCACGCATAATCCTTTTATACATGCACAAGATAAGATGACAGCAATTGATTAACATAAGAAGCATAGTGCATTGCAAGTTAAATATTAGTGTCAGTATAGCACTTTTACCTGTTTATGAGTTCATAATTTGAGACATTTTATTCCAGCAAAATGACCAAACATATAATAGTTTTAGCTTCTCAATTGTGATAATTCCATGGGTCCATAAAAGTATTTTGTCCGACCAACCATTCAGAGCCCAATTATAATCGTTCAGTTCATAATCCTGGGAAACTAGAGCAAGGAAAACAGCAAATATTTACATTTGGAGTGAAAGATGCCCATAACAAATGTCTTTAAATCACTTGTTATGCCAGACTTACTCCAAATCCCCAAATGTATATAATTTACTATAACATATGACAAAAACAAGTAATGAAATGTGATTCATGGTATAAAAGCATTGTTCTGATCCTCATGTTTGACATGCTCTGAGGCTTTATTTTGCGCTTAAGCTGCACGAAAGACTATTTCAAATCTTAGAGTTCAGATGAGAATAGAGCCGAACACGGTGATTCTGGCTGCTTGCCAAGGTACACAATCTGTCAGTGTGTTAATCATTGTATTCCTTGTCTATATTTGTCATGCTGCTTTTATACCCCCCCCCAACCATAATCATAAATCATCTGTTCCCATACTTTCTCATCTCTATCTCATGTTGCATTATGGGAACTGCCAGTTTTGTTTATGCCTAATCACACAATTTCCTATTTGGGTTTCTTAGATTTATATTTGCTGCTGCAACAACAAATCCACGATTCCCACAGAGGATCCAATTTTGTTAAGCCTTAAATGTTACACCTTCTTATAAAAAAATACACAAAAACAGCACCCCCACCATGCTATGATAAGTAATAGAAACGGGAAGTGGGCAGGTCATTTTGGCAGAGATAAAAACACATCTGGCAACAACAGGGATTATTCCGAGTCTCCCCACTTGCCAGGTGTACTCGTTCTGGCCTGCAGATGTTTGTGCAGCACAGTAGTTACTTGGCTGGATGGATTATCTTCAGAACACAGAGTGAGCACCAACATAAACTCAAGGGCTTCCTCGGTGGTGGGGTGAGATGGAAAGTGCGTTGCGTCATGCACAGCCCACATGCCACACAAGAACACTGTCAAAGTTCTTCAGCGTATAGTGCTCTTTAAGAGGATAATACTCAGCATCTCCATCGGACCGGTGCATCAAACGAGAACGTGAAAGGGGTTCTACGGAGAATTGCCACCTGAATCCGCAGGTCTCCTGCCGGCTTTACGCAGCTTTGCAGTGATTCTCAGCTCTTTTTGTTTTTTGTTACACAATCTGGAACTTCACTGTTTGGGTTCTCGCTCGCCTCCCTCATGGCGTCATCTTCAGCAGGCAGCTGTGTTTAGTTAAATAGCCCTCTCTTCCTATTCTTTATTTACGTGACAGTTCATTTATTCCACTGACTTTACGAGGGTTGTATCAGATTGTTGGAAGTTTCATTTGTAGCGTTGACGTTTGGATTATTATCAATAATTTAAAGAACCGATGCGTGCATTAGTCCAACTCACTTTTTTTTGTTCTCTATCTCTCTCACACACGCACACACACACGCACACACACAAGTTTCTCTGCCGCACCTTTTATGAACGGGGAGGTTCAGCAGCGATCTGACGGTTTCATTTGTTAACCACAATAACACAAAAGCCCATTTTTCTTCTTAGGTGGTGACCTCATTAAATACGAGGACAGACATTCAATGCGTCGTTCGAAAACCTAAATAGAAGCTTCAAATGTAAAAAAAACAAAAACATTCGGTACAGCTGTAGACTTTACATCCATGCAACTTTTATCAGCTGACGTCAACTGATAGATCCAACCTCATGTTAACCCATTTGATTAAAGCTCACATTACAACACACACACACAGGCGTACGTGCACACGCACACTGAGTGACTTCATTCTATGCTCAGATAGACAGTTTTTAAATACTTTTTTATACAGCAAATAGTTGTTGGCTACTATATTAATGCTCTAAATATCATATAGAGAACATTTTAAAGGGGACCTGTGTAGCTTTATTGAAGCTTTCCAAAGCATGAGAAAAGACCATGATGATGAAATTAACTTTGCCTGGGCTTTTTTTCTTCTTCTTTTTTCACAGAAAGCCTGTGTTTCAAACTGGAGGTGTGGATTTAAAATGATGTGGGCTCTTATCAATTGGGGGGGGTATTAAGCTGCATTGTGTGATTTGTAGGATCCAGAATATTTGTGGCATGACTCATTAGGGGCTAAAATTCAGGATATCTCAGCCTCTGCTCCTTTTTGATTTTGTTACACGCCTACAAAGAAGTGCAATACTATAATCGTTTGACCGGTTTTATGCCGTCCCAAAGTGACTCACTGAACACTAAACAATTTTAGGCAAACAGACCACTGATCTTGACCGTGTTTGCTAATCTTTTGCAATCGCTTGACAAGTCGTGCTTTACACACGTGTTGTTTGGGGCTATGCCAGACTCAGAAAGCAGTTCATTCATTTTATTGATATACTGATAGAGCATTTTTTTTTGCAATTCAATCCCTGTTCTCGGCTGTATCGCTTGGGCTGGATATCACTTAAAAGGCAGCCGTACCCTAAAGGTGCAATATACAGGACCATTAGTCAGAGCAATAATTTGCAGCAAACTACTATTTGCTATGTAAAGATATAGTGGAGAAATGTCTACCTGAGCCGAGAACGAAGTGGCTTTCCCTCTGTGTGTTTTGTAATCCGAGCTTCTTGTGCATTCTAGTGTTCCCCAGTGACCGCTGTTATGCACCCAGACACACTTTCTCCTAGTGCCACTTGTGGCACCAACTTTCTCAGCACAAGATTTGGTTGCACACTTTTCTTTTGCTATATCAGTGATGGAAAGAAACTAAGTGCTGTACTTGAAAACAATTGTGATGCTACTTTTGAGGGGAAATGGTGGCGGCTAATATCTCCGCTTCATAATGATTGACATTCAATTCTAACATGCAAACTCACAAAAAATGGCACATGCGTCTGGAGTCTGGAGCAATGCACCCGTCTGGTTCCCCGTCACTTTAACATTGTTGGCTCCGTCAGCACTTTTTCCATAGTTTGCGCAGTTGGCACCGTTAGCTGTGAGCCGCCAGCTAAACCAAAGCTTTATTAAGAGACAGTGAGAGGCAATAGAAATGCTCCCAATCTTCTATTTAGCTCCTTTTTAAAGTGATACCAATAGAGTACCTAACACTTAGAGTACATATAGCACTGTTTGCACTGTTTGCTTATTTGACAAACAACAGGCTTCAAGTCTCTGGAGGTTGTTCTTCTGAGTGTTTAGAAACTTGGGAATCATTTGAGAGATCACAAGTATTACGGGGACAAGAATAGACAAGTAAAATGTTCAAACCTGAACTGCTTATGATGAGCTGTGCTTGCTGCTGGGTTAGGCGGTGATGTGTTTGTATGAGGAAACAAAGGCTGAGCTGGCACACAATGATGTCACTGCTCAATTTTTCTCGCATTTATGTGGGATTAAGTGGAAAAACCAGTGGGACCTCGGTTATTCGACTAAGAAAAAGATGATTTGACTGGAGAGCTTTTAACCAAGATTTAAATGATAACATTTTGGTGGATATTCTTAATTGAATTCATAATTTTAAGGTGTAAGAAGTCTCTATTTCCTCTCTACATCGGACACAATCCCCCAGTTTACTCCACGAGGCCCTGTTAAAGTGGAGCGGTCATGCGTTGCACCAGTGCTCTCTGTGTATCAATATTTGCTTCTGTTTGACAATGTTTAACTCTTTCTCTGTGCGATGGCTCAGCTCCCGGGCTGTGCCCCGAAATAAGCAGTCATTTGTTTTAGTCAGGCTGCCAGTCTGGGTTATAAGAGGGACATCCAGTGTCAGTGCATGCTTTGTGGCAAAGAGGATTAACACAATCGGGTTAAGACTCTCTTCACTCCCACTGTGGACTCTGTCTTTCTAAGATCCGGCTCTGATTTTTGACTCCTCTTTGCTGACTTTTTGTATGCGTCTGGGTTTAATCTACAGTTTGGGATGTCTGAGCATTTGAAATGATAAAGAAGATTAAGTTTGTTATCTAAACAAAATGTCTCTGGGTCGGAATTTACCTTCATGTCAGTGTACATCATCAGAGAGAAGCAAGGTAAGAGATTCCAGCACTTTGATTAGATTAAGAAGTAGAGTACCTGTCATATTCAGATTTTTACCTCTTTTTTTTTGGTGTGTTTTGTGGTTTCTGTGAATGGACACACTTGCATGCAGTGCAGGTATTACAAAAAAAAATCTATTTAAATTTGGTTTTGCTGTAAAAAGAGTAAGTTCATAACCTATTTTAAGTTTGTAAAGGATACAACATAGACAATTTTCTATGTTTATACATTTTGAAATTGACAAGAAACAAAGACTGAGTGGCCGGTCACAAATGGTTTAAACCTAATCAGTATCGTGTATATAATAATTTCCTTAATGATTCATAACGCATTATATTGTAGTTAATATGATTGTCAACAACTATCACTCCGTCCATAAGTGAAGGCTCCTCTATAAATATAGTGAAGATGGAATACTATGAAATATGTCTTCATAGGAGAAGTTCTAATTGTTGACAAATACTATACAAATAATGCAAACTTAAAATGTCTTTATACCTGCTGACGCGTATATTATAGTGTGTAAAAGTATTCCACTTTTATGTAGTGCTTAGGAACGCTGCACCTGGGGTAAATAAGTATTAAGAAGGTCATGTTGCAAATCAGACTCATTTCCTTACGAGTTGTACATTTCGCTGACCTCCATTCTCACAGATTTTATATCGGTAACAAGATTATGAAGTCAAACAAACAGCCAGATCGTCCACGCTTTCCCCACAACATTTCTTTTCCCCGTGTTGCAGCATTAAAAGTGATTCTTGTCAGAATCTGGAGAAGTTTCTCTTGCAAAGCTGATTTTACACTAGTAGGGCTCCAATGAGATTCCTGTAAAAACAACAGCATGTCTTGTGCTTCATGGTTGAATCCGAAACACACATACAGCCCTGCTTGTTCCCATGATGCACCAGATTTTATGGAATGCATACGATAAGCCTCTAGTCTAAGGCGTCTTTTATTTCTGCTAAATTGCAGAAATAAACACGACTTCCTTGGTGGAAGACATAATGCATGGTGTCATTCTTTACATGAGGAAGATAATAAATCATCATGGTCGTATGAAATTTGAAGATGGAAAGCACCGCTGCGTTTTTCCCACTTTAGCTCATGTCAACACAGGAAACTAAATTCCCATGTGACGGCACACAAAGTACAAACTAGAATCCAAAGGTTTTATTTAGCTAATGAAGAGACCAGCGTCCATGTAAGGAGAAAAATAAAGTGACCATCGGGTGACAGAAATGTGGAAAACCCCCCACACAGTTATTTGGACTGAAGCTGTGAGACAATTTCAAGTGTGCCGTTTTCCACACGAGTAAACGTAGAGTGGAATTCGGGGAGAGTTGAAGTAGACAGATGTTGGGTGACGAGGTCGGCCGGAACATGGCTTGCTCTACTGCAGTTGACCCTGAGAAACTATCTCCGTATCTCAAGGGGTTCACTGAGTACGGTTCACAAAGATGTAAGCGTTGCATGAAACGACCATCGAATCGTATGAGCACATGTGTTTGTTTTGGAGGCAACAACGAAGGGAACTTGTTTTGTTTTTCGTGTGTTTTTTTTATGCTGTTTTTTATTTGGTATAATTTGTTATTCTGTGGCTAACAGACTCGGGTGCAATTACTTTGAATTGTGTACCGTCCCTGCAAAAAATAAAACGATAATAAAGGCCCAGTTGGTTGATGAGATTTCACTCTGTTTGATGGCTAAATAACAACCATGATGAAGGGAGATTGATACAGGCAACACTCTACTGTCGTGCACTGTTGAAGGCAACAACATGCAAATATACGATTTCTGGTTTTAAAAGCATGCATTTCTTTGTGTCTGAACTGTATCTGAGAAAATGTATATTTATCGATGGAAACCGATAACAGAATATATGGTTTTAGAAGTATGTTGGCATGTATGATAAGTGAGAGGTGACGATTACATATCCATGTTAGTCTCAGTTGTTGATCAGACAATGTGACGGAGAAACAATGGCCGGGCGAGCGCGGACTGGAAGGAGTGTAAAGGCTCTTGATGTATGGACTCTGTCTTCCTGTTTTATTCTAAGTGTGCACTCATTGTGTCTTAGCAACCAAAGAAAGACACCAATAACAATTTGTTTCCGTCTGTAAAAGGTTCCTTTCATCCATCTCGGGGAAATGATAAACAACACTTCCCCTCCTTCAAAAGGGAATTAATATCCCCAGAGTGTGACTGCGTTTGCTAATTCTCCCTTCGTGCAACTACTTTAGATTTATTATTTTAATGAGGAAATCAGGACTCGACTCTCGTCACCTTTTGTAACTCTGAACCATGCAAGTTGGTGAAAGATACAATGCTAAGTAGCAGTGGGAACGAATATGAAATCGGTGTTTATGTGCTGGCACTTGAGTTGTTTTCGTAGCCGGGCCTCGTGCCCTCGTAGCGTTTCCACTTACAGCCATGTGGAAACTTCAGAGTCGTCCTTGGGTTGGACTATTGGAGTTTTTCTTTCTTGACCTTGAGGACAATGTCGCTGTGTGCAGCCTTGCTTTTGCTGCTCTTTCATCCTTGAGTTTGCCTTGTGTGGGATCTGCAACTCTCCCTGCTGTTCTGTCCTTTTGATTGTGGGTTTGTTTAGGTAGCTGTGTGATGTTTGTGTTTGCCGTAGAAAAAGTGTCTCGTGGTTGTCTTTCACTGCCTCTAAAGTAATGTTGTCTTGGCTGGTAAACGTCGACAGCTGCAGTCAAACCTGTACTGAGTGTTTGCTCTCAGCCTCGTCCACAGGACGGTTCCATACATGCGAGACCAAAAACAAATCTTAAAGAGAGTTAGTTGGTTAGTATTGGGTCAGAAACACAAATGGGATGTTAAAATAGGCAACCGTTTGCTACTCAGTTCAACTTCAACGGTGCTGATGTCAGTTTTGTGTTCGTAACTTGGTTCCGCTGCCTCAAAGTGCCCAAAAACATCAGTAACTGCAGGTTTGACGTATTAGTTATTGTCATAATGATAATAAAAACATTGTTTTCATGCACAATTGAGTCCTAGGTAGGGGTGTGTTGTTTCATGCACGGCGGTTATTTTGGTCCTCGTGGTGTCGTAAACCACATGGGCGTCAGGATGCAATCAAAGTGACACTGTTGCTTTGTAAATATTAACAGCAAATACACCGAAAACGCACCAATTATATAAACAAATGATCTGTGTGTCACATTCTATATACAGGTTAAGGTTGCCTCATCTTTCCGTTGGTAAATACAGCCGGCTTTGTGTGTTGTGCAGTCCACTGTTTTCGTTTCTCTTGTGCTTTGACAACAGAGGGTTGTTGGTACTGTCCTCTCTGTGTGTTTGTGTGTGGAGGCGGCAGCTCAGGTTTGATCTTGCTCTCAGGAGCTCTGTGTGACCCTCTGCTGCAGGGATTGAGGAACGGTAGGTTAAAGGTCACTGGCAGCTGCCAAACCTGCAACGTGTGTGCTGCCCGCCGCGCACACAGAGAGCTAACTGTTGGTTTACTGCGGCGCTTTCCATGTGATCAAGTTGGCATTTGATGAACTGTCGCCCACTTTTAAAATCGATAAACGAAGATGTTTTGGACCGGCAGAAATGTGGCTTCCTCTAATAACGGATCTAACTGTTAGCTGTCTTTATGAGTTGCTTAACTTCAGATATGCATGCAACAGTAAACGTGTCTTTACTGATTACTCAGACAATCGCTCATAATTGACTGATAATGATCAGCAGATAAAAAAGATGAAACTCCTGCCAGCTTTGGCAGCCCTCCACAGTTTTTCTGTTTTTGTGCACCAACCGAGTCAGGAGGAGGACGAAGGCAAAAGGTTGCAAAGATATAAAGGCGTCTGCAGTTTGTTTGTTGTGTGTTGGGTTTAAATTTGTCAGATTGTGCTGTATGCTGCCTCGCTAGTTATTATAAGTAAGCAGCAAGCAAATACCTTTTATGGTCCTGTGAATTGAAAAATGCATGTTCTGCATGTTTTCTTTCTTTAAAAAAAATATTTATTGATTTATATTCCATGTTTGCAAAGTCAAGTGAAACGCAAAAGTCGGACCATGATATATTGCACGCCTCTAAACCTTGGACCCAGCTTACAAATGCAGTTTCTGATTATCTTACTTCCTTGTATGAGGTGAAAGTCAACTGCTAGTGATATTTACAGCAATAATGCAAAAAGCCTTAAAGAAAAGAAGAAAAAAAAAACAGCACATAGTCTAATTTGTCTTCCTTGAGGGGAAGAGGAGGATTAAAAACAGCGGAAGCTGGAGGATATTAAGAAATACTGTAACTTCTATAGAATGCATCCAACTTCCGTTGTGATGTGGAAATCGGACACATGGGGACACTTAGCAGCGCCCCATGGGGTCATAACTCACGCACCATGTATCACTGTGGCGTTCAGGTGTGAAGGTCGTAACGACCTGACCCGAGGAAGACGCTTCTGGCTGTACAATGCGGCTGGATGCTGCAGGAGTTTACCTCTGATTGTTTCATGGCGTAACTCTAAGCTGCTTATGGAGGCATTGCCTGCTTATTATCTGTGTGCTTTTAAATGACATAACCGTCTGTCTGCTCCTTATTTCATTGTGATTAATCCGAATTGATTCGCCTTTTAAGCACCTGGGGAGAGTTGCGCCAGCTGCTTGTCAATTCAAACTTGGTTTAGTTGTCATGTGAGTGGTTATCAAATGGAGAATTACTTATGCCAAGTTTAGCACCGGTTTCACCAAAAAGTACTCCACGAAGTAGTGAGATATATGGGTGATACACCAAAATATATCTCACACCAGAAGCACGATTTACCTCCAGCTGCAACATGTTGCATTATTAGTGTTAGCATCATTAGCTAGACTGAAATTATTAGTTAATTAGTTGATTGACAGAAAATTAATCTGCATCAATAATTGATTAATAATTGATTAGAAAGCAATATTTGTTGTTTTTCTGGTTCTTCTATGAGATTAAACCACATTGTGATGGCCATTTGTAATCAATAATGAATATAGTCATTAGTTGCAGCCCAATTAGTAACATAATAATACAGGTTTTTGCCACTCAGGTGTAATCTGATTATTCCCTCTAATTCTAATTATTAGATTGTGGGTGTGTGACTGGTTTTATTGAGCCTACTTTTACTAACTATAGTGTTCAAGAAAGGCTGAATTGTGGTTAGACCATGCAATCATTTTAATAGACTAGAGTTTTAATAAACAGAGTTAACGGTTTTGCTATCGGTACATTTTAGATGTTATTGAGGGAGATCCTCGTGGAAAAATGGCAGCGCTGCAAACCGACAGAGCCGAGAGGTAATGCAGGTTCCACTGACTAATGGTTTCTCGTGTGTGTGTGTGTGGGCGGCACTGCTAACAAGGCACACAGAGGATTCTAAATGCACAGATATATCACACACACACGTTTCAGAGGATAAACAATGAGCAGCACTGTTGCAGAGCTCTGACATGTCATGAGATCCTGATGTTGCAGTCTCTATTTGTGCTTCAGGCGGAGCTGCAAAATATCAATTGCCTCATGACTAAAGGTGATGACTGATGTGTAGCATTCTGCGTTTTTAAAGCTAAGATCATGCTGATTTGATTTCATGAAAACATATTTAGCTTTACTTTCACTTCAGTCTTGCTCTGCATTTCTGAAGTCATCGAGAGGTCGAGCCACCCCACAAATAATTGGTCTCGGTTGTCCTTAATTGTCCCGGGATCATGGATCCTCCCTGGAGGAGCAGAGAGAGTTTCCTTCCACAGAATGCCCCGAGCGGTGTGTATCTTTGTGTTCTCAGGGAGGGCCTCTTCCTCACCACCGGGCATTGTTAGGGGGTCCGAGCTTCTTGTAAAGTCGTTATCTTCTGAGAATACAATATGCTGCAACCTGTTTCATGTATTTATAACCGTCCATATTCCTAGATGTAGACGCGTTCATTTTCTCACTAGCAGTGGATGTCATAATATTCAGAGTACTGTCATTTGGGATGTTGGCCTATTGCTTAGACTGGGAGTGGTCCAACCTTTTGGATTGTGGGCCAAAAACAGATACATTTAACACAATAAATGCTAAGTTTTCAACAAGTTACACTGCAAGATAATCAGTTTCTTGACAAAAAAAAGGAAAGTATACTTTATTTTTTTTAACTAAACAGTTAAATGTTTGACATTACAGTTAGTTATGCTTAATTGGTGTGCCTATACACATATTATATATTGGTTCCTGTGCCAAGAGGTTAAGACTATAATAACATATCTACCTTTTTTAAACTATTATGTTCAGTGTACATACATTGTAATTTATTAGAAATATACATTTTCTAGTTTAAAACCCCCCAGTTTGCCCACCCCAGGCTTATGAGTGGGGCGGATTGATCGTGTGATTCATAAAGTACATTTTGTGCTAAACTCTAAGCTGAGGGAATCTCCCTCCTAGAGATCATTTAAGAAGTTCAGTCCTCCCCTAAGATTTTCCTGCGGTTCATAGATTTGTAATCTTTTTATTCGCCATGCCTCCTTCACCAAAAAAAGAAGAAGAAAAAAAGGTGAACGGTTAAGTTGTGGTTTATTTCAAAGTTAAAAACAAAAACTGAAAGGATGTTTTGCCGCCTCTTCATCTGTACTAGTTAACAGATAATTAAATTCCCAGTGCCCACCATCAGCTATGGCACCTTTTTGAGGTGGAACGTTTTCTTGCTTGACACCTTCAATGTCAGTATGACAACTTTGACTATTCCATTTGTTTTTATTGTCTCTCTTGCATCACACAGGCTTCAGTCATGATTGCATCTTTTAGCGCTTCAACATATTTCTTTCAATCAATGTTTTTAAATATGAATCTTTTCCGTTTCCACCAGGCTGTATGAGATCAGTTTGGACTTCCAGAAAAAAGCAAGTGTGCCATTTAATCAATACTGTTATGGGGACATCGTGTCTGAGAATGTAGACAAGACACCTGCTTTACATTAATGTATGAAACATGTTGTGTTTAATTATTAACGTTTGTAACTACAGTATGTAGAAAGAAACCTACATTTTGCAACATTTGGCCTATAAACTGAAAAGTAGTCATTCTTTGAATGAAACACAACCTCATCTGTGTACGGATATGAGAACAACTTCTATTTTACCCATTGATTTTTTTTTTCGTTTCTTCTTCTATCTTTTCCTCTAGTTGGACCACATCCTCTACCCTCCCTCCGCCTACCTCAGGAAGACCAGTAACCCCGAGTTGACTCACGGATTAAGTCCCGCCTTCAAATTTAAGCGTCATCTCAGCGAAGATGGAAAAAACCTTCGAAGACGGAGCCTTGGGGGCGGCCTCACAGGTAATTATTTCATGTTTGAACTCCTCATTTTAGGTTCTCAAAAGTATTTGGGCTCCTTTAGACAACCAGATTGTGCCACGCCTCGGCTTATTATACATTTTAATATTGCTACTATAAGAGCTTAAGTCTGCAAACTTGGCACACACTCGTGGTAAATTAAATGAGAGCTTCAATGGATGTGGTCTTTATTGGCCCCAGTTCAAATGCTTGGCATTTGATACATTTTTTATATCTACTTGAGAGGAGAGTTTATCTAGGTTACATAATGTTTTCCTGCTATTTATAGTGAAACTCCTGCACAGACTGATTCCTCTTTACTGTCAATAATCTCAATGAAGTAACACTTTTTCTTGGCCAATTAAATGCAGATTTAGTCAGTTTAAAAGTTCTGATTTTCTTTCTCCGAACTAAAATTGAGAGCAAGTCTCGATAAAGTTCTAAATGTTTTCCTTTTACTTTGTCAATGTCATCTATAAGGACTATTTGCATTAATTTAAATGATTAGGAAGGGAAGTTAAACATTTCAGAATTACCTCTCTAGCTAATCTATATTGCTGTTTAAAAAAAAAAACTCCTTCAAAACAATTTTTTTTTTTCAAGTTCTTCACCAAAAAACAGATTTTACAAGATTACATTTGAACACATCAGGATAGTGTTGTAATTTACCTTCACCCAATACAAATTTTTACTGAACAGTGCTTGAACGCATCATCATGCAAGTCGATGCATTCTCTGTTGCGTGTGCGTGTGTGTGCGCATTAGGATAACATATATCCAGTAACAAACATAAATCCTCCTCAGCTCACTTAATTGTCCTCAAACTCTCCTTCACACGTTGTTTCTGCTATTTCCAATAGCTGAGGATTTAGCTCTAGTTATTCGCCAGAGTGAGAGCTGTTTATGTTAATGTGTCTGACATTAATGGCCACAAATCAATGAGCATCTATCACACATGGATGCTCCTTAATGGGGAATAAATCCCTCTAAATGGATATAAAGCATAATTCCACCCACATCTCATGGACAGCTTTCACTGTTTAGTCTTTTGTGGGGAAAATAGTTCCCTAAGGACATGCTTTGAAGTAAGAAACACTTAAAATGTTTGTTTTCAGTTGCAGGAAGTAGCGATGAACACTTGCCATCTGTCACTCAAAACTGTCTCAGAGGAGAAAGCGACCATGACAGTGTCACACTTGGCAGGACACAATTCAAAAGTGCAGCAGAGATGAGTTTGATGACGCCAATAGGATTACATCATCATCTGTAAAGTCAGCAGACAGCCATCCCTTTTTGGATGTGTAAAATTCCCTCTGTGATGATTTGAGGTTTTATTTGGTAAGTCGGTGGCAAATGCTCCTGCATGGACAGACTGCACATCGAATTTACATCCAGGAGGTTCTATAAATTGGACAAATTAGGAAAGAGAAGAGCATTGCTCCCAGAGTTGTTCCGATACAGATACCTGTAGTGCTTGAGCACTATTTTGTTCCCTTCTTAACGCTTCATTGTAACAAGAAAAGAAGAAGGAAAGCTCCTTAACGTTCGCTGTTAGTCCACAGTCCTGCTCATAACAGGTTGCATTGAGTTACGTTATGATGCATTCAAGTCTATTCAGTAAAACAAAAGAGTATTGGGCAAAGGTAAATTATAACGATGTCATGAGTAAAATGTGAAACCCATTCAAATTTAGTTTTGAGTGAGACAACTATTTTCACAGCTGTTTTTGTTGCTGTTTTCACAGCAGACTAAAATAGATAATAGAGAGGGAATTATGACCTGTTGAACTTCGGCGCTCGGGATCTGCCGATACGCACGTTCAAGTGTCGGTATTTAAACATGTCTAAGTGCTGAAATATAATACAGTAGTCAACATTGCAGTTTCTCTCTGCCTCTGGATAAAGTCGCGTGAGTCTGGCTCTAGTGAGAATAGATAAATCGCTCCCTTTGGACATTTACAGATGTATACGGCTCTGCTCATGTGCATACAGACCGACAGACCACAGTCTGTTTTGGGGCCTCGAACACGCTCCTCGTGAGGTAACTGCTGGAGACTTTCTCCTCGCTGATTTAATATGTTGACCTTTCCACAGTCAATGAAAGATTGTGTTTCCATCAGGTTGCAGCTTTGAATGAATTCATTACCCTTTCACTAACTGGCCTACATCAAAACAAGATGGATAAACAAGCATCAAACAGAAGCAAATCAACTTCCATCAACTTGATTGTGCTGTTAAAGCAACACGAGCGGGACCACGTTGTCTTTCTGCGGCTGATTGCAGCCTAATCTTGTCATAAAAACGTTGTTTCAGTGTAGCTAGTTTGAGCTTGTAGCAAGAAAAGCACTGAAGGGCAAATACTGTGACGGTTCAGACGTGCTTTAACGTTTTTATAACACAATCATTTCTTATGTAAAGATTAAACTTAAAAGTGAAAGTTAAACTGTTAGAGAAATATATATATATATATATATATATATATATATATATATATATATATATATATATATATATATATATTTCAGCCTAAATGTCCTTATAAATCCACTCGTGTAGCAGGGAGGTGAGGCCACACCCCAGACTTTACAAATGTTATTCCTTTAACAGCGTGTTGGAAATCAATATCATAATTATGTTAGAATAAACCAACTTCTGTCAGCTTAAAATGCAATAAATACAAGGGCTGTTGTGTTTTTAACCCCCCCTGAAGAAGAAAGAGATGTATCCCTCTGAGGGGATGATGGCGAGACAAAATAAAGTTTTCATGGTTTACGACCTTGAGCCAGAAATTTGTTCACCCTGTTGGTGAATCTGGCGGGCCGAGTGAGAATAGATTACCTTGGCCGCGACGCTTTCAGATGAAACGTCCAGCAGAATGAAACCCGGCAGAGCAGCGACGGTGCGTGTGGAGACTTTTGATTTGTTCGTTTATTTTATTCCACATTGTGATTCATGCAGGAGAGGTGCGCTTGAAACGGGAGGAGGGGCATCTGCACAAGGTCGAGAACAGAGCGGTCTGACCTTTACGAATACCTGCGTTGAATGTAAAGAAATTTAAAAATGTCGTCCTCCTCTCTCCTGATGCCTTCCTTTCTAAAAGTGTTGACTGGCGCCTGAAGAGAGATTTCCTTTATGCCGGGATGTGATGGGCTTTAATGAGCAAAGCTTTTGCCGGTAAGGAAGGGAGGACCATACTTCTCCCTCCTCATCCTGTTTGGTCTCTCTCTTCGATTCTCTTGACTGCAGTGATCACGGTGCAATGACTGTGGCACAGTTTGTTGTTTTTGTTTCATGAGATTTAACTAAATCTTTGCAATGTGCGTCATCTACGGAGAGTGAGAAAGAAGGAGGCGGGGGGGGGGGGGCAGTGTTAACTCATCCCGCTCTGTTTTTGAAAAGTACAAACTGCTGCAGCTCCAAGGTCACTAAATGCAAGACATGGCGTTATTGTATTTACAAAACTCACATTGTATCGGAGAGGAGTGTCAGTGTGACTCCTCCTAAACATCCGCACACAAGAAGTCTGGTGTTGTGCCCGTTGGTCGAGAAACAGTCGACCGATTGCTGCGTGAAGATGTCATCTTCATGCACAGGTTGCAAGCTACCTAACTACATGAGATTAAAACGTCTGTACAGGTGGTCGTAAATCAATTCACAGAAACTCTCAAGACGACTAAACAAAAAAAGTCAGTTAACGAATGAAGTGAAACCAAATGAATGTTTAGTCTGATTATCAGGCTGGAGCCACACGCCCTGAAGGAAATGAAATGAAAACACTTTCTCCCATCAAACCAGGATGCAGCCAGCAGCACTGTAAAAAAAGAAAAGAAGACGGCTGAATCAATGCACAAATATGACCAATTCCAATAAGTTTAACCAACATCTGTTGAACATTTTGAACACTGCCACGTGAGAAAAAAATACATCGAATAAATGATGATCAGTCATTGATTCACTAATTATATGTTAACTAGAATGTGCTAAAACACTGGATGCTCTTAATGTATTTAAAGAATGTACAACATTCAAAATGGGTGCTTTTTTGAGTAGTAGCTGTCATCGTTTCAGATAAAAATGGGTTTGCATCAGGTGCAGCTCTTGATTTACTCGCATGTCTCTGAAACAGCAACAGGGTTTAACTTCTGTCTTTTTCACAGTCTTATTTTTTGTGTCAGGTTTTGCCGTTAGCCGGAGAGTGAATTTATAAACCTGCCTTCTCCCGTTTATAAAAGCTTAACACATCCGATGATGTGTGGCTTGAGGCCTTCCTTCTATGTGACTCACAAGGTTGTTAATCCTCCTCTCCGTCTCCTCGACTGTTTACTCAAACAGGAAATGGAAATATATACACATGGATCAAGGATGACAAAACTTCCACGAATGATTTCTCAATCCATTCAGACGCCGAGGCTTCTCATGCTGCTTTGCCTTGCCTTGCTGCTCTGAGGTTTAAGGATTGAAGGGAGCACATGAAAGGAGCATTTAGTGCCATCTAGCTGCCAGCTGGGAGACAGAATATTCTTATCCCGTTGTCGTCGGTGGATCCATTTCCTTCCCATCATCAGACTTTAGTGTCCTTGTGTGTTGTTGATGATGTCATGTTGGGATTGTCAGTGATCTCTTAATGGGCTTTTCCCCCCCTCTGGGCTAATTTATTAACCCTTTGACTTCCTGCCTGGGCTGCAAAGGGTCAGGGGCTTTAGCTTTAACTAACTAGAGCCGACAGCCGGGACTATCTTATGTATTGTCACCTGTACTCCTTTTTATTATGCGATGGGTCAGTAGTTTAGCTTTTTAATATTGCACAGTTTTCAAGCTTTCTGAACTAAATGGTCTTCGGAGAAACTGCCAAAAGCGTGACACATTAACTGAACCTCGTCCTGTTGTTGCTCTGCAGGAAAGTACCTTCTCCTGCACAGCAACCACCCGCACACACAGACCGCGTCATCCGAGACCTCGAACCTGGTCCGCATGTGTTCCCGGAACCTCGGAAAGTCGGACCCCTCCCTCACCTCCAGCCTGGTGAGTACTTCCTAAAGTAAACCATCAGCTCCACCACGATGCTCTGCTTTCTGGTCCAGCGCTCCCATGACTTCATTTGAACAGGAGCTGAATGTCACAGAACTAGTTATGTCGGGATTTTTTCTAACAAGCTATTTCCTCAACAACTATGTGTGAATACATAGTCACCAATGTTCCACAGTAATTAAACAATTTTTTTTCAAAGGAGATGATGATGTTTGCTACAGATATTAAAAACAGAATTCAAACATCACTGTGACATAAGAATATTATACTTGTGAATGTACACCGTACATTTCAGTAGATATTCAAGTTAACCAATTCCTATATACAGTGTATTTTATCTATTTTTTTACATAATAACTTTTCCCCTTCTTCAAATGTGAGACTCAAGTGAAGGAATACAAATCTATTTATTTCAACAATAGGTTAAATAAGACCTGAAGAGAAAATGTGTGTAATTCTCATTATTAGTGGATTAAATGGAGATAAACAAACTACAGTCAAACACTTCTATTGTTTGTTTTGTTTCTGTCTATAAATAAATAACTAATGCCTATAGTTAGAAAGTTAGTTATAGTTTGGACTCAATGCTAACTAAGTTATTTTGTCTGCCCAGTGCACTCGGATCAAAAGCACTTTGAATTATAAATCTTTTTATTTTTGGTTCTGTGTATTGTGGCTGGACTCTGGTTTGTCGCGTCAGGTCTATAAAACATTTATTTAGAAAATTGCTTTTATGAATGCATTCATTTCTGTGAAGTGTTCACATTTATCAAGGAGGATTAAAATGCATAAAACACATTCAAAAAGGCAACTACTTAAGATTGTTGCATGCCCGTTTTACATCTGTTAAGTCTAAAACACAAACGATTAAGAAAGACAAAGAGGGTGCATCCCCAGCTTGAAGTCATGCAGACAGGTGACCTTCAGCGTGGTCCCGCTCCGTTCTTCCAGATGACAGATACTGTGATGTGGTATATCGTGATCTCGTTGTCCCAGGAGGGAGATGCAATCACAAGCAGCGGCTAATCCAATGCCGCTAAGCTATGAGTCATCCCCAGCGTGCGCTCGCTCTCGGTTAGAGGAAAGGTTAATGTAATAGAAAGCATGTGTGCATAAATGCGTCTACCTGTGTGGGTGATTTTACTGCCACTGTATGTTTCTAACTGACACTAACACTATTAGTGAGCTGAGGGGCGCGACCCAGAAAAAGGCACTTTAACCTGAAATAGCACTCTTTCTCAGATGGCTCATGATCCTGTTTACACCACTAACATAATACCACGAATACAGTATGTGGTACAAGTACAACATAGCTGAACTAGTTGTGTACACTGGGGGGCGCTGGTGCATTCTCAGTGTTTGGAACTAATACATGTGTATCCTTGTGCTTTGGTTATTTTGTCCCGCAGAGTGAACATGATCATAATTGTCCTGCAGCCATTGAGTTGATTCATTTGAGTTTCATAACTCGATGACCTGAATGAGTCTTTCCCGTCTTCGCTCCGATATTTGTGTTTTTTTTAATAATAATAATAAGGCTCGACTGATCCCCGCAGGCATTTATTTTGACTCGCCAGCCTTCACAGGGCGGTGAGAGCATGTGATCAGCTGCACAGCAGAACTCCATGACCCGGTCGGGGTTTGAGTATCTTGCTCAAGGACGCTTCAGCAGGAGAGGTGAAGGGCCTCCAGCCGCAAGCAGGAATAATTAGACAAAGACCAACTTAAATATGTCTGTTAGGGCGGCACCGTTATGAAAATCTTGATCAATATTGAAATCACGATTAGTTATATATTTAATTTTATTTACCATGTTGTGCTACATTAATGCTGATTATAAAATTGCATCAAAACAAGACTGTATGTACGTATGTGTATTCACAGTACATCTCCAAAAAGCAAAGTAAAATTGTCGCAAAACTTTGTACCCGTTATTAAATCAACAGAGCGCTGCTTTCACTTTCATGTTGGTCTGCTTTCTTGCAAATTAAAGTAGATTTTTGCATCAAAAATAAGAATCTGAATAAGATTCTTCTTCATCTGAATGCATTTTTGTTCTACTCGTCTGCTCCCTGTTGTAAAACAAGGAATATGCGCTGCCATTTATTAAATACAGTATTCGTTTGCAGTATTACTCTTCTGCTATGGATCCGCAGCCGCAAGATTTATGATTTTTTTTTTTTTTTTTCTTTTTTTGTCTCGGGCTACTGCTGCATGACCGCTAACCCGAAACATCTGGATCGCCCCCTGGTGGCTGGTCGTTAGTCTAGGAAGCGCTTGATTTGGTAATCGGTAATTTACAGTCTCCCTATTTTAAACGTCAATATCACAGTCGATCGTGTTGGCAGACCAAATTGAAATCAAATAATATGTGCTTAATTGTGCCGCCTTACGATCTGTCAGATCTGTATCTACGAGAACTTCTCCTGCATCACAGTTATCAGGTCTCGTTGGACATAAGGAGTGTGTGATGTATGTGCTGCTCTCGGTGTACTCTGAGCCGTGAATGGAGAGGACTCCACTCTCGCCTCTCAGATGAGGCTGTGAGGTCACGGGGACCCAGGAGAGACATGTCTTCTCATCAGACTTCATTCAGGAAATGGGACTGCAGATAGATGGTTGGAATTGGGCTTCTTTTTCTTTCGCTGATGAATGGCATCGGGGTGCGATGCACGCCTTTGGTTGCCATGCTGCACCTCCAAAATAATAAAATGAAAGAAATGAGACGGATTGAATTTTAGTGCATCCGCTGCCATGTGAGAGAACTCATTGCACGTCTTTACTGTCGGAGAGTCCACAAGGAAACGTTCGTCTGAGGACGAATTCGGTCGTCTCTGTGCTACAATTTTGCCCGACAAACGAGTTTCCACTTTTTGCCATGTTTTTTTGTATTTTTTATATATATAACTGAAAATCTTTATTCTATACATTTCTTTCTGCTTTAAAGTATTCCCACACTCTCCCCTGCAGTCATGCGGATGGAAAAGGCAAATTAAATATCTTCTGTAATGTGCAGCTCCGATGCCGTCTCGTCCTTGTTCTTCCTCTCACCACTGTTTGCATGCCCCCGGTGACTCCGCGGTGGGCACCTCGAGAAAATTGGATGCTGGTGACCGCTGCTCGGATATTGTCTTGCGGAGACTCAAGCTGAATGGCTGATGTGCTGCCACATCTTAACGGTTTCTTTTCGGAGTCGGCTGCTCCGACACCTCGGGGGTTAATCTGCTGTATTCTCCTGCCTGCAGAACAAGAGCACAAAAGATGGAGATTTGGTTGACCTTGGGAGGGAGGTGACCACCTCAGCTTCTGGCCTCCGAAGGGAAGGCTGTTTTTTTTTTTCTTAGATTTTAAATTCTCGAATAAAAACAAAAGAAAGTTTGGTAATTCCGAGTCCCGTTTGTTTCCGTTTTGGTTGACAATTGCGTAAAATAAATGAGATCCAAACAACATCTTCGGTGTTATAGCGAATATGATGTCTGTGTCCCAATGACATAATAATGGCTATATGATTGGGAAGCACACTGGTTTCTGGCTTTAGTGACGATGAATGAATGGAGGGCTGCCAGCATTTTAGATTTAGTGTGCTCTCGAAGCATTGCTGTCATATTCATTTATGTTAATGTTTAATTAGCTGGTGAATTTGCTGCTGTTGATTAATTTGAAATAGGGCAACTTTGAAATGTGGTTGGTTTACGTTCAGGCTCTGACTTTTTCTTTTTTACTAGAAAAGTGACGGTGTTGTTATCTGATTTATAGCAAGGACTTCTAGGAAAATGTAGAGCTGAATTCCTTATTTTATTCTTCATTATAAAACGGAGCATAACTCACTTTCTATTGCTTCACATTTTCAATTTGTACAGGGGTTACAACTCTGTATTGAAGGTTCAATTTGAAGGTTTCACAAAGCTGTCAAAAGCAGTCAAATATTTGTATTCCGAACCAGAATGAGACAAAAGCTGCTCGACCGTGACCACGATTTTAGATGGCCTCCCTGCTGCTTTGCTGTGAGGTGATGGATTCTCTCGGGCTTCATTTTCAGTTAATCTGTGAACCATCAGACGGCCGTAAAACCTTCTTAAAATCCTAAAATTACTCTAAACCCCAAGATAATGTTGTTAAATGTCTTGTTTTGTCCAATTAACGGTCCAAAACCGTCATTTGAGAAACTTTAACCACATTTTTTTGACTTGTTGCTTGAAAATGAACAATTTCATTGATTATAAAAACAAATGGTGGCAGATACATTTTCTTTCGATCCACTAATGAGTTAATTGGCTCATCTGTGTAGCAATAATTTAAACCGCCCGAGAAAAGATGGAAACACTGACTGAAAAGACTGATACAATTATTATATTTGAATCATCAATTGTTTCAGCCACACTTTAGTTTAAACTTCTGTGACAGACTAAATAGTTTATATGTATTCAAACTCATATTATTCATATTGCCACAGAACTATTAATATGACTTTATTCGCCCCCTTGTCTCCTCCTTGTCTGCACCTTCATTGGAGGTTTAAGACCCCTTTGGCGTTGTCAGTCTCCCCCCCCCCATAAGCCTCCCATCATGCCCTTGGGTGTGCATGGCTCTCCTACGAGCGTGGCACATCTCTCTTGACTGTGATGCTCTTTGGCAGAAAATCAATACTTCACTTCTGGCGTGATATGGAGATAAGACCGTCATAATCCTGATGTTGTGCCTTTGTGGACTCTCATTCTCCCTCATAATGGCAGTCAGCGATGTCCTTTACAGATATCATTGATGTCGGAGCAGCTTGCTGTTGCAAAGGAAGGAACCTGCAGTTTATACGTACAAACATACAGCGGTGTGTTTGATGTCTGGGCAGTAAAAAAGAAAACTAGCTCAGGTTTTTTAATATCAGCCCACCTTTTAACGATTTTCCAGCCTGGAAACATAAGAGAGTGGAAAATAAGTTACTCAGATGCACCTTTATTGATCGCTTTGTCTGTAGTATCTGTCTTTGTTTCGTGGTCCCTTCATGAGTTCAGCTTCATGTTGTTTAAATTTGACCCATTATCGAGAGAAAATCATCTTAAATGCTTACTGAAAAAGGTTGTGTGGTGACGAAGTTAAACCTACAAACTTAGAGAAAGAAAAAGATGAAATCTGAATCAACCCTCCTGCCAAATGTATTTGCCAAACACAGTCACTCCAGGGAGTTTTTTTTTGTCCGTATTTCATCAACATTTGTGTAAAAACAAACAAACGTTCAGCTGTTGTTCATCAGACGCTTTCATCTCTGAGTTTTCCGCTCTCCTTGCCCTGTTGTGTTCCACAGAATAGCTTTTGGAAAAACGCATTCCAAAAAATTGCAAAGCGTGCCGTTTGTTACTGTAAACATGCGGGTGTGATATTCAAATGAAACTGTCACTCCAGATGAAGTAATTGCAGTTGAGACATTGAACCCCTGTCATCCGCTCTGTTTGAGATACAATTTCTCTCCGTTGTGAGATTCAAATGCGACGGTGTTACGCACCGAGCGGCTCTGTGTTCATTTGAAAATGAATTGCGAAGAAAGACGATTGGATTTTCCAAGTGGACTCAAGCTGACATAATTTCCATCTCTTGAATGCTTACATTTGCATGTCTATTGCCATTATAGAAAATTGTATAAAAAAACAGGAGAGGAAGTGAGAGCCATTCGTCGGTTACTATCTTTTGTGCTCGTTGTCAAGGTTAAAGACTCTCCTCGTCCGTGTGTAGGTTGGCTCCACAGGGTTTTATTGCGGCTGGATGTCCTCCCTCCTTTGGTCGGGAGGATTCTTTGCACTGCTTTGTACGGGAGGAATTGATTCTTTCTTTCCTCTTCACAGGCCCGTGTGCCTCTGCTGCCGGCCTCACATCTGCAGGTCGCCTCTTGGTCTGATAAGCTCAGGCCGGAGCCGAGGCTGTGGTCACTCAATCAGCACTCGCTGCATGCTTTCAGTGGCAGCTCTCCCTTTTTTCTCTAAAGGCAGAGGATGCAACCTCAGCTGCCCGCCTGCCGGGAGGAAATGACTCACCGACAACCCCTGGACTTTTCCCTTAAGGCTGTCCTGTGAGCTAGAAGGCCACTGGCACAGACCGTCTGCTTTCATAGCTGCCCTGAACCCCACTCACAGCAGTCTTATTTTGTGTCTGTCTTCTCTAAAAGCATCTTTTGTTTATCTCTTATATTACATTAAAATTGACATTATTATTTCCATTTCATAGTTTAGTCTATAAAAGCTGTTCTCTTAATTCAAGAGAACATTTTCAAATTGCTTTTATTTTTGTCCAACCAGTTGTGCAGAACCCAAATATATTGAATTTATAATGATATAAATAAGAGAAAAGCCACAGATCTTTCCCCGAGTGAGATGAGAAGAAGTCAATGTCGATTTGTTTGTCACGCAACTTGCGCAAAGTAGTTCCAGCACTTCAGTGGTTATTTAAACCCAAACGACGATCTCAAACAAACTAGTTTTGTTGCCTAAAGCTAACTGAGTTTCCTGTGACGGCGGCAGTTTATTTTGAAATGACTGCGTGCAACTCGTAACAAGCGGGACTTGACAGGAGTTGCTGGCTTTTAATGGGACAATGCATGTTACAAAAAGTTACTCCTCATTCTTCAATTTATTTTGTATAGCCCAAAATCACAAATGATAAATTGGCCTCCGAGGGCTTAACAATCTGTACGACATTGTCTGTCCCGGGACCCTCACATCGATTCAGGAAAAACTCCCCTTGTTTGAGGATACGTTGCCATGCTAGTAGCCTGGTGATGTCGCTCTGTCTGTCGGTTCACCGCTGAAATGTCTCAAAATCTACTAATGCATTGGCCCACAATTTGGTACAGATGCACACTGTGACAAGACGATGGCATCATCTGGTCCAAAACTGGAAAAATAAAATACCGCTCCACTCGGCCTCCTCTACACTTTGTGTTTTGTGCTAATTAGCGAATGTTAGCGGGCTAACATGCCAAATTGAGATGCTGAACACTAGAACCACTAACATAAGCATGTTACAAACTAATATACTGAACACGATAACCACTAACATAAGGATGTTACTTTCATCGTCCCTGCTGCGACTGTCAGGAGAGCCTTTGCAGAGCTGCTAGCATTGCTGCTAGCATTGCTGCTAGCATCGCTGCACACTTTTGATAAAGAGTTGCATACACCAACGTTGTGTTCTCTCGATCTGATGAATCAGTTGAATCTATTGTTTCAGAACCAGGATGTTGGCTGTTTGCATATTGATATTGTGCTTTTTGGAGCCACTTTATACAGCAGAGAAATAAGCTTCATCTCTACGTATTGAGTAGGACAAATGACCCCTCCCTTGTGTTCCTGCAGCTTCACGTCTTCCTTTTCACTCCAATATGGAATTTACTTAATTGTTCCCGTTAAGCGGCCACAGACTGAGCACTGACTCGAGACCTGACTGTTGAACATTACAGGATTCTCTAATTCTCTCAGGTAATCTGGACGGTATTGTTCAAGCTGGGGGAAAAAAAAAGTTGACTACTGTAATCCTCGTCTTCTGAGGGTTTTAAGGGGTTTATTTGGAGAAGAAGAAAAAACAGCGTGATTACGAGAGCGCAGACCTGAGCCGTCTACTCCCGGCTTCCTTATCGGCACAGAAGCACAAATGACTGTCGCCCCGGCCGCCGCAGCACTCCGTCAGCTCCCTGTTGTACAGGTTTCAAAATGAGAAAAGTTGACGAGGTGGCCACCTGTCTGACGGTCCCATGCATCTCCTCCACCAGCCGTGTAGTAGTGAGTAGCTGTCATTTCAGAGCCGTACTCTCTCTCTCTCTCTCTAAGAGAAAATCATTTGAGCTTGGCTGGAGATGAGGAGAATGGAAGGGGCCCACTTAATATTCACAGAGCAGAACCAGAGTGAATGGAAATGAGTGAGAGAGGGTGAAAAAAAGAGAAAAGGCAATGAAGGGGCAAAGAAAAACACAGACTGAAACAGAATGCCAAATTTGCAGGATGGAAATTGGCAAGCACGGCATCGGAGACAACTTATTTAGCAAATCCTAATAATTCCGAAAGGGGTGTGGGGACATCGAGTTAGTGAGTGTGAAGATCCGCGGTCACTCGCCTCAGAACTCATCTCCGGGCCGAGCTGCAGGAGACAGAGGCAGCGCGTGAAATTGTTGGAAATTGACACAGGATTTGCAGTTGTATACAGAGCAGGCTGTGCAGGGAAGTGCGGTTGATTTCAGCATGATAATGACGGTGTTGGGTTGTTGTGGGACGAGAGAGGCTTCTCTTTTTTTCTTTCCTATGTACAAATTGGCCCGCAGCAGTTTGTGTGACATTTTCACAGCAGGTTTGAAAGGTCTCGGGCAGTGACATTTTTCATTTAAACAGCATGCCTGGCTATTATTTTTCTCCCTCTTCACCCCCTTCCCCATAATTATCTCTCTTTCTCTCCCTCTCTCTCTCCCCTCCTTCTCCGCTGTCTCTGCCACAAGCTTCTTTCACCTTCAGGTGTGTGTTTTTGTCGTCTTCATGTGACTCATTGATTGCCATAAGACCGGTGAGGTCGGTTAGCCCGCGTGCCTGCCGACAGGATGCCAGAGTCATTGTTCGAGGTTGGAGCAGAACAATGCTTGGAAGGATATCCTCTCATTTTCATGGTCACCTAGGGTGCCCAAAAAAAGCGTGGCTGCAGAGAGAAATGAGTCTTGGGGCTCCCACCCGGTACCCCACTCACCCCCACCCGTCGCTACGCTAAATTAGAACTGTCTATCCTCTCTCTCTCGTTCCATCTCTCTCTCTCTCTCTCTCTCTCTCTCTCTCTCTCTCTCTCTCTCTCTCTCTCTCTCTCTCTTTCGTTCCATCTCTCCTTCACTCCTGAAGTTACAGAGAGGAACAAGAGGTGTCAGCTGACTGCCTCCTTCCAATCAGATAAGTTCTGATGGAAGTGTTTAGCAGCTGCTAAGATCAGATTTAGCCCGAGGGAGGGAGGGAGGCAGGGAGAGAGGGGGAGAGAGAGAGTGAAGGAGGGAGAGAGAGAGCAGGAGGCTGGAGCTAGGCAGTGCAGCATGGCTATGCGCCGGTAGGGAGGCATGATAAGTCGGGGCTCTGTACCATGGACGAGTCCAGCATTCTGAGGAGACGGGGGCTACAGGTAGGCAAGCAAATGTACCGTGTGTGTGTGCGTCATTGTGTGTGTGTGTGTGTGTTTGAGCTGCAGGGTGACTTTGTGCTGTACTGGTATGTATGCATGGCTCGTGACGCTCCTGTGTTGCTCTTCTAACGGAACACAGCTAGGACTTTGAGACCTTTTTTATTTTGTCTGTGTCTGTGTGTGTGTGTGTGTGTGTGTGTGTGTGTGTGTGTGTGTGTGTTAACACTTGTCAGCACAGAGGGAGCAACACTCTGCTTCTGCTGTTTTGTGCTTCATGTGAGAGAATCTTTCGGCAGAACTGTGAGGACATTTTTCAGTCGAAAGCACAAAAAAAAAAAAAAGGAAGATTGGGAGAGTTAACAGGCTGCAAATGTGCTTCACTAAATAATGGTTTGTGTACAAACACTGTTACTTTTTAAACTAAACTATTCATTTGTCACATTTAATTTGTGTAAGCTGTCGGCAGGATGATTTGGGAGATGGGTACTAAAGGAGCTGGATCGATGCTGGGCTTTCTCACTTTTTTTATGATGATACATTATCAGCACTGTAAAGCTTTAGCTTTGCTGTCAAAAATCCCGATTGAGGTGTAAGCTGAGTTCAGGGAAACGGTGCTAACGAACGATGCACTTAATCAAATTAGAGCTGCCATCACGTGAGATATAAATGCAGGTGGAAAGGGAGGACAGCGTGTTCTAAAATATGACATTTCTCTTATATGCACCACATATCATTAATCATATCCACTGCTGTGTTACAGTAAAGAGTACATTGGATTTATAATGTAGCTTCCTCTAGTGGGGGCCACTTATAGCAAACCTTTTTATATGCAGCTCAAACAGCTGCATGTGTTTTGAATCACAAACTTCCTGCCATCCATTGTGTGTGTCGTTTGTTTTAATTAGGCTGCACTAATACAACTGCTTCATCTCATTATTAACAAAGGTGAGTTTTGTAAATCTTAAGATTAAAGCCCAGTCAACATTTTTACTTTCATGTTCAGAGATTTAGAGTCAATGTGTTCCTCTGTGATTAATTAATCTTTCTAAAAATTAGACGGCTTAAAACTTGAAATTTGATTCATGCTCTCATTTTTTTTCTCAATAGATATCTCGAGAGAAAACAGTAACATTCTTTTTTTTTTTTTTCAGGGGTAATTGCATTTATCAAAAGCTTCCAAACAGTAATTTTGTGCACAGTTGCCCTAATCTTTCTTTTCCTTTATCGGACACCACCTCCTCCCGTGCTCCCGCTCTCCTCCCTCACAAGACTCCTTTATGTGCAAACCAAACGCAACACAACGCCCGCTCCTGTGATTAGGCTGCTGCAGCGCTCAAACTTTCACATTCAAAAGGAAACACGGATATTAGTTAGTCAGGCTCCACAATTTCCCCCATTCATTCTCAGGCCAGGAAGGGATGACATCATCCGAGTCAGACCTTGTTTTTTGTTGAGTGGATGGTGAAGAGTTTTACAGTGCAGAGGGCGTCGGTGCTTTCGGCTTCAAGGGGAAGACGTTGACATATTTCTCCAATGCTTGGTCTGACTGTTGCTTTCTTACTGCTTCAGAAATAAATACTCTTGTAATAGTTTAAATGTTGCAACTTAAACACCTTAACACCTTGGTCTCAAACTTGATGGTCTCAAGAATAGTTTTGTATAATGTTTTGCCTTAATCGGTACAAATGAATCAGGACATTGTTCAGTCAAAATCTGAATAAAATGTAAGAGTTGCTAGTTTTCTTCCAAGATTCATATCCCATCTCCCTGTTAATTATCAGCGGATGGTTAGCTTAGCTTAGCATAAAGGCTGTAAGGAGGAGGAAACGGCTAGTCTCTTTATCCAAAAGTAACACAATCTGTCTGCCAGCACCTCTAAAACTCAATTATTGTCACGTTAAATCTTGTTTGATTAATCCAAATTGTACATGTCTTTAAGTATCAAACTATTTATTTATTTCGTGCTAAGCTAAGCTAATTGGCTGCTTTCTGTGGTGAGTGGTATCAATCTTCTCCTCCTCACTATTTGCAATAAAGCAAACAAACGTACAATTCCCTGATGTCGAACTATTCCATTAACGGCGTATCACAACACCCTCCAGTATTCATCTCCACAGTGTCTGCATTATGAGTTTGAGTCGAGCAACATTTCCACAATAATTACCAACCATTAATTGTGTCCTCTGGAACTCGCACGTTTGTAGTTGCTTTAAAAAAGCTGCACGTGAAAAATAATTTGATGAGCTCAAGCAAGAACATGTCACAACTGTGACTTGATCCTCGTTCACGAAGGACTAGAAGAGAAAGATTTAGTATTCGTGTTGATGCAGAATGTATTTGACAGTGTGCAGAATTTATTTTCAGACAAAAACAACAGCAGAATAACCAACAATACGCAGGAGAATCATTGCTTCAACGTATCAGATCCATTAATGAGTTCTCTAAATATATTGCTCAGCTAAAGTGTTGTTCAGCTCAGTTCTGAATGTCTGTCGGCATTGTCAGTGGCTTTTTTTCTTCTCTTTTGCTTGTCTGGATTATTTGAGACTCGACTAGAATACAGTGAAGTTATATGAATGTAGAGTGTTGATTTCCAGGTATCTGCATTTCACTTGATGTGCTCTTATAGAATTGACAGATTCATGTGATGACCGATTAGTAATTACTTTTTAAAGGTAAAGTAATTACCTTAATTCCCACCAGAGAAACACAAATGTCTGCAGCGTGTCAGTAGACTTTATTAGTGTGCGTTGTTGCACGTCTTTGTCGATATTTCCGCTCTTCAATGGTTTTTTTCCTAACTTGTTTTTGTCATGCATACTTTCACACAGAGCGTAACTATTTTGTGGCGAATAAAGCAATTTAAAAAAAGCAACAGACGTATTAAAAAACATAAACTATAGTGTAACACAGCTGGATCTGTAGTCTGAACCAAGATGGCAAACTTTATTATTCCTGTCAACCGTGACAAAAGCAGTGCAAGACCAGATCCTGTTCTTCTGTTCTTGCCTTTCACAATAAAAGCCCTAAACATATACAGTTTAACGGTTTACCAAAGGGAACTAAAATTCACTCTGAGCATTTCACTTAAATACGTTTTATTAAGCTTACCTTAGGCTCTACAACAGTTTACATCAGACGGACTGCTCCGGGTCAATGGGATCCTAGTTGGTCCTCTATTTAAACCTTTTATTGAACAAAGCGTTGCAATTGTCACACATTTGCATTTCTGCTGGTATGAATAGTTTTACTTTGAAAGCATTGTTGTGTTGTTTATTCGTCCCAAGTGTCAGGCATTTAGATTGTCAATTTCTTATTTGACAAAAAAAATCATCCTTATACTTATAAGATCAAGTTCAAACGTGTATTTATCACAAGTGTGAAGTTTTTTTTTTTTACTTTTGAGTGTAACGATCACCTCTGTTCTTCACTCTCTTTTGTCTCACAGAAGATAATAATTCCCTTCAGTTAGTTTTTTTTATGGTTGCCTCTAGTCTCACTAAGTTTGTAGTCTGGCTTTGCGGGCTTATAGCCGCCATGTTTCCTCATTATATAAAATTTGTTGGTTTTATATAGATTTTAATGATGCCTTTGGCCTCCATCTTAATTAGGAGCAGCCTGTCAGAAGCTACTGCAGTGCATTGTGAGATTTGCTGTCCAACACTGCCTCCATAGTAAAAAATAAATTTAAAAAAAGGTAGCTGTCCAGGTGCGGTGACACTGTGTGCCTCCGAAGAGCCGTTTGGGTGAAGTGGTGTGAGCCAGCTGGCGAGATGCAGTCCGGCTGACAAACCACGATCATAATAAATCCTGTTCATATTGATATAACTCTAAGCAAAATAATCAAATATTCCCAAGCGTGAGTCATTGAGATGTTGTGCAAATTTGATGACTACACTTTACTTGAAGCACAAGGCGGGAAGGCTCTCATCCGGGAGCGACGAGTGAGTGGGACGACCTTTCGTTAGGCCGAAGGTAAGCAGCCTCTCTGCTGAAGAGTCCTTCAAAACAAAACCGCTTCTTTCAGCTCCGGCAGCACTTCATTGACGCTGCGAAAAGGGTCAGATTAAAAGATAGACGTTCTCCTTGAGGAAGGATAATCGCAAAAGAAAAATGTCCGTCATCACAGGGAAATGAAGGTTGATGGAGTACAATGCCAGATGCTCACAGTAAACGGGGTACACAAGACTGTTGGTAATGGTGTGTTAAAGTGTGTGCAATAGCAGCCTCTGGTGAGGACCCTGGGAGGTGTCTGTCTGTCTGTCTTATTCTCACAATGGGGTTGTCAGAAGGGGAACTGTAAGGAGAGAGTTGTCCTAGTCATGGATGAATCCCAATCTGATACATTAATATTAGTGAAACTCTTTGAAATGTGTCAATAAAAGTAAAATATTGTTCATGCAGGACACAAAATAAGGGGACATTTAACTAGAGACTTTGTTGTATCCATTTCCGTTAGTCCTGTTAATGGTTGTAAAGGCGGTTGTTAATCGTGTTAATTTCTGTTACAAATGTACTTACTTTCTATTATACAACGTGTCAGTGACTACACATTTGTACCTGTCACTGAAGTTTGCCTCTTTCTGATGTCCTTCCAGTACCGTCTGTTCAAACCGGACAGACGTCTTTCGTTTCTTCTCGTCTCTTGTCATCTCCAGCTGTTCATCCCTTCTGTCGCCTGAGTTTGTGCATCACTTCTGTCATTTGCATTTCCTCCTGTGGAACGTCAACAGACGCCAAATGAGTGAAGTGAAGACATCAGTTGGATGCAAATGCCAGTTGCTAATATGCTTTAACATGTAAGCGTATGCATTTGGCATTTTGACAAACAGGACTTCATTAACAAACCGATGGCAATTATCTAACGGCGAGGAAATGTGCACAGATGTTCTGCGATATATCACCAAACAGTTGTATATATGTATTTAAAAACACATTAGTGCAGTGGCTGTGCAGAACAGACTTGGCCTGTGGTGTTGCTGCTTGCAGCTTTCTTGAAAACGCCTTGTAGAAACAGCTTCAGACTTCTGTGGGTCCTCAGCAATGCACCTGCCATGACATACTGTAGTAGTTCTAAGTTCTGGCTACTCACGATTGGAAACACCGGTGAAATACACTCAGGTTTACGGGAGGACCTAAATCACTAAATCCACCCTTGGAAAAACACACCCAAGTTGTGGCGAACTCACGGTCACACCGGTTAAATCCGCTCTGGTTTACGGGAGGACTAAATCCGCCCTTGAAAAACACACCCAAGTTATGGCGAACTTAAATACGCTCTGGTTCCATTCTGCTTCCAGTTGGCACGTGTTGACTCCAGGGAAGTGAAGAAGAGTCCGTTTGAAACGTTGCTATTTCCAGCATCCTGTTGCAAAAGTGAACAACTCTGCTTCAGGGTGCATACTCAATTCTGCAGGGCCCTGAAGCTCCGCCCCTGCTGTCAAAACCGAGCACTGTGCGCTTATTAATTCACAGTTTGTGAAGTTTGTGAATATTGAACGTGTCACTTGTCTGAATTGCACCAAATCTGACAAAAACAACTCCCTTGGGTGCGCAGCAAAGTGTGAAGTAGATCAGATTCTAGATCGGCTATGAAAAAAAGGACATGCACACATACAGAGATTCTTGCTTTATGTTGTGATGACTGAACCAGGCCAGCTGCCAACTGACCTTTCTGATAATAGAAAGAATTTCTATCCTGTAATTGTTGCAGGAAGTTCGACTGATTACAGGCGTGACTATCATCATCCATTTATTTCATCTTTAAGAGTCCATTGTCGTGACACATTAAATGAAGCTCGGTATTAAAAAACGAGCGCTCGTCAAATTAACAGGCCATTAAGCTCTCTGCCAGCCTGGAAATGAATTGTTTCTCTCTTTACAACATTGGATGAGTCAGTGGATTAAGCATTAATGACACTAACATCTTGCTACACGGATAAATGAGAGGATGCCAACAGACTCAATCAGCAAAGCTTTCCGATGCTGGATGTGTGCTTGTTGAATCTCCCCCTGCTGGCTCTGAAATCAATATGTTTCTGTGGGAAATATTGCTTCAGACTGACAGTAGTTTTAGATCCGCTGATGTAGTTGTCTTGGTTAATAGAAGTCAGCTTCCTGCATGTGTGGTTTCTGTGCGATCCAAATTCATTCATCTGCTGTTTGTAAAATGTCCAGTTTGTTTCTTCTAGTCAATGAATGCTCTCTGAGATAATCTCCAATCAGTTTTTGTAAAGCATTCGATATAATTCCAGTACTACACCTGTGTTGGAAGCAGATAACCAGCTTTATTGATCTATTTGACCCTTTTCCTCATCTCTAGACACACTTGAGATCTATGACTTTGAAGCATCTAGATTAGATGAAGCTAAGATTACATTTTAAATTAAGTCCCTAATTAGGATCTTGTGTTTTGTTTTATTTTATTAAGACTTAGTCATGTGTCAAATGTCCGAGTTAGTTTTTAAAAATCATATTTAATCAACGTCATTCTGTTTAAAGTCAAGTATTGGTTAACTCAAATTCCAGGCAATTTTGTCGTATCTTAGCCAAAGGAAACATGACTATTTTAGTCTAGTTTTAGCCAAATATCGCCGCGTTTCCGCCACGTTGTTCTGATTTATTTGTCCATTAAGTAGATCTGCTCAGCGATACTTAATGATCAGTAACTTCTGGTCGTCTGATGTCATACTCGCTGTTGATTTGATGACACGTCTTAAAGGTTTCCCTGCCAGTCAGCAGCAAACCTCCGTAAAATCAAGTGCACGTTTGATCTTGAGATGTAGGGAAAATCCAAAATAAATCAAAGGGAATAATTAATGAACCATTACACGTAGTCTAGTTTTTTACAAGAGCAATACGGCAGCTTTGATGTGGCGCCGTGGAGATGAAGTGTTGTTGCTAGAAGCCAGTAATTGACATTTACCCCGTGGAACAATAAACCATCTCAGGTTCATCGTGTCAGAATTGTTATCTTTCCAGCGCTGAGAAGATTACTGGATAAACAGTGATTAAACATACAAGGTTTACTTTCATCACCGGTTTGTTCTCCTGACGGACAACTTTCCAAGATGAAAGCTTTTCATGCAATTACTTTCAGTTTGTATCGCCTGTTTGACAGCTTTTAAACCTCTTAAGGATCATAACATTTAATGGAAATACTTGTATTTATGTTAAGTATTATGCTGACTTTGAAAAACACACATGGGGGCTATTATTTCAATCTTGGAAGGCATAAAAAGTTGTTTGTTTTGTAATTTTTGCACAGACCTCAAGCCTCGAGGCTTTGCTAGATATCATCAGCAAACTATAACCTTTAGACTCAGGATTTAATTGAAAACAAAACACAAACCTTGCATTTTGTCAACTGTTATTTTGTCCACACTGCATGTATATCCATATGTAAAGAGATAAAAAAAAAAGGCAGGGCAATGAAAAATTCACAAATTGAAAAATTGAAATGCATTTTTCAAAATGTACGCAGAAAGAAAACTATGAGGAAATGACATTGAATTAATTTCTATTAATGAATGAATTTGATATTTTATAACGGTTGAATAATGTTAAAGTAGTCCGCATGTTTGGTTGCTAACATTCCTAGCTCGTTTTGCCTGCAAACGTTTAAGGTTTGTAAATTCAACTCTGGCCAAATGTGTGTTGAGAGAGTTGAAGATAACGATCAATGGGAAGCCGGCGTCAAAACAATGGAGATGAGACCAAAACACCAGCTAGATACTGTGTAACGGCCCTTTTATACCAAAATGGACCGTAACATTAGCTTTTGTAGCGGTAGCTTCAAGCGCTGTACATCTGCAGGTGTGTTTGCATTATTAATTTGTCGTGATCTTGGAGCATGCAAGAGCTGATTCCATAGATAAGTTAAAGCCGTAAACTGCACATCTTTTTAATCGGTGTTCCGCAGGGAGAAACATGTTGGTGTGTGTGTCACACCGGCAAGATCATCACGGAAAATGTCCTGGGAAATGATCTCCAGAAGAGAGTAGGAGCCCTGTTGCATGCATCGCTATCTGTGAATGTGCATGGGAAGGCTTTTTGAGTCCCGTGTGGGAATGGCGGACCCCGCCAGCAGCAATGACGGCTACACGAGGCAATTACGAAAATGTGATTACGTTTTAAAAATGTCAAAGACATGTTATCGAGAATGGATTTAATGAGGTTGAGGATATGAATGGCAGGTACAGCAGTGGGCTTTAATTTGGTTAACTAGAGGTATCATCATTCCTTTCATGTTTTGAGGGAAGCTCGGATTTTCTGTTAATGGTGTTCTGCTTAATCTTTGTGGTGTTGTTTTGCTGGAATGAGTGCATTTATTTGGTTAGACCAGGGCTGTTTTAATCATACTAGAAAACCTAATTTCGTAGAAAAGACCAACCCAAACTTAAGTCAGCAATGTCCAAGCATCAAATGCATAAATAAGCAAGTCATTGCAACACATGTATTCCACTCTATGTGAATATCTTCACATGAACACACGTGTTCAATAAATCACTTTATTATCATCATGTTTTGTTGTTGTTGTTGTAGACTTTCCTCTGTTTTTCGGTGTGCTGTGATTGGTGGACGTCCCACAACTGTAAGTCATTCCCTGCTGGTAATTAGTGTTGTGTGAGCTGCGGTCATGTCTCCCAAGGAAACGCTCTGCCCTTGGTCTCCAGCAGGCAGCAGGGGAAGCCAGACATTAAGCCCTAATTGATAGCAAAGGGAGCGCGGGGCTTAGCACTGTTTCTGCTGACTGGAGACGCCGATACTCGTCTACTCGATGTCCTACACTGGGGGAGACAAAGGACCTCGCCCTTATCGGGTTATTAGACAATGAAAAGTCTGATGATCAAATCAGTGGGATTTGTAGCGGCAACATAAAACTGATTCAAAGCCCGTTGCTTTTTTTTAAGTTTTTTATTTTACAACATGACAATCCAGTCAGGAGCGATTTATAAATAATCAGAGCTGGAGGGATTTGTTTCACACTGCTGATAAATGAATTTAAAATGTCGCGAGGCCAATAAAACAACTCGATTCTTCACAATGTAATTAAACAAACACTTGTGCTCACTCCACGGGGGATGAAGCGGTCTGCAGCGTCGCGCTCGTCTGCTCCACGCCGCTCTGACAAATCAACAGATGCTGCAGCAGCAGTCGAGCCCCGATGTATTTTACTCATTTGCTCCTGACAGCTTTTAGAGAAATATGTTCTTTGGTGTGTCTTTTTAATGAAATTTGTAATTTAGCTTTTCTGTGAAGCTGAGCAACACAGTATTATATGTTTTAGTAAGAACCTTGCGAGAGCACGTAATCCCTCAGGAAATCAATGAGGGCATTGTTGGTGCTTTTTCTTTCAGTAAACCCTGAAAACCCCTGACCTCTGTGTAACTCTGCCTTCTACAGTTGACTTCAGCAGCAGACACAGTATTGTCTTTAATGCAACGAACTAAAATAAGATAAACACGCACACGTCGGGTTTCATTCTTTGGGTTTTTGTCCTTCCTAGTTGCTTTCTTTAAACTTCCAGTCCAGCTCCCTGGGATGAGATGTGACCGTTTCACACCTGCTCTGGGATCTGTTCTTTCCATGGGGGGGAGGGGGGGGGCTCCTTGTGCAGCTGCAGCATCGTGAGCTGTTGGTTATGTTTTAACAGAACATCAATCTCCTCCTTTTATTTTCTCTTGTGTTCGGATGCAGTCTGAGTGTCCTTCATTGATTTGTGTGGTTCCTGGAGCTACGATTATACAATTTACTAGAACAGGCTTGCTGCTGGTCATTTATATACATTAGGAAAAAAACACAGGCATGTGAGTAGGACTGTGCAAAATATACATTATATCAATACTGTCATCTTTGTCATATATTTTGGATATCTTACAATGAGATGTGTTGTCTTTTCCTGGTTTTAAAGGCTGCAATACAGACTGTTCTAGCTGTTCTATTGTTTGCCTTTAAGTACTTAGTCATTATATCCACATTACTGATGATTATTTATTAATAATCTCTTTGGGTAAATGTTTAGTAAAAGCACCAATTATCATCCCTAAAATATCGTCACAATATCTATCTCGAGGTATTTGATCTAAAATATCATGGTATTTGATTTTCTTCACATTTCTCCCGGCCTTGGAGTATATTTGTGTTTCATGATCAGATCTGACATAAACAACCAAATTTATCAGCTTTGTATCATTGATTGATAGATTTTTTTTATTTGGGGTAAAAAACAACAACAACATCATGCTGAGTCAAACCCAGAGGTTAGAATATGATTTCCAATGTGGACCTCAGTGTTTAGACAATACATCATTATATTGCAATGTGTTACACTGCTTCATGCATTAATAACTACGTGACCTTTCAAAATGTTATATGTTTCGTAAAGTAACTTTCTGTATCTGATGTGTGCGTTTTTTGGACTTACAACTCTTTTCTTCTCATTTACAGAAAGAGCTGAGTCTTCCGAGAAGAGGCAGTTTGTAAGTACCCAGATGTGTGTCACACGTAGACATCTGCAGATACTGAAATTAACTGAATTATCTTTGCATAAAGATTTATGTGTAAAAAAAGTTCTAGCTTTTAAACCCATTTAGGCCTGAAGATTACATTTAGTATGATGAGGAGAAAAAAAACAACAACATTGTTCAGTCTGTTTGGGTACAAGCACACACATACATTTTAAGATCGCATGAAAAATAACACGCTAAAAGCGTGTTTCCTATATAAAACATTTGTTTTGCCGCATATGTGTGCATATCTTTGATATTCAACTTGTTGTGAGTTCATAGATACCAACAACGTGATTATGCTCCTGGTAGTTTCTGAGAGAGACATTTTCTTATCTTACTGTATTCATCTTTGGCCACATGGGACTACTGTCGCCCCAGACTGAGCAAAAAGAAAGATCTGAGGATATGTATTATTTCAGTACACACATGCACGGGGCTCCTATCTCTATATATACAGTATGTGTGAATGCATGTTGAACAGAACTATTTTAAGTCCTCCAGCAGGTCAACACATTTGCTTGATGAGTCGTTCTCTGTTAGTTTGCTTCTTTTATACCTCAAAACAAATGTTTCTCTCAGAGAAATCGGCTATATGTTGATGTGAAAAAACATGAATCACAGTATTCCATAGCAGCGCTACATGATATAAACATTAAATATAAAGAAAATGACATAACATAATCAAATATATGCTCATAGTTGTTTTTCCGGGAACACCACTCAAATGAGACGTTCTGATAAAAATGCGGCATCAATGCAGATGGTATTGTGACTCATCTCATGTGTTTCCTGAGACGCTTGCAGGATATTTAGATTCAGATACTACGACTTTGTGTACTCATGATCACGCATGAGTGGGCTCTCCAGTCGAAGGGTGTCAATGAATCACATCTAACGATGCAAATGTTCTTTGCTGTAAAATGATGTATAATACTATTTTGTTTGTACTCTCAAATGGAAACATGCATACTTAGTTTCAGTTTCAAAATGTAGGTTGTATTCCTTGTTTTTACCTCCTGTAGATTGATAATAATAGAAAATGTACATACATGAAGACAATAAGTGAAGAAGGACAAACACTTCTTGGGTGACACTGGAACAGACTGACCAAACTGACCATCTCTGCATTCCCTAATCTCAACATGAAAGTGGAGTACACTCCTTCAGTGACTGAATACCACCTTTCAGGGGTTGGAGTTTGTTATTTTTGGCAGCTGCCTGCAGTATGTTTAGCAAATATATCTCTTTTTTATCATCTCTTATTTCTTTGGAAATACCCCAGAGGGAATAGCAGCGGCTCTCAGGGGAGCTCTAAACCCACTGCGTTGAAATATTTATCTCCAAAATGCACCGAGAACAGGACTTGTGTATGATATTTCTTCAGCATTCACCTCTTTGTTTGGGATATGTTTGGATACAATAGAAGGGATCTGATGAAAAAAGATTCTATTAGTTCTTTCCAATGAAATACATTTGTGAGTTTCTGAGAACCTTTTTCCCACACATTTATTCGAGGGTCCTCTTAAGATGTTTGCTGATACAATGGCTTTGTGTTGGAGCACAAAATTATATAATTTTTTTTCTTCTCCAAATATTGCTTGATAAATAAGATCTACTTTACATTTGAATTAGTTAGTTGCACTCAGATCAAAAAGTGGATGGATTTGCATTTATTCCACCACATTATGGAAAACAGAGGGAAATACATAATTCATGAATATCTGTTTGTATAATGGTCTGTTTTGTTATGAGATAGAGAGGATGTGTAAAATTAATTAAGCAGCCCTCAGGTCGGTTGGTCAAATTTCTAATTATTAATACGGTCGAGCTCAACGCAGAGTTACAACAAGGAACTTTCTATTTGAGTGGATGTTGGTGCTCCCTGTGGACTAAAGGGGTAGTGTTTCTAGGGGACACTAAAAAGTGATGCACACGGCTGGGACATGCAGCACTTGTTGCCGTTTGTGGATTTTTAACTTAATGAAGTCTGCTAGCCGAGATTTCTTAATTCATGTCAACGTGAACGCAGGATTCAAATATTATTGACTGAGCGTTATCCTATTGCTTATTTTATATTATTATAATATCTGAATCATGCGATCACAGTTCATCATCCACGAAACGGCAACAACAAACGCGTCATGCGTTACCAGTAATATATATTTGTATTTACACAATCGTGCCTTTTTTTTAAAATATTTTATTTTATGCTTTGTCTTTATTTCTCTCTCTCTGCGGTTGCCACACTGGCTTGTTGGATTAACTGTATTTCATTGTGTTTTGCCATTTGCTATTGTCAACTTATAAAATTGTGCATGTGCAATTATTGGGGGAAAAAAACACACAAACAAGCGTGTGCCAGCCGTGTGCAACACTTTTTAGTGTCCCCCGGAAAAAACGCTTCCGGCGTGTCGCGAGCATCTTGCAGCGCTTTTTTTTTTACAAATAATGTCCATGTGACATCAAATTGATTAATTATTTTCTGTGTCGTCAAGTGTTTTCTCAATGCTGCGCATGTGTCGGCTCGTCTGTGGCTGATGGGGCAGAGCAGGAAGTCCTCATGTGGAAATGTCCTTGAGCGAGACGCTGAACCCCAAGTTTCTCCCCTGGGTGCTTCACAGCGGCCCACTGCTCCTCAGGGCTTACAACGGCTTAAATGCAGAGTTCAGATCTCATGTACGTGACCATAGAAATTAAATTTATGTTTCAAGAATGTTGAAGATGTTTTTTCATTCGCCTGTTGAGTGTTTTTTGTATTTAGCCCTCAGGGCCACCGTCTATTAAAGATGATGAATCACATCTTTTATAGCCCGGTGAAGGCATAATAGACTTCCTGGTTGTTGATTTTGCTCTGGTTTGACATATTTCATGGTGGAAGGGAAAAGATTTACCTTTTGACACCTTGCTGCTCTCGCTGGCACCTCACCAGAGGGGCCACCCGGTGTAATAGAGGTGAGCAATTACTAACGGGCTGCAGTGAGATCACAAACTGCACCGGTTTATATTTAGAGCGCCGGAGCCTCCAGTGACCTTGGTAACCATAGTAATGGTGTTCCGATACGCCAAATTCACAAGATTAAGTGCTTCAAATTTTTCATAACTGCTGTTAATTTGAACGGCTCGCACTAATTTGTCATGCTGAAAAGGAAGTGAGCATCCGTGTTTTGTAAGATTTGCTTCTCTTGATGGTTTTTGTAGCTTTAATCTGGAACTGCTGTGTCGCTCATGTGCTTGATTTCGATGTGTGAGACGGTGGGGTGGAGTGGGGTCTGGTGGGGGGGAGGGGAGGGTGTGATCATGTGACCACGGGGAAGTTGGTTACTCTACATGTGCAAAAAGAAAAGGGGGGAAAAGAACTGAACTCCTCAAACTCTGCGTCCATGTCAAACACGACTGAACATTTGAAGTCATTGTCTTTCTTTTTGGTATATTAGATTGTGGCTTTACTTCCTGTAGTGATTGACTGAATAAAACACATAGTACCTCTACATTGTGACCGGGGTCGGCGTGACCGGGGTCGGCCTTTTCCACAGACTCGTTGCACCTTGGGGGATTTATTATTTTTAATTTCTTTTCCACAGCCACAAGCAAGAGTTGGGTTGCATCTTTTTAGATTATGTCATCTGTGGAGTTGTTTTCATCAGTCTGGTTGTGTGATGACTAGAACCTATTTATAGGCTGACCTCAATAACTGGAGTCTTTTGCCAGGTCCAATAATATAAATTGGCAACTTAAGGTGCACCCGTATCGAGTTGTTGGTCATTTTTGTGAAATGTCCTAGTTCTTGACTACGGCACAGCGACCTGTTGCACATTTGCCCTTTGAAGAGCCAACGCTGTTGTGCGACTCGACGCCATCAGCTGCTTCCTCTTGCAACAGGATATCAAAGAGGAATTGTTGACTGGAGATTCTGTTACGTCGTCGTTTTACGGTTATATTCAATTCAACAGATGTCGTCAGCTACACTTCATCAAGTGCAGATAAAGTTGTTAGTCAGAGGGTGGACATTTACCTTTTTATATTCATGAGTGTTATTTTATATTCACACACAATATCTCCTTTTTTTTGTATGAAATATATGTTGCTGTTACTGAATTGATCAGCCAATCAACCCAAACTAGGCCTGTCACAATATTTATTATATTGTACAATATCTGGACATTCAACTCTGCCCGTTGCGTTCGTTTACACAAGAATCTCACCAACATTTTAGAAATGATGTCAGAAATAACAGCAGGGTTTTTACTTCCTATTATAAGACCTGGGCATTGCGGGGGCATAATAAATAGTTGTTAATCATTCTGTTTGACGTTTTATTTTATTTATTTAGGATATTTTTTTCTGATATCTGAATATTTTTAGGAATTAAAAGTGAATTGCTCTTTAAAAAGGTATACTTACATCATTATGCCCTTATATTATCAATGCATTAGTGGCATTTAAAATGGTTTTAAGTTATCACAATTATTTGTTGGATAAAATATAGCAACAAAATCACTAATCCTGACGGCCCTCACCCAGACTGCTGTGTGCTGCCTCAACTCTGACTTCTTACCTGAGAATTAAAGTATAACTTGTAGAATCTTCTGATTTTGAGTTTAGACTAAACAAGATAAGTCTTAAGACTAACAAGATATTTGGAATTTCTTTAAAAAAAACAGTGTTCATCATGTTTTATGCATTGAAATCAATCATCGGCTCAGTTCACACATTTTTCAAAGGCTCATTTGCCTCAACAGCAACTCTTTCACCTCAACATTGTTGTTTAAAGATGCATAAACCAATATGGGTCCATTAGCGATGAAATACATGCTCAGTGGGAAAGTGTTGCTTGTAACATAATTATCAGCCGACTCTGCATTTCCTCTCAGCTCCATAGAGCTTTTTCACTTCATTGTTTTGGTTTTTGCAGCACACACTTTCTTGTTCTGGTTCTTGTTGTACTGCCCCCAAGTGGCCACACATGTTTTAATTCAAGTTGAATAAAAGCACTAAGATTGTGTTTCAATAATTCGACATTGTCAGCCACAAATCTGTGATTGTCTGAAGGATTATTCCATCATCGTGGAGGCAGAAAGTAATTCATAATTAATTCATTTTGAAGATGAAAAATCCAAACTGACTACATGGTTTTCATTAGTTGCAATCTTTAAAAATCAACATTAGCGAATCATATCTTTGAACATATTTAGATACCTTTGGAAAAATATAAAAAAATTAGAATATTTTCTTATTTCTCTAAAGAAAAAGACACTGTTTAGGTGTTAACAAAACCAACTTTGGTCCAGACCCAGTAGTTCCAAACTGTTGAAGATAAGAAGTAACTTCACAATGAGCAGATGATGCATTTCTCCAAGCCCCAATTATATAAGTATTATTTATCCTTGTTTTTAAACAGGTGTTTGCAATAGTTGCCTCATCCTCTCCTACAGTGTGTTTTCCTAATGAGAATGTTTAGTTTTGTTCCTAATATGGCGGGTAAAGGGCGCAATCAAACAACATGAATCAAAAAGTTGCAAGACATTGCAGCAGCTTAAGACAGGAGCTGTGGCAGTAATTAAAAGGTGTAAATGTTGATGATGATGCGGCCTGCAAATGAAAAGACAAGTAGGAAGATGGTGGATGGTGATGTGCAAATGAATGAGTGGCTTTCTGTGTAACTGAACATCCGTCAGCAGGCAGTGGCTCAGAGACTGATGTGGGTCTGCTTCTCTCTGCATGGTGGAGGTAGAACTGATTTCAAACATAATTCAAGTGGAACAAAGGCAGCTCTGTGCTGTGAGTCACACGTCATTGTTCACAGCTCCGGTACAGTAGCAGTTATGTATTGTCATGAAGACCTTGGTGAGTCACCTTCCTTCACCAGAAGCTGATGGCGCCGCTCGACGCGATAATTATCACACATCACGCTTCCCTCCTGCACACGTAGGCAGAATTGAACAGCTGTGTGCCTTTTCTGTCCGTGTTTAAAGTAGTCAATGTTGTTTTTGTTTGTTTGTTTATGTTTGTGTCACGTGATGATTTGGGTTGTGAAGAATCGGAGAAGGATGCCTTGTAACCGATGAGACCCAATCAGGAATCCTAACGTGGTCGTTTGCGTCATCGTTTCCAAAAAGTCTCCTTTTTTTTTTTTTTGCCCATGCAAAAAGTCACGAGTTTTAAAATGAAACGGTATTAATGTGGATGCCGCCTCAAGATGAGTGTCAACGGGGGTGTGGAGGGCTCTGTGTGATGAGCACGGTTGATTTCAGGACTCCTGAGTTATCTCCTCTCGTCTCCGATCGTACATCCTGGTACATTCTCCGAACAAGTTGTCTCATTATGGCTTGTGCCCGTGACATGTGTTTCAGAAGGAGGAAGCTGGAGCTGGAGCCTGCCATATACTGAGAGGAAGTCATGGGTCAGAAGTTGTGGTTTCTTGGTTTCTTTGGTTTCCTTTACAAGCTATGATTTAAACACTTTCATTTCCTGCATTCAAATCTAAAAGCCCATGAATAGCAGTCTCCTTATTGAACTCGCAATGCATGATGGAAAATGTCTCGGAGTAAAAAAAAGATGAAAGGCAAAAAAACATCGCTGTGAAACTGCCTGTAAATGGCAGGATATCATACGGGGCAATATTGTGTAGCTGAAGTTTGTAGCCGACCCTTGACCTGCTTTGCTCCAGATGCATCTTCTTCTGCACCAGTTGCTGCCTCTCCTCTCCTAGCTCTGTGGTTCATGCAGTGTTTGATGTCGTCTGCAGCGACCCTTTGCTCCTCAAACATGTGTCAAAGTAATAAAGAATTCATTGGTGTACTGGGTGAGTGAGTGAGAGCAGCAGCCGCAGAGTGTTTGGCAGACTCATTGCAAACACCATAATGAGCCCCCTCCTTTGTCATGCAGTACTTCATCTTTGGACAGTCATGATTCATCGACATGAGTCATTGATTCATTTTTGACCTCTCACAATGTTGTTGGAGCTTCTGCAACAACACATGTGGATGAAATGCCTCATGTTTTTTTTCTTTTTTCTAACGATACGCAGCAGCTTTTGAATCCCCGCAGGGGCGAGGACACTCTGCTGCGTCATCGTGCTTCATGACTCTGGCTTTCAGTCTCTGACTCCACAATCGCAGCACACGACACTCTCTAAGTCGAGCACGCTCGGTTCCTCGCTCCCTCTTGCCTGTCAAAAAAAAAAAAAAAAATGCCACTGCAGGATGCATGTTTTAGTTCTTCTCATCCGTATGATTTTCTTGTATAACAAGGACCTGGAGCCAGGTGTGGTGCATTATGTTTTTCTTTCGAAGATGACATCATCCCCGTGCTCAGGGCGACGTAGCATCGTGCGGCGCGTGCCCCGTGTTTAGCATCCTGTCAAGGTGACTGCGGGTTAAGAGGGGGGAAGACAACATGTAGATTTTATTTATTGCATTCATTTCTGCTACGTAGCAAGTCACCAGCTGGTGGAGGTGAGGGGTGGGGGTGAGGGGGGGAGGCAGATATGTGCATACGTTTGTGAGGGAGCAGGGGGCGTGTCTTAGGGGAGGGAATTGTCCTGCCTCCGTGCCCTCCGCAGGCTACTGAGGAACCTATTTGACAGCTTCAAGGTGGGAAGTAGAAAGACCAAAACAAGAACCGTAGCCCCCTATTCCTGTTTTGTTTTTTTACCCCCTCCCTTTTTGTGGGGGGAGAGAAATCCAATCCGTCTCATCGCACTGTGGTGGCTGCGTTTGGCTCTTTGTCAGTGCAGGGGGTGGGAGGGCGGGAGGCAAGCAGGCAGGCAGGCAGGCAGGCAGGCAGTGTGAACGCATATCATGACCACAATAGAGCAAACGAGCACAGTTCAGCCATGAAAGCCCAGCGGGAGAGGCTGAGAATTCCAGGGCTGACGCTAGAGTGAGTATTTTCCTCCGTTATCCTTCCGGGGAGGCAGCTCCCCTGCAGTCTGTCGCTTCATCTCTGTGTCATGTGTGTGGCTGTCTTTCACTGTTGCTTGTGCGGCGTTAGCATTAGCAGCAGCAGCAGCATCTGCAGCAGGAAGTCTGATGGCAAATCCTTCACAGCTCGGCAACAGAGGCTTACTTGCTTGTGTGTGTGTGTGTGTGTGTGTGTGTGTGTGTGTTCACACATTTATGTTTTCATGCGTGTGTGTGTGTGTGTGTGTGTGTGTGTGTGTGTGTGTGTGTGTGTGTGTGTGTGTGTGTGTGTGTGTGTGTGTGTGTGTGTGTGTGTGTGTGTGTCTGATGGACAGCCAGATAAAATGTCCCGCAAAGGAGTGCCGAAACTGCACAACATGCTTTCTTTGCTGGCGTTCACATTCACACAGTGCATACGAAGCACCACACACACACAACACACACACAACACACACACACACATGATGAGTGTTTGTTGGATGTGATCATTACGGCAGTGAGTCGCTGTGTGTTTACTTGGCAGGTTTCCTCTTTCAACAAAGCCACAGTCATTTGTTTGACTAGATGATTTATTTAGGTCAACGACTTATTTGTTATGGTTCCCCTTTACAACTGGAAATTGAGAGCGCACCATTGGATTAAAGAATGACTACGTTAAATTAGCCTCAAAACCATTATTTCTATGTAGATTTGATATACATTTCCAAAGATATTGTGTCTTGATTGTCAACAAATCCCATGAAAAGACTAAAACCAACAGCACGGGACCTCCTCGCCTGTGGCCCAGTGGTTCCTACTTAACACATTATACTACTTAAGATTATCTTAGGAAATATTTACTAATTTCCCATAAACAACAGGCTACTGTAATATTACTGAAAAAGGAGGAAAACGTGCATTGTTTACAGTGTTTGGACAACAATGAAGCTCTATGGCACAAATCAGCCTTTGGATAAGCAATTATCATCAGTGGGATACATTCATAGTTTTGGTTTGCTCTTTTGTAGAAGAATCCCCATACGTATCCTTTAAAAAGTGTATTTTGGACACTGCATCTGCAGTGAAAGTTACTCACCTCTATGTGACCTCATGCTCTGCAGTGCCACTGTTCAGTTGAAAAAGGGCCATGACATCACATGATGACCTTATCACAAACCTTCAGTGTGTGAAATTAGGTTAATCTGTAACTCCCTTCATAATCTATAGCTTTTGAGCATGTCGTCTTTTGGATTTTAGTCCGACTTGAAGCAACCTATGAGACGTCCCAGAACCAGACGGACACCGTGGAAACCTGCTCTTTAAACACAATTGTGGTTCATCTGACAGGGATCATTACTCTTCATGTGGGCACGCGACAGAGCTGTGTGTGTGCGTCGTGTGTGTGTGTGTGTGATAAAAGACAACTTATTCACTCCACTCCATTTAACTTGCAGCCTGACTCCTCGAAGCTTGAGCCCCACTCCCACTAGCCCCTGCAGTCCGTGCAGCCCGCTGCACGCATTTCATTTTTGGAGGTAAGCGAGCGCTCTTCGACCGTCCGTGTCTTTTGTTGTTTTGAAAGGCCCGCTGGTGCACGTTGGAGTCGGTCTAGTCATCGTGCATCGCACGGTTTTCCCCTCCTGAACATCATGTGCCATTGAAATGACATTGAAAGAGGAGGACACTGCTTATATAATGTTGATAGTGTCCAACCCCCCCCCTCCTCTTCTTCCTCCTCCGTTCCCCCATCTTGCTCCTCTCTCTTCTGAGGTTTATGCTCCTCTTTCATGTGCTAAGTAGGATTTGCGGCATTTGCAATACATCAAAGTGAAGACTGGTCTCAATCTGTCTGAATCCCGGCTGGATTGATTCATGTATTGTAAACGGTAAAAGCTAGTTTTAGATTTCTCACCGCTTATATCTCGGACCATTTTATGATTAGTATTTCAAAATCTTTACGGATCTTCGGATTATTTGGCGAACATCGAGACTTTTATCCTCGTGTCACTGAGATTATTTCTTCACCGGGTTAATGTGTATCAGTGAGTTCTGCGATAGCATGTCCTCTTCTCCAACTCCACTTTTCACCCGACAAGAAGCTCTGAATGTCTTTGTTTTTGTTTGTTATGCTGAAGCCTCATTTTGGGTTTCACTGTCAAATAGGTCATTAAGGGTGAAGCCATCTTGCTGAACTGGTCTTCATGACAAATGGATAAAAAGAGTCTTGTCTCCTCAATTCCTACAATTACGGTCAAAGGAACAGTTATATTTACTGTTTAAGTTGACTGGTTTGCTGTTGACCAATTGTTCTTCACTCTAGCTTCAGCTCCTTCTGCAGCAGGTTCTCATAAAGGGGCTAAATTAATAGTCAGATGGCTCCCGACATGACGACAGCTAAGCCGGCGTCTCGCAGCTAACGGTGCAAACAGTGTTTACCATTCAAAGCATGCACGGCCGGTTCGGCTATGTCAACAAAGCACAGAGAAGTTGTATAGAACCTTTTAAACCTATTTAAAAGGTTCTATACAACCTATTTGGGACCTTCAGAAACAGGACTTTTAGAAATGCAAAGCTCTCTGCTCTTTGAGAAGTGTCTTTGTTTTACTGATAGAAACAGAGTCTGTACGTTGTTGGCAGGTACGTCGGCTTTATTCGAGCTGCTTCTGATTTGGTCAAGAGAAATAGGTTGGAATGAAACGTGGAATTATCTTTTCTCCAGCTTTTTTCAAAACACTCAATATTGAAGATTTTTTTTTTTCAGTATGAATGAATAGCATGAAACACCCACCCGCGTCTCCTCTGACCCGCTCTCCCTCGGCTCAGCTTTCACAGGGAGCGAAGTGGAGCGAGCATTTAAGTGAGTCAGCGCCATACAAGTGGAGAGTGTGGAGAGGTTTTTATTTATTGACAATTTCAGTTTTTATTCCATCATGTACCAATTCACAAAGTACAGAGATGAGATGTTAAACAGAATGATGCAGTGACCTTTCAACATAGAGGACATTACCCTTTAACAGGCCACTGCGTCCGACCATCAACCGGACCGTTTGACAGCAGCACTTTGCACAATTGTGTTTTTTAACATCCCAGGGACACCACAGTGAAAAGGCGGCTCACTACTCTCATAATTAGCCAGATGTAGTGGTTGTTTGGATTGAAAACAGCCCTGTTTTTTAAGGGCTTGTTGTGTCAGGTCTCGTTGACATGAAATATGATCCAGTAAGTGCAGTTTGAGTAACAGATCCATGAGTTTAAATGCTCATAAGACACCCAAAACACTCTGGGAAGTCATTTTATCTTTTGTTGTGACGATGGTGAGGCAAACGTTCAGAAGTTACAAAGTAAGCTTCACACGTGTGTGCTGCTTGTATGTATTTGAAAACACTTACTAACACTTTAATCACTTTGGTCACTTTAATTAAGTTCAACTGGTGCAATATAAATAGATTAAAATACTTTTTTTTAATACTTTTTATTCCATCTGTATATTTAATATTGCTATTGTGGATTATTTTTTTCTTCTTTCCTGTTTTTATTACTGTTTTTGCTGTTTATTTATATTACTTGAATTTATTTACTATGTGTCTCTTGTGTGCACTGCTGCTGTAATCCTGCAATTTCCCCACTGCAGGACTAATAAAGGATTATCTTATCTCTTATCTCTTATCTTATTGGCCAACACAAGAAGCTTTCAGCAAAGTTGAGCCTCGGTTGAACATATTTGCTCGATGACCGCCTTTTTCCTCCCGACAGTTGAGATTCAGTTTGAGATTTAACGGCATCCTGTGGAGCTTTTAACCACTAGCATCGTAGCATGCTAGTGGTTAAAAGTAATGCTTTTACCAGTGGGCCTTGCACATGCACGATAGGGCGGCCAAAATTGGAAAGAAATTTAGTTCAAATATTAGTTTTAAAGAAACACAAAGGTTTAAACTATTCAAGTATGTGTTTGTGCATTAAGTCCATGCCGCCTGTCCTGTCTGGCCGCGAGAAGACGCAGCTCTGAACTTTTGTTGGCCGCCGTGTTTCTGTGTGTTCCTGTCGCCTGCATGAGGAACAGCTGATCGGTGACGTTTGAATGATTTGATAGCTTCTAATTTCTAATTAGCTTCTTTGATAGCTTCTAATTTCACAACAAAAACATGAATAATGTGGCTGCTAGCTGGAGGGAAATCGGCGAAAAGTTTTCCTACTTCGTGTGGACTTTATTGTCCGTCATTTCCAGTAAATATCTCAACATAAAATGTCTGTTTTCTATTTCAAAGTAGAAACGATAGAAGGAAGCATCTTGTAAGCATTTACAGATGGATCTGCAGCACACAGCTGGTCGGTACTTGTGTTGTTTACGTCACATAATTTAGCGCTGGCTGTTAGGACACAGTGTCTCTCTCTCTCTCTCTCTCTCTCTCTCTCTCTCTCTCTCTCTCTCTCTGCATCATCACAGTTGTTGGATTATTTATCGTTCAGCTTGGCCCAACGTTACATTGCAATCAATCAAGGGACATTGTGTGACTCCCGCCATGCGCAGTCTGTCCGAGGCAGACGGAGCTCGAGCAACTTTTTTAATATATTTTCAAACTTCTAATATTTGTTGACGAGCCCTAATGCACAGGCGGCTTGATGCACGTTCCTTCTGTCGGTTTCACACAACTGTGCTGACCGACAGTCGTTGGATGTGACGCAGCAAAAAGAAAGTTGAAATTGCCAACAACTAAGAAGAAGCTCAATTGAAATATGTATATATTGCATATGTTTTACGAGGAAGTGCATTCATTATGTTTGCACCTTTTAACCAAGTGTGTTTTATTTTTCAGCTTCTATATTTCATATCACTTATCAGAGTAGAAAGTGTTTTCACATTATATGCTGACCTTTCCCAGGATAACAGATTTCTACTTGTGCTAATTACTTATATTCCCCATGCTTCATTATGGCAGCGTTTCTCTAATTTATATGAAAGCTCCTATTCTCTAGATTGCTAATACAGTAACACTGATCATTTTCTCTGCACATACTGCAAATACTGTATATAAACATGTCATACTATACTGTACTGCAAATTCATATCGTAATAACGCAAAAAAAATGTCATAGTTAGAATGTTTTTTGTTTGTTTACTTATATTCTGGATGTCAGACAAGAGGAAACCCAAGTAGTTCTGCTTGTGATGTCGGTGCAGCCGGTGACCTCCCTGTTCCTGCTGCTCTGTGCGAGTTTGACTTTGAACCGTCGTTTCTTATGTAGAGCGCAGAAACGGAGCAGAGCCATAATTAGAGTGAAGGCTGTCACGCTGGCCTGTGGGGAGCCGGACGGAGCCACTCGGAGGGAACGCTGTCACACACAGTGACTTAACGCTGGCAAAATGGCTTCGGACAACGTTTTTTCTCGTTGGTAGAACCAACGGTTTTGTACCCGTCATGGTCGTGTTCCTCCTTTGGTCTCCGTCTCTCCTCCTGAGTCAATGCTCTTGGCAAGTCATTGAACTGATCTGCAGCATCCTGGTGGTCCTCAGGTCCGACTGTGCACCATCTTACTGAAGCTTTTAGCCTCTCCTGTTAACTGTTGGTATTAAAACTAACGAGCATAGTCATCTCAGGCCATCCTAATGACCACCACGTGGTCCTTTTCGCCTTCATCTCTGCTAAACATGCACATGACCACCCCGAGGGGATTCTGACGCTGTGATGCAGACATCTTGTGTAATTGTGCTTTAAAGTCAGTGTCGCTGCTGAAATACTGAAGCAAGAAAGATGAGAGGAAAACTACATATTTTAGATTTTTATGGGCGTGAATCATCCCTCCAGATTAACACACACTTTTCAAGAACATTCACACCAAACAATGAGGCAGTCATCTGTCGTGCCAGACATGCAAATGAGGCAATTTAGCAGAGACATGTTGTACAAACGCACCTCCAGTGAATCAAGGATCAACAATTATTTGGGAGTAGCGCTTCAGAAATTGCTAATTATTGATAATTATGCATTATAATTTTGCATTTAACAAATGCTGTTATTATTTTATGTAAACTGTTGCCAATTACATTTCTGTCAATTCACTTAATTGACTGGACCATAAATATGAAATCTAACACAGGGTTATTGAAGATCTGTCTTTTTAATGCGAGTTGCATTTATCTTTGTTTTCATTTGCTCACATGAGGTCGATTTTCTATTCCTGGAAAGGCCGATAAGACCCGATGAATGTTTTGAGGCTGGATTGAGAAAGTAACATGTATACCTGACTCCATCAATCATGTGACTGCAGCAGCGCTCTTATCGCAGCTCGGTCTGTCTTGCAGGGCTGAACTTTGCTCTCTCCAGTGAGAAACGGCCATCAGATACAAGCAATCAACGCCTGAAGCCTTTAAGTCGAGTTCTCCGTGCTCGTAATGGTTTAGGTGGCTTGGCATATTATTTAGTTAAAAGCGCTGACGGCTACTTCAGAGAATGTGTCGTCGTGCTGTCTGCTCTCCGCGGGCTGCTTCGCTCAGCTGACTCTGAACTCTCACATACGCGCAGGACTCCGAAGTCAAATTCATCACTAAAGTGACAAAAACCCAGCTTTGAGTACAGCGCTTCCAACCTTTTACTCAAATGTCAGTTTCTCACAGTTGAAGTGAAAGCGATTCGTTAATCAATGCGTTGGATGTCGTGAACTAGGATTTAAACTTCCGATCTGCATTTGTTTTGTTATTTTTTTAGTAGCCGTTTGTGTTCGGCTGCTTATCTGCCTACCAGATAACACGAGTCAAGGATCAAAGGTGATGAAGTTTAGGTGATGCTCTCATCGAATGACTCAAGCCGGACCGCCTATGCAGGGAACGGCTGAGGGAACAATCTATGCAGCAGCAGATGAAATCCATGCAAAAAGGAAAAGCATTTCCATTTCAAATGGGTCCTGCTTATTACACTGACCCACCGGACTTCTGGAGGGGTGCCAGTCTGGGAAAGCTGCAAGTGCACGGCAGCATCTGCTGATGATGCAGCACCCCGGCTGCCTCGCAACCCCCCTGCACGGGACGCGAAGTGGTAGATGCCTGTTACATGATATGAAGCATGTTGAGCAGGGCGAGCGCTTGGGATATGGAGCACAGTCGCAGTGAAGAGGGGAAAACAAAAAGTCAGCCGGTGTTGGGTGTCGCTTCCCCTGCAACAGTGGAGGCTGTCAACGCCTGACCCGGAACACACACACATACACACGCACACGCACACACACACACACACTCACACTCTGTGTGCCTTTCAGGATCCTTCCTGGATTACTTTTTTTCATTTGAGGACAGAGGAGGACGAGGCGTCCTCTCTGCCGGTGTGTTTATGCCGCAGCTGGCTGCAGATGTGCCTGTGCAGAGGAAGTTTGGACCCAAGGAGAGCTGCTGTCGGGGTATTTGTCAGGACAGCTCCGGAGGTCGCTTCCCCCTGAACCCCGAAAGCCGCCGCTTCTCCTCACTCGGTCTTCAAAAGCCGCCTTTGCACCTCCCTCTCTGGCATGACTCGGACACGATGTCTGATTCTAGTCTGTGGACGGTACTGTCCAACTTTAACATGCCACAGTTCTTCAGTGGAGCCCGTCTGCGCCGGTCCAAGAGGTAACCTTCAAAACAGTTTGAAGCATTGCCATGTTTTCCGTTGCTTCATAGACGGGCTTCTTTGCAAATGACAATTCGAGACGGATATGAATCTGTCCGAGCAAAACGTTTATTGTCCTCCCAAACGAATATCTTTACCGGTGTGGTTTTCTGGATGTTTCTCCTTGTGTTTAAAGTATGTCAAGGCCAGCATGAATAAGAAGCTGGGTGTTGCCTTCTAGCCTATTGTGTATTATTTGCTTTGTGAGTCAAACGGTAATTTCAAGTTAATTGTTGAGGCCGTCTCCTGTTCCTTGCACTAGATGTGCACTTCCCTGTATGCCATCCTCATTAATTAAGAGTTGACGCTGATTGTTTTCTAAATTTCCGTCACTGATTGTTGTTGCAGTTTCTGTCCCGCGCTTTGGAATGTGGTTGTTTCAACAAACTACTGCATCTAATGGAAATGAATTTTGACTTTTCAACGAACGCCCAATTCAAAATGTTTCTTCTGTGTGTGTGTGTGTGTGTGTGTGTGTGTGTGTGTGTGTGTGTGTGTGTGTGTGTGTGTGTGTGTGGTTCTGAGTGTTTAGCTACTGGTTCATGGCTAATCCACTTGATCCCAGTTTTTCTGTATATGGTTTGGTGAAGACCATATAAGTGATATTCATCTTTAATCCCTGTCCTGACCCATTTTTTTTTTTAGGGCAAAACAGCTTAACATGAAATACTGGCTGTGTTTTAGACATTGTGCGTAAATATTATTTTCTATTTGAAAACCGCTGTCAGATTTGGTGGATCTTGAAAACCGAAGTCTTGTGATGTAAAAAAAAATCCCAGTCTGAGATCACAGCCATGTTTTTCTGCTGTGAATAAATTGCTGACTGACTTTAAAGCTGCAGGGATAATTGATAAAATTTAACATCTATTGACAGCAGATGGAAAGTTTCATTTCAGGATTTTCAGTTATTGCCTAAACTGAAATGAAATCAGCTGGAATGACTGTCCTCCCTTTTAAGTTTAACTTTGACTTTTAGGTATGGTCAGACTATTCTGATATAAACTCCCGATATTTAAAGACACTCTAAATTAAAATAAACTGTGCAAGATGTGTAAACTGTGCAAGATTGACCATATTACTATTAGGTACACAATTGAATATGCAACCTTAATGTGAAAATATATTCTCCTGAAAAGCTGTGTAATACATCCTCATACATTCTACATCCTCAGATGTAGAAAATCTGTCTTCAGTGGCGAGAGAAGCAGCATTTACCCAAGCAGCATGTTTTTAAATACTATTAATAGCCTCGTGTGTCATGTGAGTGACGTTGAATTTGGGTTTGTCAGCAGCGATTTATGTGGCATTGCGCTTTGTCAGCTCACCTGACAGCTCTGACAAGGGAGCAAAACTCACAGAAGTGGAAAAAAAAAAGATTAATCATGGCTTTGTTTGTTGGCGTGGGTCAGGATCAGACATGCTGAGATTTATCGGAGTCTTATAAATCAAAGGCGTTTATCTATTTTTGCCTTTTCCTGTACCCAAAATAAATTGCTGAAGTCTAAGAAAATAGTTTGACAGATTTGGATTACTTTGTCACAATAAAGGAGTTACAGTAATTTAGGTCAGTGTGGAAATGAATTAAATGTTACGGTAAAACGAGCACTGTTAAATAGTTTAACCATGATATGTAAAGTTTCTCTCACTTTGATAAACACCTTTTTGAAGAAAAGATCTCCAGTTTGTGGAGATTTCACGTGTAATTCAACAACGGTGTGACGGGTGGAGGGTTTTGTATAAAAGCGAGACTGGTAAACCCTCCTATGGATCCGTTCCAGGAATCTCACACATCTGCAGTACGGCATCCACCACTGGCCTACTTTCTCCCTATCATCTTCGCCCAGGGCTCCTTTATCCTTCCTTTTATAAAGCCTCACTCAGCCTTTCTGGCCACAGAGGTGCCGCCGCCGCCACGGCTCAGTTTAGCATCAAACGTGACGGAGATGGCCAGATAACCTGTGGCGTGTTTTGTTCTGTCGAGTAAACCCAGAAGCGGTCGTTTTTAAACGGCCCACGTGAGTGTCACTCCACTCTCCAAGAGGCGTTTTAAAATGATGCGGGACGGGGAGTGAGAGGGTGAGGCAACAAGAGGGTTGATTGGGCAGCAGCGTGGCATTCTCTTGGCCTAATCCACAGTTAGAGGGTATAAATAGATCTCGTTAAATCTGATCCTCTTTGACTTAGCACCTGTGTACCAGATAGTATTCACTCCCTCCCCATCACGATAAATGATTCGCGGCATGTGTCCACACTCTTGATTGCAGGTTAGCCCTCAAAACCACTTGAGTCAACAAGGACGAGTGGGATTTCAGTCATAATCGGGTTTCCCTCCTCTGATTTATGGAGATGAATGTGGGTTTTGGCGTGACAATGGGGCGGCAACAACACTGCAGAGGACCACGAGCAGCTTGGGATACTTCCTTTTGACGGTTATTGAACCGCATGCAAGAACATTTTTGTCCTGAATCTCTTACCTTTTTACTGTGAGGTTTGCTCGTACAAGTCGACTTCATCAAAGTGTCCTAACTGGGCAAACTATCTATTTAATTTGGAGAATTCATGCCCAATGTAATCCTTCGTTTCTCTCTGTTTGTCGACAGGTTTCCGTCACAATTATAACGCAAGACTTTCAATCTGCAGAGCTTCATGTCGTGCTGCCAACAGACAAAAAGATTAACTGGTTTAACAGCATCAGTGGTATGAGATGACCCGAAACAAAACAATATCAATACAGCAGCTGTCAACATCTCATCAGATCAGTGCCACAGAAATGAATAGAGAAGAGTATTTCCTCCGAAATATGCAAAGAAAATTGATTTAAGAAAGTTAAACCGATCATAATGGGGTTAACAGATGGTTTTTGCATGCAGTTTACTTTAGTTTTACATTTAATTTCAGCTGATTTCTAAATCATATTTAAACAACTTTTTTTAGATTAAAGAATTGTCTCTTTTTTTCTATCTTGAAGGCACATGCAAACTTTATGTACTTAAGGACTTTTGCGACTGGTCTGGATTACTCGTGTATTTAATTGGAGAGAGGAGAACATTCAAAGTACAAGAAAATTGACACAAATAATCTTAAATCTGTTTCTGACTGATTCTTGCACGAGGACCAATATCTGTCAGGTGTTTCTTGTGATTAAATTGATGAACGTTAACCTCAAATTACTCAATTGCACGTGACTTTTTTTCCTTTGGTCCAATCGTGCAGTTATTATAAATAGTCAGAAGAACACTTGCTCTACACTGACGGCATTTTCTTTTTCATCGTGGGATGTTTTCTGCTTCTGTGTGTAACATTATGTAGCACATGATAATTAATTCTATGAAATGCAAATATATCATAGTCGGAAGAGCAATATCTTACAAGTCAAATAATCTTTCTCTTTGGGCAGGTCACATCTGTAATGACCTTTTTAATTCAGAAATGACTGACCTCTGCTTGAAGGTCATTGCTTTCTTGATCCAAAGAGCATAAATCTTCTCGGCAACTCATTGAATCATTAAAAATGTGCGTCCTCTAAATGTGTAATCATAAGAGCACTGAGCCCTGGGAACCACTGATTGATTAATATGTTGTTTCTGAGCATTTGTTATTTCTACATTCATCATCACATTAGTGTGCGGCTAATTGCTCAACCATTAAGGCCTCTTCTGCTGATGAATCTGGAGTCATCGTTCAAACCATGCATCAAATTTGTGGGAAATTGCCCGTAGGTAATCTACTCCAAGAGCACAAACAATCATCCTAGGGATGAATTAGAATTAGTGAACAGAATTCTTCTTTAAAGCTTGCTGCTGAGCGATAATAAACAATATCAAGCCAGGTGTTGTTTCTGTATTTGACTGTTCAAATGTACACATAATACACAACTTAAAAATACTTGCAAGGACTTTCAACACTGAGAGAGAACATAGGGGGGGGCACTTTAAATCATTAATCTACACGCCTACAAATACACAACTTCCAACACGAGAGGGTAAATCCAATTTACTTTTGATGCTTTTATTCATGTAGTTATTCTTGCATTAACTTTTGTGAGCATAAGGATGAAGGATCTGCAGGAGGCACATGGATTAGTTTGGACACCAGATCAGATACGGGGCGTTTACATGAAAAACAAACAAGATGGCGCCTGATTGGTGCAAACCATCAACAACGAGAATATTGTAATTGCTTTTATGTCCATCAAGGTCTTTGGCTTCAGTGTATTCTAAATCCTGAGGAGCAAAGAATGACATCGCCTTTTGAACATCAACATTGACTCGAGTAAAACGTTGCCGCGCTCTTCACTATTGCTAAGGTGGCATTGACGCTCTGAGGCCTCTGCAGCGGCTCCTGTGAGTCATTGCAGAATGTGCACGTGCAGAAGCTCATGTGCAGTTGAACGTTGTGTGCAATCAGTGCTGCAACACACAGGCGGGCGGGCTGCACCTGTGACCGACTCTTTTCTCGCTCTCCGACATGAATGGTTAATTAATGGTTAATAACTTCACGCTGTAGACATGCGTCACTGTGTTTTAACTTCTTTATTCTTGGTTTGGATTCTTGGTTTGCACAAAAAACAAATTGTCACAAAGAAATGGCCAGAAAAGGCACATTTAAACAACCAAAAAGGTTGCAAAATATGAACAACTAAAGATTCAACCATTTTGGTTTTAGTCATTTATTTTTAATCAAGATATATAAAACAAATCTGGCTGCTTTGCTTTGTGCAAGTTGAAGGTTTTTGAGATGTTTCTCAGCAGCATTGGACCAAAGGACTTGTCAGTTCTCCAGGTGTGACAGAAACAAGAGACCGAACAACGTCAATCATAACAGAAGAGGAAACGTATGGGGAATGTAACTTGAATTTGCAATGCCTGTTACCATCATGGGAACTATTAACATTCAAGCTTGGCAATAAGAATACTGTGGTCATAAAAGGCTGCAGTACAGGAGCATGGCACATTTTTCTGACCGCACAAACGATTTTTTTTTAGGGCTTAAAAATATTTTTTGCGGCAGTGTTTCTGAGATAGGAGTGAGCCATCTCCTCAATAATACGATCTTTGATGTGACGTGTCGAGTCTTCTTGGCCAATCAGCGTCCCGTTTCTCGACATGCGCTCTCTGTACCTCTGCTAGCGCTCTGCCTCCGTTAGCATCCCCACCCCCGCTGTCCTCCAGTCCTTCAGACATATTTAAATATGAAGTTATTAAATTGTTTATATAGGCTACCTTTATGAAAAATGACACCATGTCAATTTAATAGGCCTATAGTTATTGTTAAGCACTGCTTTAGCATTTTTCTTTCAATGCAGTTCCACTTAAATGTTGTACCTGCTGAGAAATGACTAAACACCTTTTGATACTTTTTTTATATATATATATATCATTATCAGTCATAACCAGTGAACTAGTCATAACCTCCCCCTATTGAAGTTCAACAAAGATCCTTTAAGTTCAACTAAACTGGTAAAACACCATCATTAAAATGTTCCCAAAGTCCAGCCATTATAAAGGATATTGAATAAATATCAACCGTGTATACATATTGATGCATTTGCTGTCATCTCTTTGAATCCCCTATGGCTAACGCAGGCTTGTGGTCGTTTTCGGCAGATTGCGTGGTTGCAAATTGCTCACAGTGCTGAAATGTGCGCTCAGAAAAAAAAAAAATTGCTCAGTGCTGAAAAAAATTAGAGGGAACATTGATGGCCACCAACCAGCTTCACTATTCAAACACTCATAGAAGATGTTTTTTTTTTGTTTTTTATTGTGCACGGAATGGAAATTCTTATTGAATAACATCTTAAAAAATTCAGTCGGAAATGACTCAGTTCTCTGAGGAGGTTATGTAAGAGGTTGTCATTGAGTCTCTGACCTTGAAGCAAATTCATGTTCTTCATGCATTATGTTCCCACTGACAGCCTCTAATTTGAAAATGTAAACCCGAGACTAATCGGTACTTTCTTCTTTTTTTACGTTGAAATAGTTCATTTTTCTCTCAAGGTTAAAAACTGGGCTACAATTTCTGAGTCACGTGTTGTTGGTCACAGCGGCTCCTCGTGAGTCACCGTCCTGCATTAACATGATCAACCAACTTAAAAGCATCCCGGATGCTGTGCAGAGAACCGGCTTCATGTTGGTGACTGAACCAGGACGTTCTGTCTCTTTTCCTGGCACCAGCATTAACCGTCCACTCCAGGACTGTAAACACTGCCCCGAGTGCGTTAGACGGGGAAGGTGTTTATTACATTGTAATAAAGTATCTAGTCGGCAATACAAGTCACTGAGTGTTTGTGTTTAGTGTAACTGAATGTGTAAAGATGTGCTGGAGGTGGAGGAGGCTCTCTTTGCATTGTGGGAATAGTTGCAACAACAACAAAAAAAACATGTTCCTGGAAATTAACAGTGACATTTAAGAGTGACATTACATCCACAATATTGATCCCTTAGACAAGGAGCTATTTGTTGAAACATTGCATTAAAGTCCCCCACTGACATTTTAATGCTTACATCAGAGTGTATTACAATACCTATAGCAATACATTATAATCTTTTTATAATGCATTGCAATCACTTTTAAAATGCATGATATTGTGAAATTATTTTACTTTTTGTGTGTTGTTGTTGCATAGATTTTGTATATATTTCTCTTTTCTTGCTTGCAAACAATGAACACTTAAAGTAAATGATGATAAAAAAAGATTGTAATGTATTACTACGGTGGGAATTATAACTATGATCCTTCCAAAAACATATCCGTGAGTGACCAAACTAAATAAATACTACACTGAGGAGCGTCAATTGAAGGCGTTGTTAGTAAATATGTGATGCATAATGTCTTCGTAATACTAATATTTGACTCTCTGGTTTCACAGCTGCAGAACGAGCAACAGAAAAAGCCTGATAGGCAGCGGACAGTCTTCAGGCTTGCCGCGACCTCACTCCCCTCTCTCATCTCTAACAGGTAAGTGTGTGTTCAGCACATGTGTGTGTTTATTAATTAATGAGTAAACACTGTTTTTGCGCCCTTGTGTTATGTTCGCTGTACTGCAAAATACTGCAAAATGCAAGTAGAAGCATAATCCTCCTGCGTTTTGAACCAGCACTTATCGTACAATATTGATATTATAGAATGGATAAAAACACAATTAATTTACACATTAATTTGTGTTGACGACGTAGGATGCAAATGCTTGTCTGGTACAGAAATCAATGACAGAAAGCACTAAAAAAGTAAAACTATTACTCAGTTCTGTTGTGTTTTTGGTGTGAATCAAACCGTACAGTGACGGGTTAAAGGGCAGTGATTGTGCCGGGTGAGGAAGTGGTGGCCTGCAGAGAGGAAATGCACCGGAGCAGAGGGAGGGCAGGCCTCATTTACCACAGGGCGTTTTATTTCCTGGCATTGGTCAGCTAAGTTAAAGCCTCGACTCACAGTGTTTTGGTCTGTAACGAAGGGGCACGGCCCTTTTTCAAGATGGAATCCGAAAATGTTATTGCAAATGAATGTGTTCAGCGCTGGGATGACCTCTCACTGGGGCTCGGTCTTAATATTGGTTTTATAGGTAAGAAAAACATCCAGTTCCTTTTTTACAGCCGGCAGATGACTGAGAACATTGACGTATGCACGGTAATTAAATGGGTCTCTACATGAATAATGTTTTTCTCCTGAATCCTGGCCTTGGCTCTGTATTGTAGCCGATCCAACTCTTGTTCATGATCATGAATAATTTCATAAGCGACCTTCCCTTGAGCCATAATTCTTGTTATTTCTTTCGGACATTGTTCTCAGCCGTCAGTAGATAATCTGTGTCTTCAGGTGCAGTCTAACTCCCAAAGGAGGAGGATTTCATCCATAATTGGTTGTGATTTAAGATTACAGTGCATTTAAATAGGTGACGTGCATCATTAACGAGATTCACTGACGCTGTCATTGTTCCCCAGTATGGAACATTTCTGATTAATGCAGGATCATAAGGGGGGGAAAAAAAACTGTGTCTAATTGGTGCCTTTTTCCAAAGTCCCCACAGTGTAATGTGTTCAGTGGCCAGAGCTTCTGTAGCCAGCAATGTAGTGCAGCATTACAGATGTATTTAAAGAGAGAGATAGTCCTGCATGTTTAGTAGAGAAAATAGTAGAGATACTTCTCTATTTATGTGCAAAGTGATCCTCTTCAAACCATTTATAGATGACATATCAAGTGTGTTGCAAAAACGTCTCTCATTTACATGATATGGCCAAAATACACTATTTTTTTTATCCAATTTAAGCCCAAAATCCTTGTGCTTTTATAACGTCTAGAATTTACTCCGGCGATACACTTTTCTGGCAACAAGAAGTCGTCTTTGGGTCTGAAACGCATTAATCAAATATTAATCGTAATCTTGATTGTGGAAAACTTAGTTGCACATCAAGTCGAGCGCTTCCTAAAGTAACAACCGGCCTCCCGGAGGTGGATCCAGATATTTTGGCTTCACTTTCGGGGAGCTGTCTTGCTGCTGCGTGTGTAGCCTGCAGCCGAAGTCTGTTAATTACTTGTTGTGGCTGCAGGCCACAGTAGAAAAGTATTATATTGTATATTTTACCGGCAAAACGAAAACGCACTGGTGAAGAACCTTTTTTGCAACATTTCGCTAATTAGCAAATAAATACACTTTAGTTCTGCTCTTTTATTAATATTCTTACCCGTGTGTTTTTAAGTGTCATCCTTTTGTGTCTGATGTTGTGAAGTAAAAGTATATTAACTTGTCAAGTGTGCAGAGACTTTCTGTAGTAACGGCCACATTACTGGGAGTCTCAGAAGTTTTACCATTTGAGGATTTTTTAAAATCTAATTTTAGGAAAACTACGTATAAAGAACGCACCACCATGAGTACAAAAGTGACCTTTTCTCTGCAATAAGAGCAGTGGGCTCTGCTTGTGCGTTTATCACAGTCTCTGTAACATCAAGCTCAACTTTAATATGTTTTTTATTCTTTTAAGCAAGATTTCAAGAGAGTAAAAAATGACCAGACATCAGACGCTGTTCACTCTAAACCGTGATGATGCCGCCGTCGGTGGTTTATTGCAGTTAATCAATCTTTGGATTTCAATTTGCAGCCGAAAGAGTCTTATTGAGTTGTTTTTTTTGCCTGCAGTTTTGTTTACCTTTTTTAAATTAGATTTTGTGTTTTTCTTGCAGGAACGAGCCCTCAAGACAGTCCTAGAAATTTCTCTCCGAGTGCCTCTGCTCATTTCTCCTTTGCACGAAGGTATTCACACAAACATTAATATTTACTTGATCTGCCGGCCGAAGGCTTCTCGGTTACAGATGCTTAAAAAAAAGAAGTATACTGTGTTTAGAGTTGAAAGACTCTTGCTTGTAGCTCGAGACGTTAATGTTCTCTGCCAGCACAAGACGTATTACGCTTCTTAAGTCTATTTCTGCTTACAAAAACATTAAAATGTTTTTTTTAATTTACACCATTTCTCAACACAATATCATGTAATGTTGTATTTTTATTATGATCCACAGTCATTGCCACAGACAAGACAGGTAACTCCCCCATGTTAGGCTTTCATTTGCCCCTTTTCATAACCCTGTATACATGTTGCTCGTAGACTTTATTTTCCATAATAGTTTTCATAGTTCATTAGTTTGTCTCGTAGTGACTCTGACATTTCAGTTCTACATTCACTTATTGTTTCTCTAATTTCATTTTGAACAAAAGCAAAGAAAGTTACCCATCCATCTAAAGCAGTGTGATCATTTAGGATTGTTGGCATACAAACATGGAAATTATGCACATTTCATGTTTCCAAAGACAATTGTAGTCTTCTCACGGACGAGCGTCGTAATTCACCGTCTTTGCCGTTGTGTGACAGGACTGACGGTCGCCGCTGGTCGTTGGCCTCCCTTCCCTCCTCTGGATATGGAACCAACACGCCCAGCTCCACCGTCTCTGTAAGCCTCAAACACTCACCCAGTCATCCACAACCAAAGATATCAACATAACAGAGTTAAAGTAAGGTTGAACCCTTAGACCAACCCGCTTTGGGACTATTTTCTATTCCATAAACTAGCTAGATAAAAAGCTTAAAACACCCATAAGACGTGCTGAAACGTAGACTTAGAGATAAGACAGATCTTTAGAGTGTAACTAGTAATATAAATACTAATAACATGAAAATCCAAAATATGCACAGTGTCAAAACAGTATGAACAATTTAGTTGTAAGAGATTCTGCAACTCTGTTTACCAGCTAATTTCAGCAGCTAGTAGCTGCGTAGCTTCCTCTTAGCCGTCTGTCTAGAATTGAGGTGAAGTATCGATTTGAGAAAAACAGATGAACTTTTTTCTTTTTAACATAAAATATTATACACAGATTATACCAGGAAACAGCCAAGATTTCCGTTTCACATTCAACAGTAAATTGACCAGAAACGGGCGTAAACTTTATCACATTGCATGTTGTTATGGCATATTTTAACTATCAAAGTTATATTTAATACTGCTTTTGAAAATGTCACCATTTAAAATTGTGATTTTGATGTAAATAGAATGAATTGCTCAGCACCAATTAAACTCACATTCATATTGCTGTAACATGATTGGGAATTAATGTTGAGTTCAGTATTTGTTTACTAACCCATGAAACACTGTATGAGAGGTGAAATATTTGTTCTGGAGTAAACGACACACACACACATCAATCTCTTATTGTGTCTAGTTGCTGCGTCATATCGCTCCGTTTCCTTCACTCTGACACGTCCTCAAACATGTCTGTGTTCATAGGAAGCAGACGGAGCATGTGCATACAATGCATGCAAACACACACTAACATTCACAGGAATTACAAAGAGTCAGGGGATTAAAATGTTTTTGTTTAGCGAGTACATTTCCTGCTATTCACACCAGCTGTCGAAGGAAACACGTCTTTGTTTCTCAGTCATGAGTCAAGTCTAGAAACAGTAACATTTGTTTGATACACTATACATGACATACTCATTGTATTTTAATTAATTTGTGTAAACTTGATAATTATTTAGTTGTTGTTCAGTGTGATCTGTCCTGTGTGTTACTAGATATCCTCATTACATATGGTTACTTGAAATGCATTAAAGCTATAGTAAGTAATGATTGTTACCACCACTCATGTGGCAGGTATAATATAAAGGTACAGGCTAACTTAGCTTAGCATAAAGACTGGAAGCAGGGGGAAACGGCTAGCCTGGCCTTTGAAAAAGTCCACCTACCAACAGCACCTCTAAAATCACAGACTAACACATTTTTATATTGTCAGTTTATTATTTACAAAAACTGAAATGTAAAAATAACAAGCTGTAGTTTTACCTTTTTTTTCAAATGTTTCACTTTACTGATATTCTCATCTAACTCCAGAAAGCCCACTGTTATTTGAGGGATAAAATTGCCAAAACATATAGGGTTTTTTTTTGTTATTATGGTTATTTAATCCACACACACACAAAAAAAAAACTTTTTTTTTCTTTTCATGTTGAATATATATGTGTTTCATTTCCAGTCATCCTGTTCATCACAGGAGAAGCTGCACCAGCTGCCCTTCCAGCCTACGCCTGATGAACTGCACTTCCTCTCACGGCACTTCTGCACTGAGAGCATCTCCGGGGACGAGTGCCGCAGAGCGACGGCCATGCGCCCGCGCTCCCGCAGTCTCAGGTATATTTACCTCTGCAGGGGAACACCGTACACCGTCGGTGCCACTCGGGTACTGACCGTCAAATATCTCTTTCAGCCCCGGAAGATCTCCCTCATGTTACGACCATGAGATTATCATGATGAATCACGTCTACAAGGAGCGGTTTCCCAGGGTGAGGGCTCACAATATGTTCTCGACAGCCGATATCTGGCCATTAATTATCTAATGTTGTTGCCAAAGTGACGTCTTCCCCTTCTTCCTGCAGGCCACAGCTCAAATGGAGGAAAGGATCCAGGACATCATCCGCAGCAACTCTCCAGAGAGCGTCCTCCCTTTGGCAGATGGTGTGCTCGGCTTCGCCCACCACCAGATAATTGAACTGGCCCGTGACTGTCTGGAGAAAAGCCGGCTAGGACTCATCACCTCCAGCTATTTCTGCGAGCTCACTGACAAGCTCGAGAGGCTCGTTCAAGAGGTGAGCGCGTCTTCAGAACTCACACAGATGTTTTACAAAGACATTGCATCAGAAAAAACTCATTTAAATGGCGTTGGAACGGTGTTATAAATGTGCTGTTGTACATCTGAGAGGAAATTAATTAGCATTTTAAGTATTCCCAGAATTCTTCAAGATTTTTCAAACCATCTGGATACAAAAACTATTTAGTCTGCTATGGAATACAAAATATGAACGTGCCATTTTATCGCATTTTGTATTTTGTGAAATAAATATAAATAAATGCCAATATAACTGATACATTAATTTTACACATTGAGCAATGGCATGGCATTTCTGGCGACCATCTTTGCTTGAGATCACGAAAAAAATCAAGGTACAACTTGGGGAAACTGGTTAAAATCTTTTATATGGTGCAACAGATGAAATATTTCCCCCTCCGGAAGGTCAGAAGAGTCTTTTAAGGATTCTGGAACAACCTCAAGAAAAGTAAGCGTTGATATAAGGTTATCGTACAACAGGGTCATGCAATAAACTGCAGTTTGTAGTTGCTACATGAGATGCAGGGGTTGCCCAGCCGGAGGGAAGAAGCTCTGAAGGCAGCTGATACTTCTGTATCTCTTGCCAGATGGCAGCAGGGTGAACAGGCTGTGGCTGGAGTGTGGATGGCCTTTTTTTTATCCTTTGGGCTCTGCGCAGGCACCTCTTGTCACCAAGTTAACTGATGCTGATTTCCTTCATTTAAATCCCCCGCTGAAGGCCGTGCACATCCCACACTAGTGTGTAATGTTTTCAGTCAGAATGCTCTCTATTGCTCGTCTGTAAACGTTAATAAGAAATTGGCACTTGAATGTTGCCCTCATAAGCTCCCTTAAGAAATACAGCGGACCTTCTGGGTTTTTCAAAGATCTCATGGTGGTCTCGATGTCTAGAGCTCAGTGATGGGGATACTGTGAGCCACAGACTGCGATACAGGAGAACCATGCTGCATTTCCCTCACGGTAACGTGTGAAAAACTGAAATCTTGTCTCTTGATCTACAGTCCACTGAGAGAACCGAAAGCGAGGAGCTCAACGTCATCAAAGAGCTGGTGAAGAAGATCCTCATCATCATAGCCCGACCTGCTCGACTGCTGGAATGTCTGGTATGTTTCTGAATTATACAATTATGTTTTTTTTAAATATAATTCTTATCGTCTTCATTCTGTTACTCAATAGGATTGATAAGTCGAGCAGTGTAACTATTTTTCCTACATATCCAAAGAGAAACATGATAATGTTTCCCCTTTTTTTATATATATATATATTAATTGTATAAAATAAAATAACCTGTGTTGACTGGCAGGTGAAGCCACAGGCAAACACACACACACAGACCAACAAAGTGGCTTATTATCATATCAAATTATTTTACAGGCACACACCTCAAACCTACCACAGGTCCCAGACGTGATTTAGCTACCTTCATCCTTCACTTCCTTTACAGACATCCGGGCTAAATTAGTTAAATAAGCGATATTTGTTATTAATAATGTATCAAGATTATGTAACGTGAAAAGGGTTCGAGCAGCGAGAGGCCGTGATCAGACGGAGAGGGTTTTGCAGGTGGAATTCGGTAGTGGTATTTGTTATTGATGCTATAAACAAACCCTGAACTGTGTGAAATCTCAAGTACGGCACTAACCTGCTTCCCACTCTTTCCTGTTCAGATCATGATAACCCCGGCTAGCAAAAGTCACATCAATGAGGGAAAAATGTAAAAGAATGACATTGGGCGCTTTTCCGCTCGCAGTTTAATAAAAATGCTTTTACTCGGCAGTTTAAAGGCAGCGTGCAAAATGCTTAACTCTCTTTGAAAAGAACTACAAGAATCCGCCTCAGGCTGCTAAAATTCGCCGTCTGATCAGCGCCTAAATGTGTATTTCTCTACCTTCAGCAGAGCTGCCACTTAATCCCTTTAGACATCCTGTCGTTGACGACGTTGTCACCATTCATCAAAGCTTCAAACTGCACACTGAGACCGCTAAAAACAAGTGAAAAGCAAAGATTATAGATGTGTTGTTTACCTCCTTCTTAAGCATTGTTCATGTACTAAAGCGTGCCGCTGTGTGTCTGCAGGAGTTTGACCCTGAGGAGTTTTACCACCTTCTGGAGGCCGCTGAAGGACACGCTAAAGAAGGGCAGGGCATCAAAACGGACATCCCTCGTTACATCATCAGCCAGCTGGGACTCACGAGGGATCCGCTGGAAGGTATGGGAAGCTGATGGTCGTCATCAGAGACGATAGAATACAAACAACTGTGGTCAGAGCGGCTGGCGCCCTTCAACAAGACTCTCAAATATGAAAAGACAAGATAGAGCTTTATTAAGGGTTTTAATAAAGAGATTTAGCTTCATTATAAGGTCATTTTTGTGCAGAAAGACAACAAAAAACAATAGAATAAAAAGAATATATTAACATATATGAACAATAAAGTAAAAATTGTTAAGTGTAAAAGAGGTAACACCAGTGCACAATAGAATAGCAATAACTAAATAATATAGTAAAAATTCAACTAAAATATATAAAGTAAGTTACAACAACAAACGATTAGATAAAGGTGTAAATATATAAAGTGTATAAGAAGTGATACTAACCCCAGTGCCAAATGAGAACTAAAATAGAAAATTGAGCGTGATATTGAAAAGTAGTAACAAAATGAAATTATTTATAAAAAATGTGGGAATGTGAGGTTATTCCCCTATTTACTTGTTTCAGTGCATCATTTTCTAGTTTGTTGTTTTGGGTTTGTGAAGCAGAAAGTATCTCATCTCACATAAATCCACCGGCTGCAGAGTATTACAGTTGTCGGTGATGCGGTACATAAGAATGATGGGTAACTGTTGTGGCGAGGCTGTAAAGGAATGAAGGAACTAAAAGGCAAAGATTCTCTTGACTAATGTCCTGTACTGAACAGACCGTCTTTCTAATGACCCTCTGTCTCTCCAGATTCAGTTACAAACAGCATCCATTATGACTAATTAGAAAGGAATGGCCTCCCCACAGACCTTATACAGATCCACGCTGGCTGGCTCATCAGCCAATCTCTCCATTCATTTCCCCCGAGTGTCTCCCGGGTTTCGTTTTGCCCTGAGCCTCGTCTGCCCGCAGCAAACCTTACAAGGAAGAACAGATGTTAAATAGCATTGAAAATGTGTTTTACGGGCTCACTAGGGACGAGACAAACACCCCCCTGTGAAAACAAACACACGGACTTTAGCATGGCTGCACACAAACACACACACGGAGACAAAACAAAAAGGAATGTAAATGAATGTATAATGAGCACGTGTTCTGGAGTGGTGATTTTCAAAATAAGTGTTGGACGTGTTTGTGTTGCCACTACTGATTTCCGCCCCATTTATTCTCAATTCAGATTATCTCAGAGTCAGCACCTCGAACCTAATAGGTTAACAAAGGCTGCCGGTTTCTTTTTTTGTTAACAGGTTCTGATTTCTCAGCATTTACGTTACTTTTGTTTCAAAAAACTGCAGGCCTCGCATGAAGTTATACATATTTTAAATATTTAAACTGCTGGTTTTCTCTTCATTTCTTTTGTAGAAATCGCTCAGCTGACCAGCTGCGACAGCGGGATCGCAGAAACACCAGAAACGGACGACTCTGTGAGCACTCAGGGATTGTTGTTCCTGTATTGATTTACTCCACCCGTCTTTACCGGCGAAGTACAGATGTTATCTTTTTGATTTGCTCTAGTATTTGTGTCTCCTCTTGCCCTCAGTCCCAGAGCCTCAGCACAGCCTTGCGGTGCCGGCGTAAACCCTGTGAATTGGACTTTGAGATGACAAAACTCATCAGCAATGGTGCCTATGGGTAAGGACATCGTAATCTGTATCTGAGTATCTAATCTGATGATAGATGGTTTGTTACTATTTAAGGTCGGACTAACCTTTTCTTTCCCCGTTTTCAGTTATCTCCCGCCGCATTCTCCTTCTGTTTTCCTCTCGACATTAATAACAACAGACAATAGTTCTGTCCTCCAGCTCACCGGTCAACCGTTTTCTTCCACAGAGCCGTGTACCTGGTTCGTCACAAGGAAACGAAGCAACGCTTTGCCATGAAAAAGATCAACAAGCAGAACCTGATTTTGAGGAATCAGATCCAGCAGGCCTTTGTGGAGAGAGACATCCTTACCTTTGCCGAGAACCCTTTCGTGGTGTCCATGTACTGCTCGTTTGAGACCCGGCGGCACCTGTGCATGGTCATGGAGTATGTTGAAGGTCAGCCGCTAGGTTTAAAAAAAACAATTTAAGTACACTGGTGCTGCAGCTGCAAGCACTTTGAACACAATGTCTCCTCTGTGTTTTTTCTCAATCACATCACTCCATTGATGTTTACAGGTGGAGACTGTGCCACCCTTTTGAAGAACATGGGTCCCCTCCCCGTGGATATGGCCCGGATGTACTTCGCAGAGACGGTGCTGGCTCTGGAGTATCTCCACAACTATGGCATCGTCCACCGGGACCTCAAGCCAGACAAGTGAGACCTCCTGAATGTCACAGCAGCCACAATCAACATATGGTGGCGCGATGAGCCCATAGAGGGTTACCGCCCGCGGTTCCCTACAGCATCTATCATCGTTTCGGGTTTTCTGGCATGCGAAAATGACTGAAAAAGTCTTTGTTCACTCTTAGTCTGCATCCACACAACAAATCAGGCTTTGTGCGGCGGTGTGAGTGACACATAAATGGCCCATTTGCGTGACTGTAAATCTAATATTAAGATATAACAAACAGAACAGGCAGACATGGTAAAATATTGGTTCATGTGCAAAGAATTTAAGATAATTTTACTAAATTTAGTCAACATCTAGCTTTCAAACTAGTGCAATTTTATTTTTTTTAAACATGCTCAAGCCATTTTCTAGGCTTAATGGTCTGTTGACTGTTGTTTTTCATTATACCAGTTAACTGTAATGTTTCCCTTCCCTTCCTCGCAGTTTGCTGGTCACGTCAATGGGACACATTAAGCTGACAGATTTCGGGTTGTCCAAAGTCGGGCTGATGAACATGACCACCAACCTGTACGAGGGACACATAGAGAAAGACGTCAGGGAGTTCTCTGATAAGCAGGTACGCCTCATTTAACGTGCCAGTTTGGACAAAACATGTTCCACGAGCCACGTCTGGTTGAGAGTATTCGTTGTGTTTTTGATTGCCAGGTGTGTGGAACCCCGGAGTATATCGCACCCGAGGTGATCCTGAGGCAAGGCTACGGGAAGCCGGTGGACTGGTGGGCGATGGGCATCATCCTCTACGAGTTCCTCGTGGGCTGCGTGCCTTTCTTTGGAGACACACCGGAGGAGCTGTTCGGACAGGTCATCAGTGGTCAGTGTTGCATCCATTTCTTCTCAGATGACGGCTAAAAACACGCTTTTTTGTTATATTTTTTTGCCTAATTAACACTGCTGCTCAAATCTTCCTGATAGGTGATTGAAGATTTCCTTCATTTTAAATCTTAATTTAAGATAATAAATTAAGATTAAAATGTTCCTCAACCATAAATACTTTTTTATGATTTAAAGTTAATTCAATTTGGAATTCCTACGTTTCAACAACACATAAGTGTCATACAAACCCAACCATACAATCCTGGAACACCGGCGTACAGATGAACGACAACAATCAGAAAATCAGAAAATAAAACAATAAAAATGAAATAGGGGAGGTTTGACTAATACTTTATGATAAATACAAGAAAATAGACGATGGCAAAATAACCGTTTAATTAAGGGAAAATTAAAATAACCACATTAAGTAAAATTTGTCACGTGCAATCCCTACCACAGTGTAGTGTCCACTCACAGAATGTATGTTTTAATAGTGTCCAACAATATTTCCTTTAGCTGCAGCTTCGCCACATTCACCCTCCTCATGATAACATGTTGTATTTTAATTATAATGCATAGCACGAAAAGGCATCAATTATTCAAGAGGAAATATTAACTGCCTCTGATGTTTGTATTTAAAGATGAAAATAAACTATACTGATTTATTTATGCCAGTTTATCAAATATATAATTCTACTAGACACATTTTCGCAGGTTTCACAGCATCTGGTTTTTAGATTCTGTTGAGCGCACAAGGAGGAATTCCCAAATCTCATTCATATATGAATTAAACATTTACATAGTGACCACATGGAATTAGTCGGCGTGCATATTTCTCAATTTATTGGAGACGGAGATTTCCCCCGAGGGCCAGTAGGAAAGCAGATGGCGGCAGGCGGATTCAGCTTGACTTTAGACCACAAGGGAAGTTTTAATAATTCTGATGATGTTACTTTGTCCTCCTCGTGTAGTCTCACGGTGACAGCCGCACAGGGGAAAGATCTTAATCTATCTTTAAAAAAAAAACAGAGCTTTTATCTTGTCTGGCGGTGCGGCTCAGATGAATTGTTGGAGTGGTTGGATAACGGCCTCTATCTGTAGCATGGAAATAAATGGCATGCCATGACCGATTTGCTATGCTCTCAATCATATTGTACCAAGCCTCCGAGAGTGACTGTTAATTAAAGGGGCCTGAACACGCTGAATGCATGCCACCGTGGCCTCGGGCCGCACATACATATTCATAGCTCCCCTCCCAAATTTGATTAAAATGGGGACAAATAGTGCACAGAGCAGACAATCAGCACGGCACAGACGGGCTTTGCTCCCCTTTTCATTGCTTATCCACGAGGCTTTTCACTAAAAGCTAGAGCACGTTTAAATTGTGTCATTCAACATAATGCTTACACCTCAGAACTTTGTCTGAATCTGCTGGTGAAGCTATTTAAAAAAGAAAAAAAAGAGCACTTCGTAAACGTCAGCCTAAGAGAATTAAATCAATAGAAATACAAAATAAATATCACATTCATTCTAATCGTATTGTTGATGTGAACAGGTATCCTGTTTACAAATAGTTGAGCATGCACAATGGAGCATGGAGGTAGAAAACTCTGCAGTCTCATGATAATTTACAGTATATGGACACTTTTGTTTAGAAGTACATTAAAACGTGGCTTTCACGCTTCCTAGCTTGACAAATGAAATTCTAGTGTGAAATGGTGGCTAGTAGCAGAGATGATGCTAAACAAGACACACACAGTTGGCTCTACAGGTCGGGAGAAATTAACTGTAGGTGTAATTTTAATATTCTAGGATATTTAGTTTTTTTATGTCAGCATGTTTGAAAATTCTGCTGTTTACTGTCAAAATATTCCAGACATCAATTTGATGCCACATGTGTTACGGGACTTTATTGAACCAGCCACGGAGAATCATGAAGTGTAGGTGATGCGTTTTCCCTCCCAAGCCATCCCTTTGCATCTCTATCAGCTTGTCATTGAGTCGCACGGTGACACTAAACTTTCATTGAATGACCAAACTTGTTTTTAGAGCCTTTATTGCAGCCACAAACACGTAGTAATTGTGTGAGCTGCCTCACCTTTACCACCAGAGTTTGTTCCTGATCAGTTTCTGTGCAAATCCACCATTTCTTTCTTTCTTTATTTTTACCAGATTGCTAAATGCAAATGGCTAATTATGCATTCTGAACTAACAGGGATTGACCATTAAGTTTGCAATTCCTGTTTAAAGCAAAAAATCACCTTTTTTATTTTTTTTTACTCCTTGTTTTACAATGACGTTACTTAGATACATGCCTTTATATTTTCTTCACAAAGCCGGATGATTTCCAACTCCTAAACCACAACCTGTTTATATAATAGCAATTGATTTTTACAGGCTTCTTGTGTGTCGGGAGTCATTTTGTGTGGGGTTTTTTTTCAGACGAGATCAACTGGCCTGAGGGAGAGGAGGCCCCGCCTCCTGATTCTCAGGAGCTCATCGCTTTGCTCCTCCGACAGAATCCTCTGGAAAGGATGGGCGCAGGTACAAACACCGAAGAGCAACAACAACAAAAACAGCCAGTAACTCAGTTAGGACCAGACAGGCACAGCGGGCCAACATAAATTATCACGTGACCTTTAGCGCCACCTCAGCCGTGCTCATAATTCCAAGTCACCGGGGAAGAAATTGAGGTCATCCAACAAGCAGGGCAGTTTATCCTGTGGCCTCTTCACCTCTTCCCTTTGATCAATTGCAATTATGTCCTTGCTAGTCCGTGAATCTCGGTGCATGCATGATCAAGCACTAAGAGCCTGTAGATCCATAGGCTGTAAAACTGGCCATGACCTGGGACAAAGGCTTTTTATATCAGAGTGCTGCACGTAGCCGGTTCAGTCCAGGGACATCTGGACCTCCTCGTTCATCTGGATCTCCCCTCGGCAGGCTGCCATTCACAAAGTCCCCTGCTACTCCACGAAAGGTCACAGGCAGGAAATTGTGCTGCATAATTTATGGTTATAGTATCAGTTTGGCCTGAAGCCATCAGGGAAAAAGGAAAACGTGGCGCAAGCGTTTCTTCGCCTCCTGTGTCTCACTTAGCCGTTCGCTGTCAGCGTTTTTTTTTTGTGCGCACATAATTTTCTCATTTGTTCTTAGGAATGTGTTAAAACTGTTTTTTAATTTGTATTTATTCCATATCTGCAGGAGGAGCGGCCGAAGTGAAGCAGCATCAGTTTTTCGACAACCTGGACTGGAACGGCCTGTTGAGGCAGAAGGCCGAGTTCATTCCTCAGCTGGAGTCTGAAGACGACACCAGCTACTTCGACAGTGAGTTATGTCATCACAGCGTCAACTACGGCGCCGTGTTTTAGAAAAAAAACATCTAAGAAGATGAACTGTACGAGCATGAGTCATGAATCAAGCAACAAAAATCATTGCAGACTGTCAGCATCCCTTCTTCTCAAACCTCTGCCTCAGGAAAAAGAGTCTGTGTGATAAAGTACAGATCAAACCACACTATATTTTAAATTCACAATGTCAAATATCGCTCATGTTTTAAGATGGTTTCGTTTATTTTTTTGTATAAAATAAAAAAGGATGTAAAGCAACGGATAATAATGCAAGTTTCCCCTCTGGAACAATAAAGGTTATTTCATTCTTATCTATCTGAACTCATAATGATTATCCCAAACAGCAGAAAGAAAATGTATTAGTTAGCAATCATAATTGTTTGCAAATGTTGAAAACCTGAGGACATTCTGGCAGTTTTTATGAAAGATCTTAAAAACTGAAAAGTTTGAGTACAAATCACACGACAAACCCGCATATTCAAAACCCAATATATGGCTGTAAATGAATAAAGGGACTGAAAACTGATGAGGATCTTGTGGCACTTATAATAAACCTGTAAAAAGTGCAATAGCAATACACAAAATCTCCCATCATCCCTAGCTCGCTCTGAGAGATACCACCACCTGGAGACGGAGGAAGAGGACACAAACGACGAAGACTTCAATGTGGAGCTGCGGCAGTTCTCCTCTTGTTCTCACAGATTCTCGAAGGTGCGTCCTTTTTAATCTCCACCCCTCGAAAGTCTCACACCAACACAAATACATCACCGTTACCGCCCGAAGATGTTAGTAATGTAAATGAGTTTCTGCCCTCGTCGGTCCTGCTGCTTTTCTCATGGGAAAGAAAGCACGAGCTGAGTGGTATTTCATATGGAAATGTGTCTGTAGAAAACACAACCCGCCGTCCCTTTACCCCTACAGTATTAAAACGAAGATGTCGGCTTTGCATATATTTTCCGCTTTTTCTTTTTTCTTCTGTTTTTTGGTGATGTGGAACACAATACAGTCATGCAAGCTGGGAGCGATTGTTGTGCTGCATTGCAGTATGCTCCCCTCTCGCATCAAAACAAAGCATTACAGTGTCTCGAAAGCAGCGGGGCGTCTCGGAGGAAGTGTTAAGCTGCACTGAATCTTTTTTTTCTTTCCCCTGCTACACCTAAACCTCCATGCTTGTAAGACATGATGAAGTCTGCATTAACTCCCAAAAACAGCACAGTGTTTCTGGTCTCTTCTTCATTTATAATGCAAAAACAATTGAGCATTCCTTATTGTCTGTAAAGAATATGCCGCACTTATTATTCAATCCTCGTAGCTTATTCTGAACATGACGGTGTGTGTCATAATTTGGTCTTTACAGCCTGCGTGTACTCAGGTAACCGTTGTTTCTGTGTGGTCACCAGGTTTACAGCAGCCTGGATTTGTCCCGTGGGCACCTGGAGGAGAAGGGAGAGACCGAGGGGAAGAAGAGCGAGAGCCCGCTGACTGTCGACTCCCTCAGCTGGACGCCAGACTTTGCTGAAATGTATGGCTCGAAACTCCCGTTCATTAAACCTCTGGACAGAAACACAATACAGTATGTCGCCGAGATCGATATTGCTGGCCACAGTGAAAAACCTCCTATCTGCAAAATGATTCAGGAAAAGAGGGGAAATACCTCATATCTGCACTTTGTGTGTTTTTTATTATTATTATTTTTTTTGTAATTATGTATTCGGTACCCTTAACAAATGGCATTCTGCAAGAAAACAGCACTTTTTTTGTATTCTCAAAAAAGTGCATTTTCCAGATGGGAGGTTTTGCTCTTCGGCCATCAATGTGCACTCCGGAGCTTGAGTTCGGACGTCATATTAATATCCATCGCCAGTGTATTCTGTACAGTGGATGGAGTTTGGAGACACACTGGAGTACCGACACAGAGGCGAAGTGATGTACTGCTGTGGACGAGAGCAGCAGCAAAGCGTGTTTTAAATGGCTGAAAACTAATCGGTCTCTGTTGAAGTGTTTAATACATTTAGAATATTTTCACCGCTTCATCTTGCCGTCATACATCTATACAGTCTATGTTTCTGAGGAGTACTGAAGCATGTACTCAGTCATTTTACATGGGAGATGCTAGTCTACCTCTGCAACTAGTCAGAGTCCTGTGCCTTTTTGGCGAGAGAATACAAATATATAAAAGCTTCAGTCTCCCCATCGGAAATAGCTGTCTGACGGCGAGACAAAGCGGTGAAAATATTCTAAAAATAGTACACTTATACTAATATAGATTTTCTTTTAGGTGTCTAAAATATGTTTTGTTGCTGCCCCTGTCAACAGCAGTGCTATTGCTTATTTATACTCTAGACAAGTAACTCATACAACCCCACATAAATAATCCAAACTATCCCTTTAAGTCAAAGTACACAAATATTATAATTTAAAAATACTCCAATAATCCCTCATCGTCTCTTCTCTTCTTCCACCAGGCCCTCGCTGTCAGACACGGATAGAACAAATCAGGGCCAGCGCTCCAGCTTGTTGCCAAAGTTTGCCATCTCGGCAGAGAGTGAAGGAGACGAGACCTCTGGCCTCGGTGACCCCAGCAAGACCTCCTTCTCCACCGGAGAGCTCCTGCAGGATGAGCATGACGCTACAACCCCAGGAAGCACGCACAGTGGAGCCACGCTCTCTGGTGGGAAATTACTTGAGTTTCATAGTGTACAACTTTATATTAAATGTGCTTGGTTATCTTTTTTAAATGATTTTGCCCATACGTTGTAAAGTCCATTAAATTAAACTACGGTATCCAAGCTTTTACTGTAGGACAAGTATAGATGATAAGGTGCATCCTAATAACTTGCAGTTGTTAAGCAAAGCTACTTGTTTGACAGCCCTGGACTGGTTGAACAAATAGTTAGATATTTTGGGAAATATTTTAATTTGCTTTCTTGCAGAAGGATAGATGATAAGATTGATACCTCTGTCAAGTTTTAGTCTACAACCGTATCAAGAAAAATGTATGCATCCTAGTAGAAAAGCATCTGGCACATCCCTCATTTTGCATGAAAATTACAAGCACTACAATTTAATTACAAAACTCAGGAAATCATTTTTATTTATTTCAATTGTTATTGCGATTCAGAAGTTTCTATTTTATGTACTGTGTTGAAATTGTTGTCTTCCGTCACCTGACAAATCACGCCATGCAATTTTAGTATTTTGCACAGATAAAAACAATGAAGACAAATTAAAATGGCGTAGTTGTGTGCCTCACTCCATGCTCATCTTTTCCAATAATTAGGAAGTTTCTCAGAACATCTGGACCAGTTGACACCCAGAGGTGAAGAGGTGGAGAGCCCCGACAGCACCAGTCATACCTCCGCAGACCAGTGCGTCCACGCCAACTCTCTGCGGCCGGAGAGTGCTGCAGAGAGGACCGGAGTGCTGGCGAAAGTCCCAAAGTCCGTCTCAACCGGTGCCCTTTCCCTCATGATCCCCGGGGGTAAGATGAAGAACGCACGTTGACACACTAGCAGACTCAAAAACATGATCTCAACCAGATTTTAGAAGTATATCAGAACCGCGTGCCAAGAATTACAATAAGAGCAGAGCACTTTTTGTACAAATAGAGTGAAAGAGATGAAAGCCCACAGTATAGATCTCTGTGAAATTGGCCCAGCGTGACACCTGCTGTGAGTTCAATTTTAACAGTGTGGCTGCGGGCAAGTAGCCGAGTGCAGGCCGCTAATAAGGAGAGTAAGGAGGCGGGGCAGGAGCAAGAGGTCTTCACTGCTGGGAGAGTGAAAATCACATTAGTTTCACCCACAGCAGGAGCAGAGTGAACCGGGCTCATGAGCTCTCCAGAAACACCTCTCGGCTGACTGCAGGGCCAAAGTCTGACTGATTAAATGAAAGAATCTGCTCTCAGGTGGTGATCAGCTCTCATTCTTCCAGATATGTTCGGGGCGTCTCCGCTGGCCAGCCCTCTCTCTCCGTACTCCCTCTCCTCGGACCCTTCCTCCAGAGACTCCTCCCCCAGCCGAGACTCCTCCCTCTGTAACGCCATCCCGCGGCAGCCCATCGTCATCCACAGCTCGGGGAAGAAGTTCGGCTTCACGCTGAGGGCCATCCGGGTGTACGCCTGTGACGGTGACGTCTACACCGTGTACCACATGGTCTGGGTAAGGAAGGACTTCATCAGCCTGCAGCAGACAAATAGTGATCACTTATAAGTGGGGGTGCTTTCCCACTGAACATGTTTTAGTGTGGTTGATTTGGACCAGTGGAGAAGCTTTCGGAACGCTTCCAAGAGGATTCTGGTCTGGTTCTCTTTGTTTGTGGTTTAAAAGCAAAGCAGACGAACTGCAGCATTTTTGTACGTGATGTTGGCATGAATTCAAAAGCTGAACTTCTGTTGAATCCACCTGTCAGAAGTCTGTATAAGCAATTTGTAGCCGCCAAGATAATTTTTGGGGATTTTCCCTGTAACTATCCTCGGAGTACGACAGGAAATGCCTCTTTCTGCCCGTTTGTCTCTATTTACTGAGAACCAGAAGTCTGGTTACATTCTCTACTGATAAAGCTTGTGATCTGTTATCTCTTTATGACACCAGAGAAGAGAAATAAACATATGAGACTCGGTAAAGTGCTGCCAGTCACCAGAGTGAGATTTTTCCCATCAAGGTGCACGTAGCGATGCAAGATAACAGACATCAAATCAACAAATGTGCTGCAGGAATGAGTCCCAAAACCAGGAAACGAGTCAGCATTGTTGTAGTTCTGGATCCTTGCCTTTAAGTCGGTGGGTTTTTGGAATGTGTGATACGTCTGTAAATACGTCTCTCATGAGTTTTGAAGTATTTAAAGATGTTCTTTAACGAGGAGTTAAATGAGACATAATTGGCTGACGAGAATCATAAAAGTGGTGTTGTCAAGATTAGCACTGAACAAAACTTTCAAGTATGTTGTTTATTTTATGCAATAATATTAAATCCAATGAAATACAATCCTATTGGCTATTTGTTTACTGAACACACAAACCTCCGGATTGGCCTCCAAACATAAGTCATCCCTGCAGCACTTCATTTCCAAACTGTCCGTCCACTTGACTTGGCGTTTACAGCTCTTGGCTTACGTACCTTAAACTTCCAAATAGCTGATAATATCAATATAATATGTCTGTTCTGTGTCTGTCAATCAGAATGTAGAAGACGGTGGGGCTGCACATAAAGCCGGACTCAAAGCCGGAGACCTCATTACTCACGTGAACGGAGAACCCGTCCACGGTCTGGTCCACACTGAAGTGGTGGAGCTCCTGCTCAAGGTAAAGGACAATATATGTTTATCTTTATGAAAATGGTGTTTTCTAATTTAATAAATTACCCAACTTAAATTAGCTGTAGAACCAATTAAAAATAATAATGAAAAATAACAGTATCAAATTCATTTCATATTACTGCTCGCAGTATCAGTAATTATTTAATGTCTAGATGTGATGTTTTTACTGTATCTGGATTGAGTTTATTACTGTACTTTACTACTATAATCAACTTACAGTCATAGTATATCAAATCAGAAGGCATAAGGCTCGTATAACGTACACGTTGATCTAACCCCAAAACATTCTTTTCGATAACAAATGTCCTCTAAAGTCTGGTCTTTATGTCTTTTCAGAGTGGTAGTAAAGTGGCCATCTCCACAACCCCGTTTGAAAATACTTCGATAAAAACCGGTCCAGCCAGGAGGAACAGCTACCGGAGCAAGATGGTGAGATGTGCCAAGAAGCCCAAGAAGGAGAAGACACCAGAAAGGTACCAACTTTCGACTTACATTTGAATCACTGTAGATGGCCCTATAATACGGAAAATGTTACCACCTGGTTTGGTTTTAATCTTAAATGTTTTAATTCTACATTCTGGATGGAAATTGTTAAGAAGGTGACGAGTTCAATCAGTCTTGAGTATTTTTAAGTTAATGAGGACCATAGATAAGATTTCTGAAAACAAAACTGAGGAGGTTTTGTTTGTTTCAGTTATTAGTGTCTACCAAAACTGCTGTGCACAGCTCAGTAGTTCAGCAGAAAAGGGCTGAGTGAATAATCTGTGTTTAGACGTCAGGATCAATGGATTATTTTGCATCTAAAAAAGGATTTAAAGATGATGTGAGGAAAGCAAATATCTATATTGAGTCATAATGCAGCTCTATTTTTTATTTTTTTATCACAGCATATCTCAATGACATTGTATGTAGACTTTTTGCAAACTGCCAAAAGAAATATCTGTAACGACCCAGAATGTGACCGTAGAATTTTCTCTAGTTTTGAATAATTGTATATTCCACTATTGTACTTTGTTAGTTATTGTTGTCATCTCTAGCTGCATGGTTGGCATTGTTTTATTTGACCTTGTAAATCCTGAACTGATTTTCTTTGTCTCACTTTTTTCCAGGCGTCGCTCCATTTTCAGACGTTTTGCCATGCAGCCATCTCCTCTCCTGCACACAAGCCGCAGTTTCTCCTCCCTCAACCACTCTCTGTCCTCTGGTGAGAGTCTCCCCGGCTCCCCCACCCACAGTCTCTCCCCTCGTTCCCCTACCGCCACGTTCCGCCCCACACCAGAGTTCACCCAGTCAGGTGGAGATTTCGCCGAAGAAATCGCACTGTTTATTTTCATTTCACATGTGTTAAATGACTGATGTCTTTTTTTTTTTTCTTCCTTTCAACTTCCAGGTGGCAACTCGTCCCAGAGTAGCTCCCCCAGCTCCAGCGCTCCAAACTCCCCTGCAGGCTCGGGTCACATCCGTCCCAGCACCCTCCACGGCCTCGGCCCCAAACTGCCGGGTCAACGGCTCCGACAGGGACGCCGCAAGTCTGCCGGCAGCATTCCCCTTTCTCCTTTGGCTCGCACACCCTCGCCCACCCCGCAGCCAACCTCTCCTCAGCGCTCGCCCTCTCCCCTTCTCAGTGGGCATCCCGTTAACCTTTCCAAGACGAGCCAAGCCTTCCCAGCCAAGATACATTCCCCACCCACAATTGTTCGCCATATCGTGCGCCCCAAAAGTGCTGAGCCTCCCCGCTCGCCCCTCCTAAAACGAGTCCAGTCTGAGGAGAAGCTGTCCCCCTCTTACTCGGGAGATAAGAAGCATCTGTGTCCCAGGAAACACAGCCTGGAGGTGACCCAAGAGGAGGTGCAGGATGAGGAGCTGAGGCCCGGTGAGCGGGATTACACCATCTTGCAAAGTGTGGAGGAAACCGCCTGCGAGTCGCTGGCGTTCACCCGCATTCGACCTGTTGAGCAGGGCTGCTTGAAGAGGCCCGCCTGTCGCAAGATGGGCCGCCAGGAGTCCGTCGAGGAGCTCGACAGGGAGAAGCTGAAGTCCAAGATGGTTGCAAAGAGACAGGACTGGTCGGAGAGGAGGGAGTCGCTACAGAAGCAAGACGCACTGCGGGAAGCTGACTCGTCGTCCCACTTGTGTGGCGATGAGAGGGAGGACGGTTTTCTGGTCCGCGGCCAAAACAAGACCCACAGCGGCCCAGACTCTGGCCCCCTGGAGGCCAAAGCTGCAAGCACAACCCTTAAAGATGTGCTGTATAAGAAACTCACCACACGCGTCTCTGAGGGCGAAACATCCGGCGGCTGCTGTGAAGGTGACGGAGGACTCAGAGCAACGCTCTGCTCCGCTCACCCCGAGTGGCAGCACTCCAGGCCGGGCAAAGATAACATGAAGCCAGACAGACTGGACTTCAAAGCTCCCAACATCGAGTTCACCAGGAAGAGGCTGTCTTTTGAAGAACGAGAAGACTGCATGTGTCGCTTGTCGCCCGGCCTCCACGAGAACCTGCACTTTGGCTCCACCAGGTCTAAGAGCCTCCAGCTGGACACGGCCATGTGTCATGAGCACATGAAGGCGGGGCTGGGAAGTGTTCACTCCAGCCCTGAGGGTCTTTCCCCGAAGCTTTTCTCTGGCAGAGGAGAGAGCGCTGTGGAAAAACTCCAGCTGATCTCCTCCGCAGAGTCTCCGCTTCGGAAGACGTCGTCTGAATATAAACTTGAAGGACGCCACGTCTCCTGTCTCAAACCCCTGGAGGGCACTCTGGATATCGGCCTGCTCTCGGGGCCCAGAGTTTCTAAAACAGAGACCTGTTTATCCAAGATGGCGGAGAGCACAAGCGACAGTGTTTCTTTGAGTCCTCCAATTTGGCTCCAGACCCCTGCTGAGAGACAAATAACCATCCCCCAAGTGAAAGCTACAGACAAGCTGAAGAGCCCGCTGACTTGTTCCACAAGCCCCGAAGTGGTTTCTTCTCTAAATAGCATCGTAGCCTCCAAAGATCAGTCAAATAACGCAGCCGCAGAGTTAAAAATAAGCACAAGTGGTGAGAAAACACAGGACAGACACAGCGACTCATTAAAGGCTCAAACCAGCAAAGTGGAGGCGTCGAGCTTTGGCGTTAAACAAGAGAGCAGGACGGCTATGAAGTCCGGTTCCTCACTGGCTCATGAACACAGAGGCCCTCGACACAGCTCCCACTTCTCCTGTGGAAAAACACCCTCCATACGGGAAGTCAGCAATGAAGATCAGGAGGATGAAGCGGAGCAGGAGGAAGTCACCCCGCACGCCACATCACAGGCTGCCGACGGCTCCAAGACAGTGGGCCCTTTGACTTCAGCAAAGCCGGAGGTAAACATAAAAACTTCGGAGGCTGCAGCTGCCAGTGAACCACTAGCTGTGTCGCTGAAGCGGAGTGTAAACTGTGGTTTGGATAGAGGTCCGCGTCCGAGCTGTGAGAAAATAACAACTCCTGCTCAGAGCTCAAACATGACCTCTACGTCTGAGGTGACCGTACAGAACAACTCTTCGCCTGTACTCGTTCCGGAGAAGGTGCTTTCAACGCAGCAGCTGTTGAACATCTGCTCTTCCAATGCGGAGCCGCGGGTTTCTATCGCAACGTCAGCGTCTGGTTCTGTGAAGAAGGAGGTCAACGGGTGGGTTGCAGCCACAAAGGTGGAGGCAAACCCCAAATTGGAGCAAAAGAGAGAAGTTTCTAAAGTGAACATGGTCGCCTCATTGAATAATGTTTCACTGAACTTTAATAAAAAGGGCAACACTGTTGGTGCAATAGAGAGGGGCAGCATTTTGCTGCAGGAAAAAGAGGAACCCACATCACCAAAGATGAAGAACTTAGTCAACGGGAAAGATTCACAGCAGTTATCAAAAATCTATCCAGCTGAAAAAGCACAAAACAAATCATCTGATTCCGAACACCTCGCCTCTAAGAACGGAGAGACTGTTATCGGTGTGAAGGAAAACGCCGCAAAACACAAATGTTCATCCTCAGCGACTGCAAATGAAAATGTTTCGGTTGCCAAAAGTAAGTGGAGGCCCGACCCGCCGCCTGTAGCACACGGCGCCGTGACGAGAGCGCCTGAGGTGAAAGCTCACGGCGCGGCTCCTCCCGCCCCTGCCGGGAAGGGCAGTCCCAACTCAAAACAGAGAGATCTGTCGAAAGAATTTGTGTTCTCCACGTCAAACATTCAAACAACATGCGACCCCAAACGGAAAGAAGCCTTATTTCCTTCCAAGCGGGAGGAATCGGTTCTGCTGACACGTTCTCCAACCCAGCCCAGAACCTCTGCAGCAACGTCGGCACACGCGGTGAAAGAAAACGACTGGAAGCCCAAATCTCTCTCTCCTAAAACCGCCCCTTCATCGTCGACTCTAAAGACTTCATCGGCTCCGACGCCGGTTATTAAGCAAGGTCTCGATTCCAAACACAAAGACCCCTCGCCCAAGAACCATCACGGCTCGAAACCAAAAGAAATCTCTTCGTCGGACATCGCCTCCCAGCCCGGTCCGCCGCCGCCAGTGCTGCCGAAACCCGCAGCGAGGAAGGAAACGCAGAGCGGCGAAGCCGTCCCGGGCCGGATCTCCAGCGGTGCGCCACGGGAGAGTGCAGTCAAGGTGTCCAAGGAAGGCCCCCGGACGACCACGCCCGACAAACAGCTGTCCAAGAGGGAGCCGGCCGAGAGGAAGAAGGAGAGCGTGCCGGAGGTCACGCCGGCACAGAAAAACACTAAAAGAGACGCAGCGAGAGCCGCCGCCGCCGACAGAGACAGAGACAGAGACACTGGCAGGAAGCAGCAGAAGGAGTCGCCACGTAGTTCTGGCAACAAAAAGTAAAAGAGGGAAGTGAAGAGAAAGCAGCCGCCGTCAGAGAACCCAGATGTAAGATTAGAAATTGATTTGTGCAAACATCATCATGCCTTCTTATTTTTTGTTTTGTTTGAGGACCGGGAAAGCTGTTACACACTGGTAGAACGGTAGGGGTGTGCGTGTGCGTGTGTGTGTGTGTGTGTGTGTGTGTTGACATATGACAATACATTTCTAGGTCTGACTGTAGGCAATCACTCGCTGATCATTTCTGGTGTTCTATTTTTCACGTCAGGTTGAATGTTTGGAATTTTTTTCTTCTGTTTTGTGCAATCAGTGTGTTGGGGCCGCAGGGAGGAGCCTCACAGAGGGGTGTGTGTGTGTGTGTGTGTGTGTGTGTGTGTGTGCGTGTGTGTGTGTGTGTGTGTCGTACTGTAGAGTCCGTGCCATATGAATGATTTTGAATTGTACTCTTTTTAATGCAGTAGACCATGCAGTTTTACGCTCCGCAATTTAGCAGTTGTATCACGATTGTTATCGCTCGATTCTTTGTGTGTTGGGTTTTTGTGCGGTGGTACACACTATGTCCTGAAACTAAAAAACACGGAGTCATCTCGCAGTTCTGGAAAATCCTAAATTAGTGAAGGGGCCTTACAAGTATGGGAAATTTTAAAAAAACTTGCTGTTCTTAGCAAGGTGTGGTGTTTATTCACATTCCTCTGACATCTGTACATATTTTGTTTTTTTCTTTTTGATTTTTATGCAATATGGTGTAAATATGAAAACACTGTAAAACTGGGATTCATGGGCTTACATGATTGTCGTTTGTATTATATGTATAGATTTCGCAGTATCATTTGTTTGTACGCTCGATATTAAGAGCTTGATATCTCTGTGGTCTAAAGTAAGCTACCGTGGCGTCTCATCAAAGGCGATCCTCTCCATGTGACTTTCAACATGTTTTCACGTGTTCCAAAATGACCTTGACGAGCGAGAGGAAGAGGCAGGACGGGGTAAATGGGCTATTTCTGACAAATGTAGCATTAAATAACAAAACCGTGAGGGCTGTCAGCATTTCCCAGGAATGTCTTTATTGTTAATGATGATGAGCGTAAAATATGACATATTGTTGTGGGATTTAAGGAGATGAACCAGACACCAATAATTACTGCAGTTGGTCTCTGAGGGCTTCGGCCGTCATCTCCGGTTGCGTCCACGTCCGTGCAGAATGACATTCAGACCAATCACGTGATCGAGATCCGATCACAAGTACAGGGAGAGCGTCACTGTCGGGGTTTCAAGCGATTTCGATGTCTGGTTTGTGTTGTTTGAGTCGTGTGTGTGTGTGTGTGTGTGTGTGAGCGTTTCGATGTTTCTAAAGGACTCTGCATATTGAGCAGCAGCTGGATTAAAGCTTCACCACGGCAAAGATTTCATCCGCATCGTTCATGTCCACCACATGTATTCGATGTTAAATACTTGGTACGACGCATATAGGCTGTCATATATCCGCATTCACTTTCTGCAACGTACACACACACACACACACACACACACACACACACACACACACACACACACACACGTGTTTCTATACTGTAGGTGAATTAGAAACCCTAAACGAGAGCGTGACACAGAATATAGTTTATATCCTAACGGCACACTGAAACACGCCAGATTGGTTGCAGAGATTTTAACGTTAAAAGAATCTGATGTGTACTTTGCATTAGATATTGTTAATGTATATTGCTAATGTAGTGTGAGAGAAACAAATGCACCTTAATGTTTGCCAACATTCAGTTCAAAGGGTGAGAAGAAGAAGATATTAGAACTGAAACTGGTTTATGAACAGATTTAAATGACTCACTGATTTTTATTTGAACAAATCAAACATGTTTTTTTTTTCTTGTTTTTTTTCTTCTCCTGTGACGACTGACATTTAAATCCTCAAAGCACATTCAATGTTTGTTTACAAAGCATCATGGATGTATATTTTGTATATTGTTGATTTGCCAAATCTATGTTCTGTGTCAGAGATGTTGTTTGTAGTAGTGAGGCGTCGCTCCCCTGCCACCAGGATGTTTAATAAGAACATTTGTTTGTGCTGTAATCAATGTCTTTTCATACGTCAGGTTCTTCTTTCTCTGCTTGTCTTTTCGGTTTCCTTTTTGTTCTTTTTGTTTGTTTTCTTCCTCTGTGCAAAACTAGTATTAGATGAACTTGCTTACGATGGTTTGTCTTTTAGAATATGTGCAATAAAAGTGTTTTGAGTTTTGTATTTTGCCCAAGGAAAGCTCTATGGATGTCATAGATGTTGTATATTAAAACAGATATTTATACTTCTAATGTTGCGTAATACTGAAAATAAAATGGAATTATAAATTAATCTTTTCAGTCCTCTTTTGATGGATTTCATAGATTGAGAGTCAAATTGAATTGTTGAATACGCCGCAAAATAATAAGAATAATTTCCTAAAAAGCTTCCTGAAAATTTTAAAAATCATTTGGTACTAATTATATGCTAAATTAGAACTAAACTAATTAGAGAGTGTACAATTGGTACTATTCCAATTCAGCCAATCCAGTTTCCGATAATAACGGAGTAAATAAATTAAACCCATTTGTTAATTTATATTAAATGTATCAACTTGGTAAACTTCCTCTGACATTATTATGAAATAATATACTTCAAAATGCCATTGTCTCCGAGCTTCAGTTCCACCATAGACTTTACATGGAAAGTCCTAAAAGATCCAGAGGGCCAATATATAGCATAAAGATATGCTCATAGGATCCAATACACATATTCTCATAAACAGTTATTTATACCAAACCACAGCAGTGTAACACCAGCAGAGGGCAGTATCCTTCCATCAGTGTGGCTCGTGGTTATTGCTCAAATAGGTCCTCTGTAATGCAACATTCAGGAGAGACTGGGGACAAATGTGATGTGGAGTCGTGTCTGGATGAAAATGAATTTGATAAAGACTCATATAGATTATATATTTGTATAGTGATTACTAGTTGTCACATCCAGACAGTACATAGGACATTCATCTGTAATGCAAAGTCAAATTCTAAATATTCTGACATGTTACATGGGATATAGTTTACATTCATGTAATAATGAATTTAGCATGCATTACAGGGACAAACTAAAAAGATTCCAATATGTTTGGTTTGAGCAGATAAATACATAAATTGCTGTTCAATATCTGTCGATTCAAATGGGATTACAGTGTTAATGACACAGATGGATCAGTGTCCACACAGACTGATTGATAAGCACAAATGTTCAATAGAAGAATTAAAACAAAAGGGGGGCGGGGGAGAAAATCCTCTTAGGGTTTTGGGAATGTCGTTAACCGTCTGGAGAAGGGGGTGTTGCAGCAGCGAGCTCCCTCGGGGCAAAGAAAGAACATTGTGATGACTCATTTATTACCATTTAAAATGCCGATGACACTTTCCCATATGCCTTTATTATGTTTCAGAAGGAAAGTAAACCAAATCCTCCCAGTACAAACTATCCCGTCCCTTTTCCCGCTGTTGTCACCTTCCATTAGTGCGAGTCTGCTGTGGATCAAGGTCTCGTATGGAAGGTTGTCCACCACTTGAACCGCCCCATCCCCTTTTAATTTCACCTCATAAATAAAACAAATGGCATGACGTGCAGAGATAATGGATTGAGAGGATTATAAAATGTATCTTCTTTGTCCATCTGACTGCTTCCAGCGAGTGGAGGCTTGCTGCTTTGTAATCCATTTGAGACTGATCAATACTAATGATGTGACCAACTGTGTGCAATGTTATCAATTGGGTGTGTGTATGCACACACACACACACACACACACACACACACACACACACACACACACACACACATGCACGTTGTTGAGAGAGAAAAAGAAGACGGTATATCTGATGTTCAGCAGGTTTGCTGTGGATCATGTTTATTAGCTTAACATGCTACTATTTGCTAATGAGTGCAAAGTACAGCTGAGGCTGATGGGAAAGTTTTGCAGGTATTGGACAAATGGACAAATACAAATTTTGTATTGATGGTGGCGCTAGATGAGAAGTTAAGAGATCACCAAAGTTAATACAATTCACCTTGTGGGGAACAAGCATTTCTGCGCCAAATAGCATGGCAATCTGAAATCTTTTACAGACAATTGTTGAAATATTATAGTGTATGTGAACTTTAACCTGCTGGTGACCCTAGATGAAAAGTTACAGGATCACCAAAGTCTGTAGGATTCATCCTCTGGGTTCCACTCTAAATCAAACTCAGGTCAAGGTGGTGCGAGAGAAAAAGGCTGGGGGACCACCAAAGTCACAACGGATCATCCTCTGAAAACCATGAATGTCTGTACAAAATGTCCTAATCACCGTCAGGGCAACATCACTAAAATGTGTCCTAATCTATCTAGTAGATTCTTTACTGTGTAAGTTACTGTTTTGACATGCTGGTGACAATGCTATATACCTCTAAACCAAAAAATATTAACTTCAAGTTGGTGCTATAGAAAAAGCTAGGGATCATCCTCTGAAAACAACGAATGTGTGTCCAAAAAACGCATTTCCACTATTGTGCATATTTCCCTAAGCCAACATCAAAGCGGCTGTAGAGAAAACGTTAGGGATTATCAGAGTCACTAGAAATCATCATCTGGGGACCATGATTAAACCTGTCCGAGTCTATGTTGTAAATGTAGAGCTATTTAATTGCATAAGTTGCTATTTTGACATGCTGGTGGCACTATAAGGGAAAAGAAGGGATCACCAAAGTAATTGAGATTCATCCTCTGGGTACCAGGAATGTCTCCCATGTCAGGATATTAACTGTAAAAATATTAACTTCAGAAAAAATGTTCGAGATGCCGAACGTTTTAGAGGAAAAGTAGAAAACCCCCCTGCCTTTATAAATCCTCGTCTGGGGACCATGATTTAAAATGTGTCCAAATATGTTTTAGATTACTTATTGTAAAAGTTACTATTTTGACATGCAGGTGGCACTGTATGGTAAAAGAAGGGACCACCAAAGGAATTAAGAGCATCCTCTGGGTACCATGAATGTGTATACCAAATTCCATGGCAATCAACCAAATAGTTAAGATATTGTATTTCATTCTGGACCAAAGTGGGGCATCAACAGTGTTGACAGCATGTCCTGTAGCGGTGGTAAAATCTCTTAAAACATCCACTTTTTGCTCTTCTGTGCGTCTTTAAGGAGTTTGTGGTTCATTCAGACAACAGCAGAGAAAAGTGGATCTTATAAATAAAGAAGTAGAGCCGCTGAAATCGGTGGTGGGAGGATTGCTTGTTCTTGTACGCACACGCAATCCGAGACACGGCTAGATAAATCCACTCTGGCCTGTATTAACTCTTGTTGCTGGAATTTGCTCAAGTACATTCTGTGACTTGGGGGGAAGCCAGAACTCCAGCCCAGCGCTCATATCTCATGTTGCAACTAATGGCTCGGAGCCGAGCTCCAGTCCTCAGCCACAGTCATCACGCACACAGGGAGAGGCGAGCCTCTTGTGTAGGCGAGGGTTCAATCTTCTGTCTGTTGCAGTCTTATGTTTCTTGTTGTTCACTTTCTGTGTTCTTACTTCCTTTTTTTCTGTGCTGATATTATTGCTTCCATGAATTCCCCTTTACCGGCCTCGCACATTTAAAGCTGCAGTAATCCTGTTGTTAAAGTATTTCAGCTGCTTCCTTCAGCAGGAGTAACGGATCAGCAGTGAAAACATCCTTGACGATTATGCTACTGTTCAACTGTCATGCATGTCCTGTGTAACCAACCTGCCCGTCATGTAGCACACATATCGCTGCGTGGACAAAGTCATACAAATGATGCAACATTCACACAAGTAAAAGTGTGTTTGTCTTGGTGGGTGGCGGTGTTTTTTTGTGCGGTCGAGTGAAGGCTCAAGTACACAACATGGAGATTGTAAACAGTGCGGAACACCGAGAACAGAATATTATTTTGAGGATTCATGGAAGTGCTTGTGTTGCAACACGTAGAATAAACAAACACTGGATTATGACTGAATCACATGCGGCCGTGATGAAATGTCCAGTTTTTTTAAATAGATCCCGGGACTTGAAAAGCTTCTTTAGAGACTCCTTGTGTGGCAAAAAGAAAACAAAGAGCGCGTGGATTAAAAAACCTTCTTCGAGGCCTGTGTAGTTACAGCGAAATGAGAGGATGAGGATGTATGACTCCATGATATTGTGGTTTTTGTGTAAGGCTGCTAAATGGTGGGTGGACTAAAGTGTATATACAGAATGGTGCTGCGTCATCAAAGTCACTGCTCAGTGTAAGGTTAGTTTATCTGTGAATGTGCTCGTGTCACTGGTTGAATTACGATGCAATGACTTCCTTTTATTCTTTAAACGGACTGTTTTACATATTGCAGTTTGTTTTGTAAGGAGCTGCAGGAATAAAGTAACACACTTGAACACATGAAGACTTTTTATTGGTAATCGGATGGACCTACATGTGACTAGAACAACGAGACTACAGTTTAGCATCGATGTGTCTGTGAACCAATGTTAGCGCTTTGCTATGTTAGCGCTTTGCTAGCATTGGTTCACTTTGCTAAGACGAAAGGTGTTCTCTGGGAAATGTTCCACATTAGCTCCGGCCATCTTGGTTGTTTTTCCGTCGTCGCCTCATAACGGTCGCGGTTGGCGCCGTCAGATCTCAAGCAAATCACGCCGAAGTGGAGCGAGACCAGACCAGTTCTTCAGAGCAAATGAAAGACGAGAGATTGGCGGTTTGAGTAGTAGGCCCTCTCCCCAAAACCTGGAATCTCACGTGTCAAATCGTTGTTTCCCTTTAACTCAACGTCCTCTTATTGGCTTTTTTCCAAGAGCTTTCAACCACACCTCACACACTTGGTGGCTTTTGGAGCCAGATTTGGAAACCTTGGGCTGGGTTTTTTATTTTTTTGAACTTTTTATTTTGCATTTTCAACACAACAGAAACGTCCTTGACATTTAAATAAACATAATAAAATAAATAGTAGATAATAAAAACGGTAATATGAGTATCAATGGTTTAGCTTATATCGAATATAAATGCTAACCTTTATATACATGCACATCTACACTGACAAATGCTTCTACATGTGTAACTACATATACACAACATACTTACCCGCACAGCTTATCCATATATACCTTCCCACATGTGTATACTTTTACACTATATTGAAGGGTTTTTTAAGGGTTTTTTAGTTGGACCATTCTTAAAATCTAGCTTACTCTTGCTAGTTCTTGCTGTTCCACAGTGAGCGGCACTAACTTGCAAATAAACACTGTAACGCATCATCAAAGATGTTAACGTTGCACAATTGTTTTTTTATAATCTGCTTTTTAAATGTGTAATGACTTGAGTGGTTTCAGGACTCAGATACACACAATGTGTTTAGATGAGTAACAGTTTAAATATAACTTTTCCCAATTTTTGTGTGGAATTGACCCTTTTTATTGAGTCAATCTCTTCCATTCTACACATTAGTGTTCTTAATCAAACTTCATAAGCGTTCAGGAAAGCAGAAAGACATCGAGCCTCGGCCAACATATGTCTCTCAGATGATCAACAGTTCCTCTTGTGCTTTAAACTCTGCCAATCATCCCTTGCTGCTTTATTCCTGTTACTCATTCATCATGATGAGAAGTGAACTTTGCCTCTTGCGCAACACGGTGTCAGTCCCAGGACATCGCTGTTTGAAGTGGCAAGAAGCGAGGCGCACAAACACACACACATGGCAATCGTCTTTAAATATTCTGGTTCTGTTTTGTCGATTCATTACTCTTCTAAACATCTTGAGTCAACAAGGCGCTGAATAACATCAAATTACTGCAGTGACTGTTTGCCAATAAAAAGAAGTCCAAATTGCACGCTTGTCTGCGACCCTCGAGGACAAGCGGATACAGTAAATGGAGGGATGGATAAAAACTTCCGTCTGTTTCCAGTCTTGTTCCGAGCTCGGCCGACCACAGAAGCGTTTATTTTTTTTCCAGCCATGCAAACTCTGACTGCACTTTGAGGCTTGGGGGTGCTCTCTGTAATACGAGGTGTTATAAATGCAATAATTAACATGTTTGCAATAAAATATGTGCTTTTCTCTTCCAGAACCGTATTCTAAAAAGATCACCAGGACAAAATTAATGACAAGATCTGTCGCAGAAGGTGAGTGTACTGTAAGACGTCAACGTACAGCTATGATTAGTTCATGTTGCTGTAGGTACCTGTGGAGGAGAGGAGGAGGCCGAGATGGGGCCAGAGGAGGAGGGGCACTGGTTGAGGAAGATATGAAAGAGGATGAAGAGGAGGATGAGGGAGGAGAAGATCCCTCGGTTAAACTCAGGACAAAGGTCTGGGCTCAGGAGAGTGACACGGGCCCGGTGTGGTTCCACAGCGAGAGCATTAATGAGCATCTGAGAGGGATTTAAGCTCCAGGGCTTAACGCGGATCAGCCTCTGATTCTCCACCTGGGGAAAACGGGACTGGAGTCCGAAAACCAGCATTATGGAGGCAGTGGCACAGACGGGGAGCGATACATTAAGGTGGTCTTCAATGAAAGCACTTGAAACATTGCCAGTCTAAAAGGAAGACATACTTAAAGTGTCTACTACACTGGATAGGTTTATCCTGAATGGAACTCGCATCTGACGACTAAAGTGACACTCACAAGAAATGACATTTTAAGTATTGGTTAATAATACATTAACGCAAGTACAACAAAGTGCAATTTTGAGTATTTTGAGTCGGAAATATTGTACTTTTTACTGCACTACTTTCATCTTACAAATGTAGATGACTAAGAATGTACAACTTAAAGTTGTTGAAATTAGCTCCATCTTAAATATGGACAACGGACAATACGCTAAACTTTAAAGAGTCGTTTCAGCAGCATTTCTTCAAAGAGGCCGTTGTGGTCCCCAATGTCACTGTAAAGGAGGAACAGCCTACAAGAACCAGAATGCATTGCTCAACAAGTCCTCCAAAAGGATTGTTGGTCTTTGGCCTCCAGAACGACACAAAAAAGTGTTTTCTCATCGGACGATGCACATTAAAAAGGACCATTCTGTCAAACTATACAGTTTACTTTTGATACTTTAATTACATTGCAATGCATTTTACCTTTAAATTCAAGACTTTTTCTTGCGAATTCGTCGTAGTATTTCTGTTCTTTCACTGCTGCCTGTATAATCACACCACACAGTCTCCTCTATAGTGAGCAGGAAATAGAGATTTGATGATCCATTATCATTCAGAACACTAATTATAATTATTAAAATGATTTTCTCTTGCAAGTGCCAAATCAAAACAAACGCTGTCTTTGTTGTCCCGTCTCTGCGGTGGGTCGGTATAGAATGTGTGTGTTGAAATGTTTCTAGCTGTCACGCATCGCTGCAACCGCCGTGCTCAAATATTAACCGAAACTCGACTTTGAACTTCCCAATGAGCCGTTTGACTGTGGGTACATGCTCATATCGAACATCTAAAAAACACTGTTACTGAACTGTTCCACTCCAAAGTCAGTGAAGGGACAGAACAAATATGTTTCCATAGGTTCTGTGGTTAAATCTACATCTTATCCGGCAATTCATGTGTGGATTAAAAGACATGCATGTGCCAATAATGAATACATCTTCCATACTATTGGAGACACATATGGAGGGTGAGATGAATAATAACTGTCTCCAACGTTCAACTTTCTATAGGTGAAGCCCAAATGAGCGTTACGTAAACACCTTCCCAGCACACACAACCCAAACAGCCACAGCTGGCTGACTTTGCGTAAGAGGACCTGGCACGGACTCTGCACATGCCAACCGCTTTTGGTTCCGGCACCAACTGCGTGGTGACGGATGGATTATCATAAGTGCAGGATTGAGGTTGTCCCACATAGCTGCAGAGTCCTCGGAGACATTTTGTCCCAAATGATTTTCCAAAAGCGGTCGTGAAACTTTCTCCCGGGGTCGTGCAAAGGTTATGTTCTGCAGTGTCATACGATGCGCGTTGAGTCTGTTGAAGCAATACAACTGATGCAATGCAGTCGGCCCACTTGTTGGAGGGGTCTGAGTTCTTCATTTCAAATTGCACAATCACTGTTTTTGTCCTAATGCATAATGAGACTTTTACGGTCGAAACAGAGAATTAGAAGTTGTTAGAAGTTATTTGTGTTTGATCGTGCTTTCTGAAATGATATGCTCCCTTTTTTTGCGAGTGAGTGCCGTGTTTGTATGTGAACACCTGGGTGACTTCACTTCCATTGCTGTTGTTCTGGAGAGCATACTTCCTGTTTCATATGTTTTGGTGTCTTTTGTGCTTTCTCTGGGCTGTTACAGTCTCAGTGAACTGGAGGTTAGAGCGTCTGTAGTATGAGTATCCCCCAGTGAAATGGAATATTCGAGCCTTGTACAGATAAAAGAGGGATTTCAATCGAATCCGCCGCATTTAATTGGACTGTTAAAAAGTGGGCAGGCCTTGTTGCCGTAGAGCGCGACAGAACGGACCTGTATAACTGCTCCGCTAGGCCACCACGTCCCATTCAAGGTCAGATGTAATAACCTTCTATCTCACAAAGGCTGTCAATCAGACACAGAACATAAACAATGCTGCTTTCAAACCATCCCAAGATAAGGCGTTGCAAATGTTTATGCAGGCAGAAAATGCAGCCCGGCCACTTTATTGTTGTGATACTCTCTCACCGCTCACATGGCGGCCGCTGCAGACGGCTGTTTTCAGAGTAAGAGCGCTCCAAACCTGCTGTGCACTACTTGTAGACAGCAGACAGACTCAGTTGGAGACTAGCAGGCGAACCAAAACCAGAGCAAAAAGAGAGTGAATATTATCCTTAGAGCCACCAGGTGGCCAGAAACAAGACTCTTTATGAATGATCATGTTGCTCTGTATTTGCTGGATGTGCAAATAAGCAACTTTGCCAACAAGTTCAACATATGCAAGATTCAAGACTCACGATATTTTATTGTCATATGCACAGATAGCAGACAGTTACTCCGTACAATGAAAAAGTTTATTTTGCTAGGTCCTCCTTACACAGAATTACAATACATTTAAGGTAACAAAAAATTACAATTAAGAATACAAAAAACATTGCTAGAAATGCTAATAGTATGAGAAAATATGTACAATAAGGCACAAAAATGTGATAACAGTATTGCACAATCAGCTTCACTGAGCGTATAAAGTGCACTATGCATTGCTACAAATATATCAAGTATAGTACTTGTGACATGAGGTCACAGCAGCAGCCGTTCACAGTTCTGTGTGTGTGTGTGTGTGTGTGTGTGTGTGTCAACCTAAAAGATGATGATTTGCCATTGCTGTCTTCACCACTTGTTTCCACACCAAAAAAACAGTTCTTGCAGATTTAAGGAAACAAACTGTGTATCCTGTGTTTTGCTCCTACAAGAGAAAATGTAGACTCCACATGGAACATTAAACATATTGATATTTGTTTGTTTTACAGCAGCGTTTTTATATGCTGACGTCAGCTGGTTTCTGGAGAGAAGGAGAAGGAGGCAAATACTGCTTTGCATATGAATGAGAGAATTCACTGCAATGGAGAAATAAGAGCTAATTTACCAGAAGCACTTACCTCGGCTTGAATATGAGGGAAGGTCATGCACTAACAAGTACAGCCAGGCACTGATTAGCGGGTAATGCACTTACTTCAGTAAGTGGTGTAAAGCGCTCCACGGTAAAAATGGAATAGTCTGGATTTGCCTCACTTAGCCTGCCAACATATTAACGGTCACAGGAACACGTAGCTTACAGCGGCTCCTTGCATCAACTCTGGAGGTGGAATCAAGTCCACAATGAGACTCTGTTGAAAAGAAACCGCATATTAAACATATTTATGTGATTTACAGTCACATTTGTGTCGAGTAGGTGTTCGTTAAGTGGCTTCTTGATTATAATCTTCTCGACGCACGGCATGTCTAAAAACTCCTCTATGATGAGATATTGAAAGAAGTTTTCAAATCCTTTACTTTGAAGAACAAACAGTAGCTATTGGATTTTTTTTTTTTAAAGAAAAGTATTGGCCGCAAAATGTGCTTGAAGCTGGAGAGCTGAACTTTTGTTTCCCTCCTCTGGTATAAGTCTCTACCACACGATGCTCATTTCACACAATGTGGGACATTTAGTTCGTAGTATTCTATTCCTATCGCCGCTCGAGGGGCGGCTATTAATATTGACTTCATACACTGCTTCAACTGTCTGTTATCCTGCATCATATTTCATTAGGTAATCCAATGGTTTGTGGGAAAAATCTCAGTAGACAAAGAAACGTGTATAGCTGCCATAAAAAATAGATTCCTTTTGAAAACACTGTTATCAGTACTGTTATCTGTTTGTTAATTACCATATGTATCTATTATTGCACTGTGTTTATTGGTTTTTATTATATTTTTATTATTTTATTGCTTTATTCTGTCTATGTTTGTTGTTATGCAACTTTCACCGAGTATGTGCAAAGTACTTGGCCAATAAATGATTCTGATTCTAAATTGTACTTACAGCCACACAAGTTTATCTTTATGGCTCACAATTGTCATGATTCTAGATCTTGTCTGATGTGTGATGAATGCATACCAAACATAATCACACTAGCTCTGTGAGTCACAGATTATTCCGAGTTAATATTGCTTTCTGTCCGTGCACCGATATTCAGCCAAACCTTGTTTGAGTCCAAGCTGAGCTAATTCTTTGAGGCGAAAGTAGACAAATCTGCTGTTGGCAGATTTCTCACACTGTGGAGACCAGTGGCGACCGACTATTCAAGCTGCAGATGTTCACAGATTACAGGCTTGGGCATTAATCAGCTTGGTGGAGATGTGTACGCTCTCTCATTACAAGTGGCCCACTGTGACACGGACGCACAGATCTTGGTCCTTATTCTTTGGAAACTGTGCAAGTCTGTTTTTTATAAATCATGTGTTGGGGGGGTGGAAACCAAGCAAATTCAAGGAATACGAGTAACGTTTTGTAAACACACAGAGAAAAGTAAACATGCAGCCGTTTCCAATGGATCACTTGCATAAAGCTCATGCTTGTAGAATCAAAGGCAAAGCTGGTCACAAGTGAGAGCCGGACACATTCTGTGCATCTCAATAAGATCGGAGGAGACCTCCGTCAGAATAAGCTCACTGAAGGCCTCGTATTGGAGGAGTGGCTGGTGCAAGTGGGTCAATAGTGCCATATATCTGCAGGGCAGAACCTGAAAAGGCAATATTGTACCACGAGGTGCTGGCTCAGGTGTCCACAGGAGACAGGTGTAACATACCATGCCGTTAAAAACTACCATGACTCGACAGAAACTGAGCTTCGCCAACTCTTTGCACAGTTTAGTGGAGACTGACACTGTAAAAGAGTTCCCATCCCCCTAAACATGGAGTTTTAAAGCCCCTCAAGAGGACGATTACCACCGACAGATGGTGGATTCATGACATGTGCGTTATTAAATTAGCATGCCAATGCTGGAATACATCCAAAACAACTATTGGAGGTTGCGCTATAGGAGCAGAGCATAACCCAAATTAGATGGAAGCATATTTAAATGCTTAATGGTTCCCTGATCTCCTTTTGGAGAGCAGGGGGAAAGCATCGGGTGATTTTATGTGGAATAGAAAGACTGCAGGAGCAGAAGCTAAAGATGACTGTGCCTGTTAAAGCATATTTCAGTCCTTTCATTCTGATGTGTGCAGCATCTGGTCTTCCAAGACGTCCTCGCTGCGAACAAACCGCATGCAGGGTCACAGCATCCATCGGTCTTTTAGGAAGTGACAGCTAATCTATGGCCGATATACTGTATATGTTTGTTTACGTGGTAAACCATTTATTAAACGCGCTTTTTAATGAAAACGCAAAGCCCACATCTGTAAAGGCAACAGTCTAATTTCGACTTTCCCTCAGATCGTAGGAAGCGCTTCTCTTTTAATGGATGACTCATGCTGCTACTTGTTGACAAGAACACGCTGCGATGTTCCCAGAGGAGTTGCACTGAAACGCCTCCCACTCACATTAACCATCCTACGGTTCAATAAAAGACCAGGTAATCAAATGACTGAAATGCCAAACTTACCCTGCAGCAGACATGTTCTCTTTGTTCCCTCGTTAATTTGCAGATATTTGGCCAAGCCTGCATACAAAGCCCACACACGTTATCTGAGAACCTGCACGCTATTAATATATAAATGTTGACTCATTCAGATACATGGTTATGACATTTTATATGGTGGCATCGCTCAATGTTGCACTGATCTTGGCGTGAATAGTATTGACAGCAGCACATCTCCAGATGTGTTGATGTTGATTTTTTGTGATCAACTGAAGGATGAAGTGGTTCCTTTTATGTGTTCCTTCTACCTTTTTAGCTAAATAAACTCTTTAATAAAACCTCAGCTGGAAAAAAAGCATCTTCACAAAGCTGAAAACAGGCTGTTACGCTGTGACGCTACAAACACATGATGATCTCATGGAATATGATGCATTTATGTCGCTTAAACTAGAAAACGGAAATGTCAGATATTATAGTAAAAGGCCCAATCTTGAAGGTTCAACCTGCACAAATGGATTTTTGGAGCATCAGACATATCATCACCTTGTTAGCTAATATTTACACATCCAGCAGTTATGGAGAAACCTTATTCATTTGACAGTGTGTTTATGATCATCTGATGAATGTTGCAAGTCCAATATCTTATTAATATTCCCTCTCTTTCTGCTCCACGATGCTCACCAGCTGGTCTGTCGCTAGGCGCTGAGCAGACAGTGTGCAGTCGGTGTTTAGAGCTATTTTGCGTAAAAACAACTGCCTGCAGCATCTGGAAACGACACTGACGAGAGCGGTGAGAGTGAACCGAAACAGTAAAGTTGTTATTTGTGTTTTTACAGACACTAACTAACGTTAACAAGCGCCTCCTAAAAAGCTGAGCGGTTCCAACGTGCACTGTATATTGTCCCGAATGTTGAGGAGAGAGAAGAGATGTCGCGTTGAGGAGGTCAAATTATTAGAAAGGACTTTTTCTTGATGCGTTTGGCAGCCAGAGGGTTGAAGAGACAGGATGTCTGAGTCTAAACAGGGACTGTAACCCTCTAATGAACCCTCACCACGTTAGATCTGATATGGGACGGTGCCAGCAGAGGACCAGCTCACAGGCATTAGCATCGCCACGGGTCTTTTAAAGCACGAGAACCGAATGTGTTTGTAAACACAGAGTCATTTCATCGCTTCAATCTCTTGTAATGTAAGTTATTAATTAGAGGAAAATGATTAAATATGATCTGGATGTTCCAAAGACTTGAACATTGGGGAAGTATATTTCATATTTAGTTTAGTCAGTTGTATTAAAGTCATTTCCTGCCAATTTAAATGTCCAGCTGTGTTTTTTTGCTATTTAACAACTGCAAGCGGAAAAGAGACATCTGATATGACCTTAATTTTTTTTCTCATTCCCAATGCGGATGAAATGATGGACGTCTCTTTCATTGCGTTAAAGGTATTGGCACACATATATATATTTCCTGGCCTGCAGCGGTCTTGGAGGCTCTCCTGGGGAGATGTGAAATTGGTGTCATGATGAAAGTCGAAGTGCGAGCTGCAATATTTTTTATATCACTTCATAGAGTGATAAAATGCCTCAGAGCGATGTTCATAAATGTCAGTCATAACCCGGCAGAGGGCCGCGCTTCTGAATTAATATTGCATGTCAAACAACGCTCGATCCAGTTTTATGGGTTTGCACATTCAGTCTGAGCCTCCAGTCACGGCGACGTGTCCCGGCCTGCATGAAGCCAGGGAGCTTTCTAGAGTTACACGTCCACGACATTCCTTATTTCAGAGGACTTTTGATGGAGGGCATTCCTAGAGAGCACAATGGTTCTGTACATCAGAAGAAAACATTTTCAAAACTACTACAGTAGTTTCTACACATACAATTAACCCTTTAAGCCCTAGCCCTTACCCCCAATCCTATTTATTGTTTGAGTTGTGTTTAGAGGTTGTACATCGGGATTATATATTATTGTAGCCCTGATTTTTATGTTTATTTTGATACCTAGCATGTTTGTTTTTTTGGGGGGGAGGGATTTATACCATGATTTTTTCTTGATTTTCCTGATATATAAGGGCCCCCCAATTGGGAGACGCTAGAGCTTAACAGGTTTAAGAACCTAATAGGAACTACTTTTACGAGAACAGATCAATAAAACAAATCTACTTCAAATGGAACAAATCAACTTCTTTGCAAATATGTTTAAATATCATGTTTTAGTCCCATTAGAAATGCCATAACATGATATTTTAATAATGTTGATAATCACATTAAGGGATGCAACTACAATTATTATTCATTTGAGGAAAAAAAAGGAGGAAAATCACTCCAAGAAACCGAGGTGGTGTCTTGACATTGTTTATTTGGTCCGACAAACAGTCCAAAACCCAAATACATTCAATTTACAATAATATAGAACCGAGAAAAGCAACATATTCTCATATTTTAGAAGCTGTAAATAGAGAATTATGTTTTATTGTTGTTTTTGGACAGAGCCAGGCTAGCTGTTTCCCTCTGTTTCCAGTCTTTATGCTAAGCTATGCTAATGTAACTGTCTGGCTTGATGTTGAAGGGACAAACATGAGACTGGTATCAATCCTCTCGTCTAATAATGGTTTATTTAATAAGGGGACAGTGCACATTAATGAAAACATTTCTGAGTTAGCCAAGAGGCTATTTCTCATCTGTTGTCCCGAGAGGCAGATGTTACAAAACAAACCTAAAAACAGAAATAAGATTAAATATACAAGGTCATACAATATTGATGCTTTATAATGCACGCACAAACAAGGAATAGAGTGAGAATATTAATATTTGTAGTATCATAAGTCAGGAGACTCTTAAACATTGTCAAGTACTAACAACACATGCAACACAGAGGCTCACAAAGTCAACACACACAAAGGAAATACAATGAGGGATATATGTTAAGATAGAATGGACTAAACTAAAGACAAGATTATGCTGCATTGTTAGACACTAAAAAACATGAAACTAAAAATAGCATAAGTCATTCCCATATTGTTACCAAACTATTTATATAAAATTTGGGGTCATGAGGACACAAATAGTGTTGCGATGATTCATTTTATACCGTTTGTCAGTAAATTCAACCTCGAATAAGCACCTGTTTGTGTCAACAAGTCCTAAAATACGGAAATAAAAATCCAATATTTCAATAATTTATACTTCTCCTGACAGAAATTGCTGTTGAAACAAACCCTCAAGTCAACCCTGACAGCCACTATTCAGCGTGTGATGGACACTCTGTGGGGCCTCTCTGCTCCCGGCTTTTTTTATGACGCCAGATGGTCGGCCTCGTACACAATGCAGCGCCCTCTCCGTCGTCATGGCCCGCACACTGATACCTTGTGGTGGGAACGGGCTGCGTGGGCCAGATGAAAGTAGCAGGTCGTTGCTTTAACTGGTCTCCAGAGCCCAGGACCTCCCTTTCAGCGGCCGCACTGAAAGCCTCGCTTCTCCGTTGGGTCGGCGTTCCTTCTCCCATCTTCTCGAGGTGTTTTGATTCTCTTGCCATCTGCCGTGCCAAATGTATGTTAGAGCCCCTTTTTGTTTGCCTCCCTGTGGCCTAAAATGTAGGACCGCATAGTAAAGGAGGTTGTATTCCTTCAAACAGAGGATATTAGAGGCGACACAGTTGATAGTGTCGAGGTAATCTCTGACCGAGGTCTCAAATCATAACACTGCGCTTGTTCCCACATGCAGGAATCTAACTCGACAGCCTATCTTGTACCTTCCCCCCTCGTTTCCTGAGACTCTCCTCTCAAGCAGCAACACAAGTTCATACCTGCCACGATAAGATCATATTGAGACCACTGAGTGTCATCAGATATTTCCATGTCGCATATGTACGTTATTAGATGCAAATGTGTGCTTACAACAGCCTTAAACTAAGTCAGTAATCCTATACATGACACTGAAACAGAACCACACACAAGATAATACCCAAATTGTGCTATTTTCATTGAACACTTACAATGAATGTGTCTTTTGCTCCCATAAGTCCCATTTTTATTATTATTTAAGATATTAAATTAGCACGCATTGATTTCATAATGCATTATAACTCCCAATGTTTAATATTTACGTAACTGAATATGTTTATTTGCACATAGCAAAGCTGCAGAATGAGCCAACAAGATTGGATCACCGAGCCTTCCCACCAACGTATCTCACAATCTGACTGAAAATGTAACAGCGGGCCTGCGGCGCCAGCGACAGAGTAATGGATGAGTATCTACCAGGAAATTCAATTTGCAGCCAGATCTTATGGCCCCCTCATGTAATTCAAATCGACACTTTGAAACCCTCGCTGTGTGTTGATGACGAATTTGAAAAGTAGGTGAGAAATAGCTGGTGTCGGTGTGGAGAGAGGAGCAGAACAATGCGTTGCCTGTGCTGACGTCCTGGGAGCCATGTTTATTAGCGCTGCTGGATTATAGCATGCGACACATGTCATGCACAATTTAACTCGGGGCTTTTGCTTTTGCAAATAAATCAGCCAAAGCAAAGCTAAAGGGTCAAATCCCCTTCACATATTTCCAGTTGTGTCATTAAGAAATGAATATAGCTATTGTAAAAGATGTTTATTAAGGGGTCTACAAGCTAGTCTACATGCTAGCCGCCATGCTAGCCGCCATGTTAGCGGCTCTTTGAGACCTTATTTACAGGCACAGCTTACAAAGGCAATGCTAAGCAGGTATTAGTCAGAACTTGTTCGGTATCTCGGACTCTCCCAGATACTCTAACAATCCTCTGTTTCTGAGAAATGTCTGTCATGACAGACGGGATCTAAACACTACAATACCCATGAGCCTCAGCCCTCGGTGCTCCAGAGAAGAGGTCAGTCAGAGGAGCGAATCAAAGCGGTAGTTGTTGCTACAGTTGCTGTATTAATCCATATATATGCATATGGATGCAGAATCTGTAGTCCAAGTAGCATTGACCAATCACGTTTGGCTGATATGCAATGTCGGATCTGACGATGATTTTGCATATAACAGAAATATAGGTTATGTGAGGTACTTTTGGAGTCACAGTTAACGCCTATACTTTTACATTTTCATGTGCACAGGCCCGTACCGTTGCCTTTTTATCATCAAAACCCCCAATACACTAATAATTCATGTCCGTCTGTAGTTGCTGTGATATTTTTGTGAACGGGATGACTTCTGACTGAAAATCTTAAAATATCAACCTCTAGAGGAAAAGTGAGATCACCAAAGTCTTAGGCTTCTACCTCTGGTGACCATGAATGTCTGTGTCTGTTCAAACCTTCATGTCAATTTAGTTGTTGGTAGATTTCCGTCCTGACCAACCGACTTGACATTTCTCTGGCATGGCTGAGTAAATACAGTTGGGTTCACTGCGTCGGCCGGTCTTCTCGTGGCAGCGAACGGATTTCAAACCCTGCGATTTGCTGGAAAAATAAATCCCGACGGAACAAAAAAGTGGAAATGGATCTCGAGGCCAAGTCAACCATATGAAATTATCATCCGGTGTGGTTTTGTAACTGTGTTATTAATGTCAGGAGGAAAAACTCATGCCGTCCTCTGACTGATGGCAACGCAGTGGACTCGCTCTCCTCGGCCTTTTTTATTCATCCAATCTCTGTGAATTATTTCCTCCCTCTCGGGGAGAGCGTCGTGGCGAGCACATCAAACAAGATTACACTTATAGAGCAAGGGTGTATTTACTCTTCTCAGAGGAGGGGGCATGTTTAATTTGCCCTGTCGCCGTGGTAACGTGAATCTCACAAAGAGTGGCTGTGGCGTTGCCTGTAATTACAGAACAGGCCTCTTCATCGGAGGCTTTAATCTGAAATAAAATGAATACGCTCGGGCTGTCAGGCGGGCCCTGTGGCAACTAGCACATGGCCTTGGACACCAGGAAACAGCAGCCAGAGGAATAAGGACTCTTGAACCTATGAACTTGTGAATTGAGCATTAAATATGATTTATAAAAATAATGGGCAATGAGGCAAATTGGTGTCACTTTTTCCTGTAGTTTAATACAAAGAGAAACAATATATTTTGACAGATAAAATAAAATAAGCAACTGAAGGGTCGTTGGGTTTACCGGTCAAGTCGTGCGAGTATTCGCCAAGTGCACTTGTCTCATATTGGAGGGAAGATAAATAATTCAGGCCAAGGGAGGCCTTCCCTGCACAAGAAAAAAAAAACAGGGGTGAACAAGCAGCCACGAGCCCACAGATGATAAGCGGAAACATTTCTAATTCGTAGATAAAAGTTTTGTCAATGACCTCCCAAAAAGAATAATTTGATGGACATGTTATGGTCAGCATGCTAACATGACACATTTTTATAAGCCAACATTTTGAAGTTAGCATCACACTGGTTCTCTCGACAAAAAGTTAATGGGATTTTTCCATTGGATTTGGGATTATTGCAGAAAATAAACTCCGTAAAGGCCATGAAGGCGGACTCGTCAGCGAGGAGACGTTTAGTCATGTTACTCAGCCACTTGTTAGCAAGCTCCCTTTTTAAGACATGCAGAAGCTTCCAAATTCACACGTGGGTGACGTCTTTTATGTTGCAGAACGCAACGTTAAAACCTCTTCAGCTTGTGTTAAACCACCGTCCTTAATTCAGACATTGAACTAACACCCCATCGAAAGAAGAAGTAACCAGAGGTGCAAAAAAGTCTGACTGATTTCCGTGTAATTTCTGAAGCAGTCTATAATGTTCACCATGTTCACCGTCAGCGTGTTAACACAAAAAGTACAGCAGCCTGAGACTGATGGGAATGTCGTTAGCTTCACTGGTATTTGGTCATAAACCAAAGTGTCGGACAGGGGGAAGTTTTGAGCTGATGACGGAGGTAACAGAGAGACAGACAGACAGACAGACAGACGAGTCGTGCCGCTATAGCGCGACTGAAGAATGTAAGAGAGGTAAACGGCAGACATAAACGCAGAGAAAGCAAGAGAAGACACGGGGGGGCTGGAAAGAAGGCTGAGCATTGAGGCTCCACCCAACGAGAATGCTGTCTCGTCTCTTGAGGTGGTTTTGGAGCCCAAGTGCTCCAAATGAGAGGGCCCTGGAGCAAGGTTTCAATCTCTGCTGGGGAAATCACTGGCCTGTGCTCATCAGCCGTAAACATGTCACCGCCGAACTAGGTCACCGATCTCTGAGCGCGCACATCAAACGGCGGGGGCCTCCAGTGCAACACTACACTGGCACCGCCACGTTTTTTTTCTTCTTCTTCTTTCTGTGCTGTATGTACCTCCACATGATGAGGCCCTTTTTTTTTTTTTTGCGCCTCTTTTGTTTTGTGTGACATGTCTCCGCCTCTTTCTTCCATGGCGTGCTGTAAGGATGGAGGAGATGTGGACTCACAAGTGCTCCAGACAGACATGACATGGGTTAACAAGGGAGGGGGGGAGAGGCAAGAACTGAGAGAGGAAGTGTGTGTGTGTGGGTGTTTGTGTGTGTGTGTATTGTCTGAGTGTCGTGGAACTGCAGTAGGAAGTCTTTTTAAAGGTGTCTGTATATGAAAAGTATACTTACCAGAAGTATATACAGACACGAAAAAGACTGCAAGATTCTAAGCAACATAAATAAATGAAGGACTAATTCATTTATCGTTTTTGTTGTAGAGGGACGTCTCTAAACAGAAGGCCACCATGCTGCAAAGGTTTTTAAGAGGAATCAGAAAGAAAGGCAGAATAAGATAAACATTCACTTCAGACGACAGGTCAGGTTTCTATCTGTGTCACTGATTTCCCAGAAGTCTCAACAGCTGGCCAACATTATTCATTAATCACCTCAAAGAGCTTTGTTCCAACGTCTTGTTAATGCAAGGCAGAAGTTGCTGGAATTTTGGATCATGGCTCAGCAGCATACAAATCTCCTGTTTTCTTCCTGGCTCCTTTTAAAAAAAAATGTTTACAACAGCTTCAATACTGAATATTTAATTGCTCTGTTGCGTTTCTTTTTGTTATTTCCGATGATTAGACGAGACAAGATCGGTACTTGATAACTGTTTAAAATGCAAAAATAACCTAAATTATCTAAAAGTAAGCATATTTCACAAATGATGCACCACCATTTTGAGCTCTGCAACGTTAAAGGATTTTCTGCACGCACGCACACACACACACACAGACACGCACACACACACTGTGGTCAAGCTTCAAAGATGCAAGAAGTGGAGGTTTTGAAATGAAAAGCATGCAGACTTCTCTCTGTATTGATACCCTGTGTCCATTTTTGACTAACTGTGTTGCAATAGGGTTGATTCTTTGTTGATCTCGTACCTTCAAAATGTGCTCATCCATATCAATAGAAACATTTGGACATCTAGTGAGACTCGATGCTAACTTACATTCTTTGAAAATCTTTTTATTATCGTGGCTTGAGCACTTGATTTATTGGCCATGTTTTCTTCATCACTTATATAAGCTCCCATAATCAATATTTTCACATGGATTAAATGACTATGTGTGTTGTGAAAGAACACTTTCGTGCCATTCAGCCCTTTCTTTCTTTTTCTTCTTTTTTTTTACAACTTTCCCTGTTTTTGTTCCCTCTCATCAGCATTTCCAGCAGACGCAGCAAAAGGCCGGTTGTCAATTAAGTTTTAAATTTAAAACAATGACAAAGCCATGTCACATAATTATGTGTGCGCTTTCTACATTTGCGCTGACTTCAGACGCAATCACGTCATCAGTAAAAAAATCCTCTTCTGACCGATTCACAAGCACACGCAGCTCCTGCTGTAGGCAAAACCTGACTCTCCTCCGATCTGCCCGTGTGTTCTTTAAAGCATGTCGGAACTCTGAGGCCAGAAAAGCACTTTGGACTGTGGCTAATATTGAAAATGAATGATTTATGGACGAGTTCAGAGAAGAAGGTCATTGTCCGAGTGGATGGAGATGAGTGTTCTCTCGTACCAGAGGAATGCTGTTTCTCACAAGCACACAAGCAAGTCTGTGCCCTGCAGAATAGAATCTGCTGAGGATGCTTTGAATCGCAGGATGTGGAATTAGTGGCAGAACATCGTCAAGTAGAGAGAAATGTTGCACTAATGAAGACTAAATCTCCAACATGTAAATTACTCTTTGTGAGTCAGGATAGGGGGAAACCCTCAGAGTGATAGAAACACTGATCTTTAAGTTGGAATCATTTGAGAATATCATATCTAATATGTTTAAAGAATATACATGATATTCAATGTTGTGGAGTTCATTTAATGAAGCATGCAGTGGTGGAAGAAGTATTCAGATCCTTTAATTAAGTAAAAGTACCACGCTGTGAAAACACTAGAGTAAAAGTATAGTATTATCTGCTAAATTTACTTATTTATTTATTATCTTACTTGTTTATTTATCTTAAGAAGTAGGAGGATTTTCTAAACTTCTAAGTAAATGCACCAGTAGAGGAGCCGAACAGCTCCTATTAATGTCTAAATAGTACATATCCAATGAATGCTGATGAAAAATAAGCTCTGCTAAAAAGGTAATTGTTAATTATTATACATGTTTCCGCCAACTAGGTTGAGATGAGATGCCGAAGTCTGCCTTTATGTGAACTCAAAGATTGTATTGATGATGTTTTGGTCACATTCTTCTCATCGTCTAACGGGAACTTCAAAATAAAAGCATAATGAACCACTGAACAGGCAAATGTGCCAATACAGCAGAAAGGGGACTGTGTTTATAGAGTATTGCCGTGGCGATGGGGAACCAACGCATAGGAAGGAAGTATCTTTTTTTTCTTCCTCTCCTTGTTTTGGGGGGGGGGGGGGTTAAATAAGCGTTGGTGGGTGATGCATTTCACAAGTTCATCTCATGTTAGTGAGCATTATGGGGCTACGCATGTGAGAATTCTCAGCTTGCTCACAAAAGTAAAAGAATCAGTGCATAGAGAACAGGGGGTGGAGGGGATAAAAAAGCTGGAAGACTGAGAGCTCCACACACTAAAGTTAGCCATTATTAAAGCCTTGAAAACACTGCATAGATTAAGGGGCCCAATCCACGCAGAATTAACTCTTTAAAAAGTAGGGCCCGCTGTAACATGAAAGGATTCCTCGGCCGTGTACCTGGAGCTTTAGCTCAGCATTTGAGAGCAGATACAACTCTCTACTCCCCAAAAGCTAAAGCATTTTGACAGATTCAGTTGTTTTTTTCCATCCACTACACTTTTTTTTCCAACATATTACAAATTCACTTACAATGTTGTGATGAGACGTACATGAACATCTTGTAATCGCGAGACTATCTAATGCTTATGCAGGAATTAATTTGCATTTGAATGTAATTCTGTGATGTTTACGTTTGTTCATGCTATTATTTAACTTGAGGCCAGATTTTAAATACATTTGCAATATCATTCTGCATTGTTGACCTATTTGCGACTGTCTTGGAACGCTGCATGTAGCACATGAGGTGGTCTAAGGCTCCACACTTTAACAATTACCATGATAAAAGCTGCGGAGGTCTGACAGTATGGTGGACCTCTCAAGTACTGTTCAATGGAATGTATGTCAACTCAAAGTGCTTATAGTGAATTATTCAAGAAGCCTAAAATAGCTCCAGAAGCGTTATTTAGGATGAAATCAAATCTGATTTCTACAAGGAAAAGGATGTAAGGCTGCAGTACAAAATGAACCTGTAAAATCAGAGAGCTGTATTTCTTTCTTACCAACAGTAACATGCAGGGTCAATATCACACTTATATCTGTCAGCTAATTATGAATCTACAGTCAGTAGGTGGTTAGCTTAGCTTAGCATTAAGACGGGAAACCGAGGGAAACTGCTAGCTTGGCTGTCTCCAAAGGTAACAAAAGCTCAATAATGAAAACGTTATATCTCGTTGTGGAATCAGTATAAAACAGAAGTGCCCCCACCACCATCACCACCACCAAGCTAACCGGCTTTCTGATTGTATATTAAGCAGACAGACATGAAAGTGGTTTCGATCTTGCTACTCTCAGCAAGAAAGTATAGACGCATGTTTCCTTATAGTCTAAAACTATTACTTCAAGGTCAGTTTTTATTCAGATAAATCAGTAAAAGGCTTCTTACAACAACACGGAATGTTCAATCATGATCAGATGACAAGATCCCCGAAAGTCATCAGTAGAATAAAGTCCTTTTATATTGAGAAAAGCATACTGATTGGATCTTTATGCCACTCTGTGTACCAGCTTTAGATGTATAGTAGAAACTTTGTATACTAAAGCACAAAACATTTTTAGCAATATACAAATCCAGTGTCCAATCCCGCAGTATTCAGTGCAGTGAAAGAGCGCTGTGGCTCGATACCGGCTAGAACGCTTCTTAGCTCTACATGAAATATGCAAACATTTCTTGAGTTAATGGGTCAAGCTATTTTTATATGTTCTGGATGTGCAGCACAAAGACGAATTATTAATGTTCAGAACAAACATTCATGAAATGAATGGAAATATCATATTTTAAACAACTGTCGCTTTAGATCAGGACTTCACCAAAACACAGGCGCTAAATTTAGACTTGGACTTGTTATATATTTTAAAAAAACACTTAATGAGTAACTTTCTGATAAAAGAATAACCACCTTTTCTTTTCTTTTTTCTTGCTTGTTTGTGCATAACCCCACAGTGCAAACAAACTATGTACGTTTGTTTCATGTCTCACCCTGAAGCGTCTGCTAGAAAATAGGAACAAAGTCCGATCCAATAAATGCTGTGTGTGTGGGGCGAGAGATCCTTTCAGAGGTGTAGTTTGGGCAGCAGATGGGTCACCAGAGCCTGGCTATTTAATTCAGGAGGGTGAGGTGTGGTGCTGGCAGAGTGGGGAGAGGATTATATGGTCTGGTGGTTCAAATATCAATGTCAATGATCAGCAGTATTACTATTACTCTTGTCTTGTGCAATTTTGTAGGGGAAACAAAAGCTAATGTGACGTCAATAGGGCCTTTTTATTTAAGCTTCCCCACAGCACAGTTGGAAGTTCCTGGTTCCTATTGATTTCACACCACATATGCTCCTGTTTTCTATACTCCTTCCTCTTTTATGGATGGTGATGAACACTGATGCCTATCTAACTGCTGAACACTCAGACCGGCCTCCAAAGCTGCTTACAGCCTCTTTTAGCACAGCCGAGACAGTATGGGTTTATACGATAGGGGATTTCTGCCAGCAGCCAGGCCTCTTTCCCGACCATAATTAGGCCACCCACATTCACAGTCATGCGCCTCAGATGGTGACTTGAAGATTTTAGGACCTTCCACACTGAGAACATGGAATTATTTATTTAAAAAAAGAAAACCAAAACTGAAAACTATGGGCTGAATAAATAACCTCAAACATGGATATGTGCTTTCCTGGCTGTTAAAGAAAACTCCTTTTTAGTGTTTCATTTCCTGCGGTGTTCTGCTATGGATATTAAGCTATTTCTCACATCATTTAAAACAGCACTTGTTGTTTTTAGTACTGAAATGGAAAACAAAGACATGAGGCTATTCTATAATAGTGTTTGTTCTTCAGATATCCTCTGCAGTCCTCTTTGGTTCACACATAGTGTGAAGCGATATCTTTACATTGGCCTCATTACTTTGCATGCCGGGAAAATAATCCTCCTTATCCTGATAACATAAACACAAAAGGACTTCGGTTTACATTGCGTGCGGGAAAGTTATGTAATTTTGATGTGTTGAGCGTTGCGTGCAAGAGTACAGGCACGGGGAGGGTGTACGCCACTAGTGAGACTCTGATTTGTCCGATCGTGTGACGTCATATGACTGACAGCGCCACGGGCCAATGAGCGTCCTTGCTTTGTCCCCCCCACCCCCCCTCCTCCCCCTTGTTGGCCGCAGAGGCAACGTTTCAGTGTAGCTTTTTTTTTTTTTTTTTCTCAGGACGGGAAACCGTGCCGTTATGTCCGACGGACTGCGGGTTGTAACAGTTTATACTCTACGTTAAACCCGCATTCAAACGCAACATTATTTCCGTTGCTTTCTTATCCTTCCGGTAAAGGACACGTTGAGGGTCGTGGTGTGTTCAAAGTACCCGGAACTTTGAAGTTTTTTTTACCGAAGTTGCAGAGAGAAGAGGAGCCGTCGGATTCGCCCTGTGGACTCGGTATGTTCCGTTCTTACTCGCTCATGAAGCCAGCAAACGTTAATATATTTTAAAAAAGTACTAATGTCAGAATATGTGCTGGTGTTAGGTATCGACATGTTTTCTTTCTTGAATGTTAAACTTAAGTTAACTCTAGCTTTTCGTCGACTTGCGTAGCTTTTTTTTTTTTTTTTTTTTTTTTTTTATACTTATCTGCCATGTTCTTGGAAGACTTAAGCGTCGTGGTTTTTTTAAACCTCTCTGGAGAATGTCTTGCAAACGTGTACTAAAGCCACACGTTTCTTCTCGACACGTTTTGCAAACTCACCAAAAGAGGTTTCTGTGCATTTATATGCAACAATTAACGTTGTGAAGTGAAGCTAATGTTAGCAATCGCGTGCTGGCTGAATGGCACTGAGGTTGACCCAGAGAGTGTCAGAGACTGTTGCATGTACCAGCTAATCACTAACTGAGTTTCCATCAACACATCCTCTGCTATTGTGAGATTGGTTTTGTACCCAGGTTAACATTTTCACCAGGAGATATAGTAGTGCAATGGGACCATAAACCATAAATACATAAAAGGCTTAATGGTGCATTTCATCAAACACTTTGCAAATGCATGCATGTGATCTGCCACCAACTTGCCATGTGGCATAGTAGAGTTGAAATGTAAAACATTTTTAATTGTGTATATAGGCAGTAAATAACTAGGTCAAGCCAAGTATTAAGTAGACTTGTATTCTTCTTCTAAATATATATTCTGCCCTTGCAGTATCACATCTGCAGAATCACCACTGTCTTATTTAGCAGATTTTTCAGTGTACATCCCAGCCTCGAGTGTGACTTGTGCTGTAATTGTCTTATGTAATATGTTTCGAATGGCCTCTGCTCTCATCTTACAGGTCTGGATAGCAATCTCGAGTCTGCAGCTGCAGGCCATTTTCTGATGGGAGGCAACACACCGGGAGAACGGCAAATCATTCGGACGTGACAGGATCTGTGAAAGAATGAAGACGCGCTAGATAGTGTGGTCTCCAAAGAAATGCAGGAGGTTTTCTTGGAAGTATTCGAACGCAGCTATCTGAACTAGCAAATGTTTAGCTGGACTAAAAACACAAGTTCAGAGAAACCTGAAGACTAACTTTGCTTATTGATTCTTCAAAAAGGCACCTTGACACACAGTGATCAATATGAGTGCTGAAGGCTATCAGTACAGAGCGCTTTATGACTACAAGAAGGAGAGGGAGGAGGACATCAACCTGCATGTGGGGGATATACTGCTGGTGAGCAAAGGAGCGCTGGTGGCACTTGGGTACACCGATGGCCTGGAACAAAGGCCAGATGAGATTGGCTGGCTCCCAGGCTTCAATGAAACCACTCAGGAAAAGGGGGACTTCCCTGGGACATACGTAGAGTTCATTGGGAAGAAGAAGATCTCTCCCCCCACGCCCAAGCCGAGGCCCCTCAGACCCTTACCTGAAGCTCCAGGTTGCTTCAGGGCGGACTCGGACTCAGAGCAAGGTGAGCTTCACACCACTCAACAGAACCCTTTAACCAGTAGGCCTGCAACCCAGAAATATTGAATAATCTGACAATTACTTTCTTGATTAGTGGTTTGGTTTTATATAATGTGAGCAAGTAGGATAATTAGACTATACTTTTTGCTCTAAAAAGTATTCAGGTGCAGAAAAAACACTTTAATTTGGTTTCAGCTGTTATTGGTCAAGCTGGGGTTTAAAAAAAGAAATCTTCAAATTCAAGATGATTGAGTTTTTCTAAATTAAAGATGCAAAGTAAGCATCCAAACACTCCAGAGACTACTTGCGTGGTAGTGGGATACAACAATTTGGTGTTCATGTCATTGTGGCAGACATTAGACTTAAAAAAAAAAGCTATAGCTTAAAATGTTTACATTTCATTGTTCTTTGATGGCGCCAGTACAAAAACTACAGGGTGTGAACTCCCTAACGCCATTTTTGAGATGTAGTGTTAACTTTTGCTTTTAATTTGTCACGTTTCCTGTGTTACTTTTTTGAGTACAACTGAGAAGTCATCTTGCCTGAAAATCAAAATATTATTGTCAAGGCAGTGAAGGATAAAGGAAAGAAACAGCTGTGCCTACCGGATGTGAAATTCAAACGTTCAAATGGTTAAATATTTTTTCTTCCTGCAAGGTCCCCTCACTTGGTTTCACCTGCAGCTTTCAGCCGTTGTCAACGCTACGACAAATTCATTGTTGAGTGGGAAACATAAACAACTTGCAGATTTGGATTCAGTGTGAGAGAGATGCTGATTGTGCAGAACAGTTGCGGTCTCTGGCAACAAGTGGCTCTGCCCTGAGCTGTACAGCTGCACTGGATGTGAACCGGCTCAGTCCCAGAGGACAATGCTGGCGTTCATCCAGGCTATAGTACACCAGAGCATATCGGGCCCGCCATATGTTAGCAGTGGATATCATCTGTGTTCCTCCGCAAAGGCACATTTTAAGGGAACGGGTTTCCTTCACCAGCGTTGAGAACGATGATTAGATCTCTATATACTGGTGATTAAGGCAAATTGCTCTGTAAGCCTTTGGGGAACAGTTAGGAAAGCTCCATCAAAACAGAAAAAAAAGTACCATCCCACATCCTCAAAACTATCTGGTTTCAGTTTGATCGCTGGCCATCAGGGTCATCTTTAAAAAAATAAATATGTTCATGATAATGTTAGTAACATCACATTGGCTCAAAAACAGTACTGCTCCTAAAGCTAAAATGCCATCACTTTTACATCAATTCAACAATATACACTGAAAATTAAACTACTTAATAAGAAGCTCTTTTTTTAATTTATTTTTATTTTAACAGTTCTGACATATGTAGGCGATGCCTGTAACCCAATTTTAGTGCAATTTAACAAACACAAAGACATGAAATCCATCTTTCTATTCACTTTGCGCGAGATGGTAAACAAGTCCTAAGTCGGACAGTTCTTTTGGGAGTTAGATAATTAGCTAAAAAGTGGTTTACGTGGCATCTAGAAACGATAAAAGTAGTGCCTTGTTGTAGTTGGAGTATGCCGTTTTTTTTTATAGCAAGTAAGATGTATTTAGCATGGTTTGCTCAAGTTCTGCGATTTTCAAGATGGCTGCGTAAAAAAAAATCCCCCTTTTTGAAATCTGAATCAATTTAACTGCTCAAAGCCACAACTTCGAACTGCAATTAAAACGTGCATCTTTTTAAAGACACTGTGGCTTGCTCCAATGTGCGCTCAAGGCTTTCTGCTTACCTAAAGAGCAGCTGTAGCTGCCAGGTTTCTAGTTTCTGCCCTTTGTGGTGTGCGATTGTGAAATTCTTTGCAGTGGTTTTGCAGGGCGAGCGAGGAGCTGTATGAAGGGGGCATGTGTTGAATGGCTGTGTTGTGGTTGAGTGGCAGCGCTGAGCCTGGAGCGAGTGTGAATGTAGCACTGAGAGAAGAAAAGTCTCTGTGTCCTGGGCTGTGGGAGACAGAGAGAGAGAGAGAGAGAGAGAGAGAGAGAGAGAGAGAGAGAGAGAGAGAGAAGGGGCCCCCTGGTTGTGGGTAAGGGAAAGAGAGAGGGGAGAGAGAGAGAGACCCTGTGCTTGCTAAAAGGGTCCGTGCAAGGGATAGTGTGCAAAAGGATCAGGACTGGAGCAGAGCTGGGGGCTTGGTAGAGGGGCAGATGCAGGCGTGGGGTTTGGGGGGAGGCATTGGGAGGGACTCGGGCTCTGCATGCTCAAGGGGGCTTTGAAGAGGGGCTCTGGGATGAAGGCAGGGCTCTTGTTGCTCCTAGAGTGTTTGTGATTTATTGCCCACTACCAAGGGATCTCACTCCCTTCCTCCTACTCCTTTTTTTTCTTCCACCTCCCCTCCTCCTCTTTTTTTTTTTTTTTAATGTTTTGATAGTTCCTACAGTCAACTTTGGTAGGGGGGAAAAGAGGTGGAGAATGGAGGGGCCTCTCCTCTCTGAGCCACGGGGGTTTACATGAGTGCAGCAGATGTGGAGAGGGAGAAGAGAAGAGGAGAGGACTGGGCTGGGAAACTATTCTGCCTCATTCCAGCTCTCAGCCCTTTTTTTTTTTTTTAAAACATTAAAGTGTTGCTCCCTTTCTGGGCCTCTCAGTTGAGAGGATATACATGTGTTAGGGCCCGCCAAGAGAAAGGAACTTGTGAGATTAAAACCCAGAGAACGAAGCCCCCCCTAAAAGCCCCATTATTCTTATTTGATTGCGTACAGCAATCTTTAAAAGCGTTTTAAGCAGCTTTTGTTTAATCAAAGTAACAAAGACAGAAATTCACAGATGGAAGGTGATACTTTTCCTCAATCTTGGTGGAGAGTTTCCGTGACTGTCTCTACATGTTAAATGTTCTCTGTTCATAATTGTTATCTTCAAACAGGCTGCGTGAACATTCTTCCAAATGTTCGAGATGAAGTGTGAATAACCAATTGTTGCTCTACGTGCTCTCACAAGGTTCAGCCTTGCATGCTCAGTCTTGTTTTATGAAAATATTTGATGCCATCAGGCTTCACCTTCGTCTGAAGCTCATCGCGTTTTCAGTTTTCATGCAACAGTATATAACCAACAAATAACAGTTTAAAGCTTCCTGTTGAATATGACTGGAGTACATTTTATACTTACATTTTGTGTAAAGGCAAAATGTTGATTTTTAGGATCATATATTTACCAACTATATGAAACATTTGGGTAAGGAAGAGAGCAGCCTTTACAAAGGAAACAGAGGATTGCATCCCAAGAGGTTTAAATAATGTAGTTTATTTTGTATCCTTCTAACGGCGCTGTTGATATTTGTCATTTCACAACATATGTTTGGTTTAAGATTGGTATACATACACACTTACATCCCAATTAACTGATTTTACCACGTGGCTACGTCATAGTCTTAGAAACTGACAGAGCGCCAGTGCGGGAAAACATTTTAAAATCGAGAATCAACCTTAAAATCGAAAGTCCAATTGTGGATTTGGAGATTCGCGACACCCCCCTACTTACTACAAAACAAACTTTTTTCATTCTTTTCCCCAGACGGGACAGTTTCATATCGCTTAATCGGTCCAAGTCAGTGGAAGCGTGAACAGTGATTAATAATTATCTTTTATTCGCTTTGATGTTTTCTGTGCGGGGGGCTTAAGGCAACTGGGGCCTGGAATGTGTTGGCGCTTCTTTGGTGGAGGGCTGCGCTCAGACTGCATGGTAGACTGATTTGTAGCTTTGTGATGAATCAGTATTGTGCTAAATGCTGATTGCAGTGACTTGGTGCACAATGCATCTGGACAATAAAAGGTTTGTACACTGAATAGGACCCCAGCGGTTGCTGTTTTACACCGTCAGTGTAATGTAGCTGGTGTGAAGCTAACTTAGGTTTATTTATTAGTATTTTATAATGACCAGGTTGTGTTTTTAAATCTGCTGCGGTGAACAATTTCTCTATTTTGTCAAACATTTTCGTCGCTTAATATTCGCTTGCTACGCTGCCAGCATTAGTCGTATGAGAAGAGCGGCAGCGGCAAATCCACCGCCTGCGGCCGTCTGACTGGAGCAGGATTAAAATGTATTTTGTGCTTGTCATAGTTTCCGACATCGGATTGTGTCACAGAGAGGATTGTTCATCAAATGTCTGTCATGTTTTCGGAAGCTCTTGTTTAACTTACAGAATTTGAATTGTTGCTTTCTTTCTGTGGTTGTCGCATAGTGTTTGAAACCTTCCAGTGGAGACTCATCCTTCTCTTGTGATTCTACACATTGCTACATTGTTGCATTGCTTGTTTTGTCTTGACCAGCAGTCCAAAATGTAAAGATATTTAGTTAACTATGACATAAGACGATGAACTCTTGAAATCTTCCCTTTTGACAAGCTGGATCCAAAGAATGCTTGCCATAACACGGCCGAATATAAATCTGAATTTAAACGTAAATTACTGAGAACAGAACTAGCAGAACTAGTTTGAGCGAGTATCACTTAAATTTTCCGAAGAAAAATTGTGAAAAGAATGACACCTTCTCAACTGCTCTAATTATACCATTTATTTATTTTGTATGCGTGTTGCCGTTCTGTGATGTGACAGAGAAAAGATAAGTATTGTAATTTCAGGGCTCAATAAAATCAACATTGCAATTAGATTTCTGCTCCAAACTGCGCGAGTGGATGAAACCTTGACTCGTGTGCACGAAAGCGCGTTTCATTACCTGATTGTGTGCAGAGACTGAAGTGGCAAATCTTCTTTACTAGAGTCGGAGCATGTCTGCTAGCAGGATTAAGAGAGAGAGGCGGGGAGAAGGGGGGGGGGGGGGAGAGAGAGAGAGAGAGAGAGGCGCCGTTCAATAGACTTGAAAAAGTGGTGCAACGAGACGAGGTGAGGTAAGAGAGAAGCACAAAGTCGAGGGGACCAGAAAAAGGTATTTCAAACGTCATGTATTTGACAGAGAGGGAGCCGAGGTGGACGAGCTCGTGCTCCGGAGTGCTGGCGTTACATGATTCCTTCAACAAGATAGATAGCCTCATTATTTTAGACCGGGGAGCTTATTTCTCCTCGTTGGGGTCATAATGCAGGTACGAACTATTAGTAACAGAAGCACTTTTAGGGCCTTCTTGTACATTTCTCAATGTGCAGTTCCAGCACACTCCTTCAGTGCACAACTCGCATTGCAGCTACACATCATTTACACAACCGTCTGTCACACGCCACAACAAGTGCAGTATTAAGATGATACGACTTTCAAATGGTCACATATAAACTAGATTCTGCTTCTATTTAGCAGATGACAGAAGTTATTGTTCCCATGAAAGCTGAGGTTTTGATTTGACACATCTTAAACCCCTTACATCGGATTCACTGATGTCTATTTGTGATGATGCACCATTTGCAAGAGACATATTGGACCCGGCAAGACTTTTTTACATGCTCTACTTGTAAATAAAACTAAGTATAGTGTATGTCGTAAATCAAAGTATCTCATCATTGCCAACAATGATATAGTATAGCACAGTATACACTAACTATAAAGTTACATGTCATGAAAAAATGCCCAACTGGCTAAAGGCATATCTCATTTTAATGGGACCGATCTTCTGGAAAATAGATAACTTTGGGTGGTTGGAGTGGATCTTTGAAGAGACATGAACCTATAAATTCAAAGAGATATCCGACTTTAAGAGTTGGCAACACTGGTCCAGGTCTCTGAGTATGTACTTATAGATCCAGGCTTACAGACGGTATTTCAGGCATTGCATACGTCCTCCGTAAGTAGTAGTTGCTTAGTACCTGTGTTGCTATGGGGCCTGATCAGGAAACTGCTTATTTGTGTGGTTGTTCCTCGATGGTCTGCGCTTTTATAGGGTTAATTGTCAGGCTGTAGCAACAGTCTCCTCATTGGCTGTTGCTCAGCTGATGCAGTGCATCTTCCACCCTGCAGGAGGAGACATTGCCTGCCCTTTTTATACATTTTAACATGCTTCAGCTCAAAGCTGGTGTCAGACTTTGACAAAGTATAAGCATGTTAAAGCACGTTTGAGCTCTAATTGAAAATGGGTTCGTGAAAAATTCTCTACTTTTTTTTTTTTTTTTTTTTGCACGTTGTTCAAAGTCTGAGTCACGCTTTGCATTAGCTGCACCCATTTCCATGAATTCCACTGAACAGACAAATCCACTTTTACATTGCAATATGGGTTGCAATGGGTTATTAGTTTTTATTGGCGGGGCTCGGCTAGACCTTTTTCAGACGAGGAGAAACGGTGTAACCTGAAAATGCTGGTTACTTGAGTAGACCCTCTAAATTTATCCGAAGTGTGTGTGCTATCTTTAGTGTGTCGGTGGTGCCCCACGCCTGTCCTGCCCACAGTCTGCAGTCTGTTCGGTTCAGACATACCGTTTCAGCCGTGGAGATTGTCTCCCCCCCCCCCCCCACACACACACACACACACACACTCCACAGCAGCACCAGTGGCAGCTGCATCGACTGCCTCAACTTGTGGTTGACTAACTGACTACTGACTGGCGGAGGCCTTTTGGGATATCATGAGAAGCTCTGCCAAAAAAACGCAGGCTTGTATAGACGTGTCCAAGGGGCCCCTGTCTCCTCGCTCTCCTTTCCCGAGTCGCCACAAAGTCCAACTTCAGTTGAGAAAGTGTCACGATCAGCTGTTCTAAACAAAGCAAGGCAACAGTAACGCATTGTGGTATTAATGTAGTAACACTGCAGTATTACGAATACAATTAGTGTGTTTGTGCCATTGATTATACTGACGGGTATTCTAATTTTCACTTGCACTCGGGTACTTGCAGAAAGTGCATCCATCATATGCACACTATGCTTTAGTGTGTATGTGTAAACGCTTATGTAAGATGTAGTCAAATCAGCTACACCCGTCTGCACGACAGCGGCAAAAACCACCCAGTTATTGCCATCATTGTCATCGTTGCTCAAATTAGCTTTACAATTGTTTCCAAGTTATTTCTATATGTATTTTTGTATGTGTTTCCATGGTTATTTACTCCAGCCAGTAGGGACATGTTCACCGCTTGATACCCCGCCAAAGCACCTCAGACATCATCGCTGATGGCTCGAAACATTTCTGCCATATTTCGTCTGCCACTTGATACAATTCCATCGGTGCCATAACTATCACATCGTTGACAGTACCGCGAAGCACAACTATCTTCAGACCCGACCCGTGTCACTCAGAGGACAAGAGCAGGATGAGTAAATAACACAAAAAAAACACTTTGGATCACTTTGAAGGGTCTTCTTGTTACGGATCATCACTTATCTAGAGACATGCAAGGTGGATGTCTTTTAACCTACTGTTGAATAAGGTGCTCTTTAATCCTTATAGGTGTGTTTTAAAGGGGTTTACTATTCAACAATTGCCATATGTAAACCCTTTAAGTTTATCAGAAACGTTATCTTTTATGAAGCTAGCATCTGATGTTGCAGTCGATATGAATGTTGTGTGTATTGGGGGATAAATTTAACTTGTGAATTGGGCTTCTCAGAAAAAGGTTGGCGGTAGAATGGCAGCCGTGTTGGATATCTTGTCTGGGAGAAAGGTTAAACTTCCAAGGTGTGCGATGGCAGCACTGCGTGTCTTGATCTCTATTTAGGGAAACTCTGGTGTTCCATCTCAGAGTTCACTGCTTCTGAGAAACGCCCCTCCTCCGCTCCCCTCCCGCTTTGTGGTTCCAATAATGTCTTCCAGATGACCAGTTGTCCTACATGGAGTTTTGTGTGTGCTGTGGTTAGAGGGACTTTGGTAATCCAGTTTCTTCACACGCAACATGCCAGCCTGTGTGCTGCGCTGGCCAAAGAGGATGTGGATTTGGATGAAGCGGTTCATTATTTGCTTGATCGAACACTCTGTGGTGGAAGAGGGTCACTCCTTGGTAATGAGTAGCATGCACGCATCCAGTAGATGCCCGATTTTTCAAAAAAAAGAAAATCGTAATTTTTTCGGAAGAAAGAAAGAAAAATATGGTCAGTAGAAAGGGTTCCATTCATAGTTGTTGAGCATTCTGAAACTGCAGACTCTGTGTTGAACAGGCGAACCTTTCAGAAAAGTGCCCTTTCAAAATACGCCTTTGCAAATCCAAATAAAACCCATGCCAATCCCTTCATCCTTTCATGTCCACACCTGGGTGCAAAGTTCTGAAGAAAAAAATTGGAAAAAACTGAGACCTGGCTTACCTCATATCTCTGGGTATTTGCTTATTTCCACCAAACCCTAACTTCAGTGCTCAGCACCTCCTGTTCCTGAATCGGTCTGTTGTAAATATTCACTTTTTAACTTTTGGAGGCGGTCCTCTGGTCTCGTACCTGCTTCCTTTCTCGACATTCTGACTTGTTTTGAAAGTCGTGCACCTAATCAGATGAATTTCTGCCATTGCCGCATTAAATGTCACATAAACGTTCATCTCAACTTCTGAAACTTCTGATGATGGGCCACATTTCCCCCCCTTTTTTTTTGTGCTTTAATTTCCGTTCCCTGAATTTCCCTGACACGACTTAAAATTGACAAGCTATGTACAAAATAATACATTGTCACCACATAAATAGGCCAAGTGACATTTTCTTATCTCAAAGGAGAGCAAGACATCTAACCCAGTGCACGCGTAACGCCTTCACAGTGCATTGAAACATTACAGCATCAGACAGATGGAAAGTGGACAACCCCCTCATTTCAGTCGCTCGTTCACCGTCTCATACTCATCAGCCTATTGTGTAACACAGCTCTCTGGCGATCGCATCATCAAAGGTGTGAAGCCATTGTGTACTTACTGGCTTTTCTTCTTCTTTTTTTTTTTTTATATTAACAAACTAGCATAGTTGAAACTTCTCAACTGTAATTACTTTGGGACATTTTGTAGAAGAAAGAATAATAAAAAAAAACGCTGGCATTACCTGAAATGACATGAACATATTCATCATGTGTCAGGAAAAAGCAATACAAAATACATCACAAGATTAAGCACTGATCCACCGGGACTCCTTATAAAGAACCCTGTACTCCTTTTTTTTAACAATCAGTTTGTTTGACAATCTGTTGTTTTTACCTCCAGGCTTCTGTCTGCTGGACTTGACGGAGCAGTTCTCCCTCCCAGAGACCAGTCCACCCATGCTGGCCAGACTGCTGGAAGCTATTGAGATAAAAGGTAAGCCTGACACAGGAAACGCTCACCGTGACGTGCGACTGCACTTTAGTGTTGTGGTCACGTTTGTCGACCTGTTGCACAGAACCACACGACCCCGGATGTTGAACCTCAGTCAATACATGTAATGATTTGTGTTTCGCTGTTTTTTTTGCAGGTCTGGATAACCCCACTTTATATCGAACATTTACTGCTGGAGGTGGACTGGAAATCAGACAGTATTTTGATTGTGGTAAGTTATTTTTTGTATCGCTCAGTGTGAGGGTAGTATGTTCCAAATCGTTGAGTGAGAGGAAGACGGGTGCTAAAAAGAGGAAGTCTCATATAGAAACACAAATTTACTGATGTAAGTGTTGTAGACGAAGTGACTGAAAAAGAAAACTATGTGTGTATATTTACAGTGTTAAAAATAAATCAATGTACAAGGGTTTCTGAAGACTCTATTGCAATCATGCATGAAATAGTTTTTCAGAGTTTACATCTGGAGTTTGTTTCTCAACGTATCTTGTTTTGTGCTTCAGACCCTCCCTCACCAGACCTGGATCAGGTGGAACTTCCCGTCCTGTGTGACGGTCTGCGCAGGTACCTGCAGGATCTTCCCCAGCCCGTCATCCCCACTGCAATATATGCTCAGTTGGTCCACACTGCCAAAGGTGAGACCAGATGACCCGAGCACAGGTGCACTGATCGTTTCCTTACTGTACAGCAAAACAGAAGTGCTGACGTTCTGCGCCCTCTGCAAATGAACATTCAGTACTTTAAACACAAAACATATTCACTACTGTTACGCCCTTAAAGGAGACTTATAAAATGTAACTGTATTAGCTTTTTGTAAAACCATAAAATATGTAATTATTTTGTCACTCAGTAAGTATTCTGTCACTTATCTCGCTTTCTCTGTTGCAAGCACAGACACACTTCTCCGACCACACGCACTGTTCTGTAGCGCTGCATTCTCTTGCCGTCACATGGCCAGAAACAGGATATCTGTGGTTAATAGGAACTAAAACAAGCCTGAGAGTTTATCTCTAGCATCTCTGAGCAGCCAATCACCTGCCAGTGTACCTTACGCTCATTGTCAACCACACAATCTCTCTGCGGTTTCATAACCCAACTGCACATGACGTTCTTTTTTCCATCCATCCATTTTTTCTTTTTTTTTTTTTTTTTTTTTTTTTTTTTTTTTAAAGAAACATCTTTCATTTCTCACTCTTAGACTCAGACATGATCAGTTTTTCACATCTGTCTTGCTGACCTCTCGGCCGCTCTCGTCCGTTTTCAACAGAGGCGGTGAATCCTGAGGAATGTGCCCAGCTACTACGCCGCATCGGCAGCACCCCGAGCCTGCCTCCCCAATACTGGCTAACCCTCCACTGTCTGCTGAGGCATTTCTCCAGAGTGTGCCAAAACGGCTCCAAGAACCTGCTCAGCGCCAGAGTCCTGGGCGAGATCTTCAGCCCGGTGCTTTTCAAACAACAGGTCACCAGGTGGGTGTCGGCTCCGAGTACCGTGTCAAAGATCGACACGCACGGCAGCCTACAGACAAGTGCGGGCTCAGTCGTGCAACACTGAGACGCGCAGACGCTAAAACACACATTTAGGCTCAGCCATGTACACACAGTCAGAGCGCAGTCTGTCAGGCACTCGCGGGTTTTTAGCTGCACACGATTTATATAGGCTGGAGCTTTTCTACTTACCAGCTGTGCTGCGCAATTAAAGTAGCTAAGCCTGAATTACCATCAGATTGAAGCCAGCACAGAGCAGCACAGACTTTCACCTGGGCTGGAAAAAATAAACTTTATGTAACTTGTTTGTTTTTTCTTACCCCTCCCACAGTTGTGAACCCAGCTTGGATGCTCACATCAAGATCATTGAGGTTCTGGTGATGAGTGAAAATCAGGCAGCTCCAGGTATTTAAGAACTTCATTTTGACTTGAGTTTGAAATGCTGTTGGTAGAACATTGTTTATTTAATAATATAATGAGCTGCTGTTTGATATATATATAGCATTTATTAGTGGGTGCAGAGCTTGGTTGTATGTTCTGCAGGGGCTAAAACACTGCAGAACTAAACGCCCTCAGACCTGAACTATTAATAGCTTGAAGAAAGATGTTGAGACTTGCTACTGCTGCAGTTGTAGAGGGCCATGAAGCTTAACCCTCCTATATTATGTATGGGTCAGTGGAACAGAAAAACATTCCCTGATTATCTTTGTTGCAGAAAAGTGCCACAATGTTCTGAAAGGTTTACCTGCAGAGAATTTTTCTTGTTTTTTAACTTGCAAATTTACCTTGTTCGAAATAAATATTGCACTCAGTTTTTATAGTTTACAAAAGGGTTTCCATGAGAATTGGTTGCATACAAATTTTTTTTCTTTCTTTTTTTTTTTTTTTTTTTTTACTGAGCGTGCTGAATGTGGTCGCCTGTGAATTTCCATCTAACAAATAAGCGTGGAGGTGTGAGAACAGAAGATTGATAAAATCTTCTGAGCAGTTCTGGTTTTCTTCTTCAGGACGTATTTTTTTTTGTTCCCTGTTTGATGTTGTTAGTCGGTAATATGTCAAACAGAGAGCTTGCACAAAGTCAGGTTTCATGGCCGGTGCAGTGGTGGTCTGCCATAGATGAAGCTAGTCTGGTGGTTTGTGTGAGTGCAGAGCATTGCGTGGCACAGTTATGTTTTCACAGCGCTAGTTAAAAGCACGGTCATTGGCTGGCCCTGGACTGGCTGTGGCTGTTTAAACATTTTATTACCTGTTAGGTCTATTTATAATGTTCCCGTGCATGGGCCACTCTCAGCTGTCAGTAATTTGCACCTGCGGGAGCACTTTGGCACTCGGATGCATGGATGGATTGAAGGGCGGCCAGGCAGGCGGGCAGGACGCAAACCCTGAAACACTTTTTTCAGTTCTTTTTACACACACGCAGACACACATTTATATAAACACAGGACCCAGTCAAACATACGACAAAGTTCAAGTGTGCCAAGCTGGTTTCAGTCACCTGTCTTCTACAGATAACAACTGGGTCACAAGAAGAGAGAGGAAGAATAGCCTACTTTGTCAGTACACATGTATATTTGGTACATGTGTTTCTGTGAATGACCCCTGTGTGTGTGCGTGTGTGTGTGTGTGTGTGTGTGTGTGTGTGTGTGTGCGCGCGCGCGCACGAGTGTCTGCGTGCCTCTTCCCAGTTACTGCGTGCCTATTTTAAGTAAGCGACAAAAGGCCCACTTAGATTTGGTTGGCTGGAAAGTCGGCCTGCTCCACAGAGCGCTTCTTGTTAAGTGAGGGCTGCTTCTAGTTTCTAGGGCCACTCCTCCCTCCTCCTCCCCCCCCCCCCCCCCCCCCCCCCCTCCCTGCGCCTGGATCTCCACATGTCCTCCCTGCCTCAAAGTGCCCAGCTCAGCAAATATTTGAAACTTTGCAAGTTAATCATAAGACTGAACTCCCCCTGCCTCCTCCTTTACAAACAGAGCGAGAGAGAGAGGTAGGTAGGGGGGGGAGTGACCAACCAAAGAGCGAGCAAGAGAGAGAGAGAGAGACACACACACACATGCATAGCTGGCACGAGTGGCTGCTTTCAGAACAGGCAGCACTGACACCAGGGCAGCTACCGCTAATCATTAACTACCTGCCTCCATGTGAGCGAAGGAGAAAGAGAGAGAGAGACTCAGACCTTTACCACACTCACAGCAGGAACTCACTCAGTCAGCTAGACACCTGCCTCACGCCGAGCGGATTACCTGGATTTCTTTAAGAAGCCTATAAAGCTGTTGCCTTTTTTTTAATGAATTAAAAAAAAAAAGTCGCCTATCAACTATGAAATGGAGCTTAACTGGAGGACTTGAAAGTAACTCTGTTGGATTTAATTTACCATTTGGGAATAAAAGAGAAGACACAAAGAAGAGATTGTTGATTCCACACAACATGCACAGCTTGCAACGTAAGTTTGATGTCCTGTATATTTGATTTTTTTTAATTGTCATACAAAAGCAGAGCACTGTGTTACTACTGCTTCTGTCTTCTGTATATTTTGTTTTGCTAAATGAGTCTGCTGGAAGAATAAGACACAAATACCAGAGCACACAGAACAAGAATAATAGGTTTTTTGTTTTCTTAAAGCCTCCAGTCATAGATGCCAGCGAACAGTTTTGCCCTGGGCTGTTGCTAACGTTGTGTATTCTAGTCTCGCAGACTGCACATAAAACTGTGCTTTGCTCTGAGTTTTAAGAGTTCAATAAAGATTTTTCAGTTCGGATTTATTATTCCAACAGGAATGTGTATCAACACGGTGGAGAAGGGCAAGTTTATTTGAAGTTAAATACGTTCTTTAACCCGACAGATAATAATGATGTTCATATGCTGGAGTTTTCTTAAAGAAAGGGGCATTTCGGTCACAGACTTTGACATTTAAACCTTGATTTGTTGTTAATCTGCTCAGTTTTGTGACTTCTTAAATTGAGCACGTAGAGGCCCGTCAACTGTTCCTTAGGTGAACCTAGCAGGGCCGCCGCGTCTCACTTAAATCCTTATACCTTACCAAGAACAAGGTCTATTTTAATTTGACTCAGGAAATCAAGAGCGTTATCTCTGCCATGCCGAGTGTCACGCTGTGGGATTACAGGCGTATTTTGGAGCTCTGGGTGCCGCTGACCGGACCAGGCATTATAATTTAGCTGCGTACGTGCTGCTGCAGCAGAGCTTGCTTTGTCTGAGTGCCAGCAGTGGGCCGGACTAAACCTCTGCACGACACACGCTGAGAGGAGGGGCTGAGCAACCTGCAGGGGAGAGAGAGAGAGAGAGCAGCCAAGCTCGACACAGAGCGAGAGGATGACAGAGGAAAAGCATGGAAACAGGCTGCCGGTCCTTTTTTTTTTCTTCTTCTCTGCGCGTGGAGATGGGCTGAACAGATGCCCTTTTAAGATGGATGCATACTAGGACCTGACGTTGGATGCTGCGGAGAGAATAATGATTTGTTTTACCGTTAAGCTGCAGCGTTGTTAAGGAATTGAAACAGAGGTAAAAAGCCAATGGACTTTCAGAATGACCTCATCACTCTAAGGAAATGAAAGATGCAGGAGTGGTTGGTGACAAACCTCCCTTGTGATTGGCTGTGGTAAGTGATGTAACACGTTACTGAGCAGGCTGCCCGTAATGGCTTTTCAAATGGATATTTAGGTGGTCGTGTATGGAACTTTTTAGTTTTTGTGTCGTTGCAAAGATATTTTGCAGTCAATCGAATATGCAGGCTGTGCGGCTGCAGACGTGTGTCTGTGGAGCTGTTGAAGCTCCTGTTTAGACTGGATTGTCCACATATGTGGGGGTTAAGAATCATACGTTTCTTGTGTAACCTGAAGAGGAAATGCAAAGAGATTGGAAAGCAAAGGTGCTGAGAAGTGCAGCGGAAACGACGAGCTGCGGTCGAGCTGGTCGGCTGCATTTTTGCACAGATTGTAAAGCTTTGTGCTTTCTGCCATGTAGCGACGGTAGCCGTCTGGCAAGTGCACGGTGCCTGCGGTCTCAACGAGCCGAGTCCTGCAAGGTCCATTGTAGCAGAAAGGTTGGTTATGCAGAGGGAGTGAACAAAGGCAGTGCAGATTGGTGGGTTAAAAATAGCCCGCTACCTTTTGCTCTGCTACTGCTAGCGTCACTGTGAAACCGTCGGTTTGTGATCAGCCACTGCAGATTCAGGACATCTATTTTAGATCAGCATCATAAAATATTCCATCACTTGATTATCACATGAAAACTCATAAAGATACAATGCATCTGACTGTAAGTGCTGCCTTAAAGCTTCATTATGGAAAGGAGCTCTAACAGTCTGGTTTATAAGTACAGAGTTGATGTTAATTATCTAACAGCATCTGGTTATTTAAGATTAAGGCTACATCCATTTTGAACCCTTTTTAATCAGTATTCATGGCGGGCATCATTTATTTCTGCATGAAAATCTATATATTCTGACACACAAATCTCCTTTTCCTGAATGAAATTCATTCTCCCTGACTCATGCTTCATCTCCCCTCCCACCGCCTCGCTGTTGCCGCCTCTCTGCTGGAGAGGGGCGGCAATTTTTCATCCCTATTTAATCAATGGGGGGAAAAAAAAAAAAAAGAGAGAGGGAGGGAGCCACAGAGCGTGTGCGTGATTCCCGGCACCTGCCGAATGCTGGTTTTTAAATTCAATGTAGTGGCTCTCAAATTTGGGTCTCGGCCACTTTTTTAAAGATGAGCAAATGAATGTGTTCGCTTGCAGATCAAGAGCCTCATTAACGGCGTCGAAACGAGCGCCAGAAAATCAATCGCTCCATTCACGTTGAGAAGCCGTTTAATGTAAACGTTGGCACAAACAGGGATCCACTTTTTTTATTCACATTCTGTATTCTGCTCCTCTTTTTCCTCACAGCTCTACCTCCAAAGCCACCCAAGCCCACACCTGTGACTAACAACGGTATGAACAACAACATGGCGCTACAAGACGCCGAATGGTACTGGGGAGACATCTCAAGGGAGGAGGTCAACGAGAAACTGAGGGACACTGCGGACGGTACTTTCCTGGTGCGAGACGCCTCTACGAAGATGCACGGAGACTACACTCTGACTCTGAGGTATGTTTTTAAATCCCTTCCCCTTATCAACCATCTCTTATTTATTCATGGAAGGTAGATTAACAGGTTTTGCTTCTTTTTTTTGTGTGTGTGTGTTCCGACTACAGGAAAGGAGGAAACAACAAGCTCATTAAAATATTCCATCGGGATGGGAAATACGGCTTCTCAGACCCACTGACCTTCAGCTCAGTTGTTGAGCTCATCAACCACTATCGCAACGAGTCACTGGCCCAGTACAACCCCAAGCTCGACGTCAAGCTGCTGTATCCAGTCTCCAAACACCAGCAGGTAAGACGCCAGCTTATAGCCTCAACTAGCAAGCCTAGCATTGCTTTAAATTCAAGCAATTTGACTGCAACTTTTTGTCTTTTTGTTACGATTCTTTTCTTAGGACCAGGTGGTGAAAGAAGACAACATAGAAGCTGTGGGGAGGAAGCTCTGCGAGTACCACCAGCAGTACCAGGAGAAGAACAAGGAGTACGACCGCCTGTATGAAGAATACACCAGAACGTCACAAGTGAGTACCGTCCGGAGTCAAACTACGGTCGAGAACTTTCCCGCCATATTTGCGCGACACACACGCTCATACTGCGCCTCTGCTTCCAGGAAATCCAAATGAAAAGGACGGCCATCGAGGCTTTTAACGAAACCATCAAGATATTCGAGGAGCAATGCCAAACACAAGAGCGGTACAGCAAGGAGTATATCGAGAAGTTCAGGAGAGAAGGCAACGACAAGGAGATCCAGAGGTGAGAATTCACCACACTTTACCATATCACCCCATTGGCAGATCATGATCAAAGTTGAATTGTGTTTTTAAAAAAACGTCATTGTTGCTTTCAGGATTATGGGCAACTACGAGAAGTTGAAGTCCCGGATTAGTGAGATCGTAGACAGCAAACGCAGACTGGAGGAAGATCTGAAAAAACAGGCGGCAGACTACAGAGAGATCGACAAGAGGATGAACAGCATCAAGCCCGACCTCATCCAGGTCCGCAAGACCAGAGACCAGTATCTCATGTGAGTACGCCGCTCCGTCGGAGCCTCGGCCGCTCCTGAAAACGTTAAGCTTCCCTCCGGAGGAAGTCACATCGGAGCTGCCCTGGTTTCTAATGTTTCCGCTCTTCTTGCAGGTGGTTGACCCAGAAGGGAGTCAGGCAGAAGAAGCTCAACGAGTGGCTCGGAATCAAGAACGAGAACACAGAAGAGTGAGTACTTGTTTTATTCTTTATTTGCCCAAATAGTGTCCGAAAAAAAAAGCTCCGTTCCCTCGCAGCTCACACGCGTCGCTTTGTTTGTTCCAGTCAATATTCTATGGTGGACGACGACGAAGACCTTCCTCATCACGACGAGCGGGCCTGGAAACTGGGCAACATCAATCGACTACAGGCGGAGGCTCTCCTCCAGGGCAAGAGAGACGGAACATTCCTGGTTCGAGACAGCAGCAAAGCGGGATGCTACGCCTGCAGCGTTGTGTATGTATCTTATCAAACTGTTAGAGAGAATCACAGACGATGTAGTCTGTGGTTATTTAGGATTAAAGCTGGGCAGTCAGGGCTTGTTCCTCTGGTTCCAATTGTGTTGTTAAAGGATGTCTTAGACAAGCTGTCGCCTTGTCTAAGTCTGCTGTTGCCTCGTCCTATCTTTAGATAGATTACAAAACAATGACTCCCTTAACATCGAGAGTGATCTCTAGTTGTTCAGCATGACGTACATCTGGGCACCTGAAGATTGTTTACAGATAAATTCTTGGTACATGTTTTAAAAATAGCGTGTGGTTTTCTATAAAGAAGCAAGTGGTCGGAAAGAACATTTTTATTGCCTGCAGCCACCGAACACATTGTGACCGCTCTTTCCTCTCTTTGCAGTGTGGAAGGTGAGGTGAAGCACTGCGTCATCAATAAGACCCCCTCAGGTTTCGGCTTCGCCGAGCCGTACAACCTGTACAGCTCCTTGAAAGAACTCGTACTTCACTACCAGCACACGTCTTTGGTCCAGCACAATGACTCTCTGAATGTGACGCTAGCGTACCCGGTGTACTCCCAGCAGAGGCGGTGAGGACTCGGCTGTTTTCCACACGGACACAAAGAAAAGGCCTCACGATGAGTTGGAGATACGTGTCCTCGGACTCCATGATTTATAACACAGACAGCCGCACACACACACACACGCAAAAGGAGGGCTCTGTTTGCCTGACTCAGACTTGAAATCGGAAGAAAAGACGCAATAAAGCCTGAAGCATTTCAGTGACTTTGCCCGACCGCGAGCCCGAGGCGAGTCTGAATGTAGATTTATTTCTCTCGAGCAGAGAATCCGGCGGAAAACTGCTGAACTCTGCCGCCGTGGAGGACGTTTGAGGCCTTTTCCTAACGGTGCTTGTCCTTTTTCAAAGCTTTACCAGCCGGGAATGTTGAATCGTAAAAACAGATAAATTCTTCAAATGGAACTGTACGCACCAGCCACACCGCTGTTTTTCCCCACACTTTTTGTTTTTTTTCCCCGCTCATCTTTGTGTTTTCTGCACAAGTGTTTGTGTGTGCGTGTTTGCGAGAGAGAGAGAGAGAGAGAGAGAGAGAGTGTGTGTGTGTTTGTGTGTGTGATTGTCCATGTGACCAAAACCCATAGAATCAGGTAAATGTGTGATGTCGGGGCAGGCTGTGTAACACATTTGCTTGTGTTAACTGTTCAGTAGCAGACCATGGATCAGCTGATAAATGTAGCAAAATGGCACTTTTTAAACAAAGTTTTAATTTTTCTTTTTTTTTTTTTGTTGAAAAAGACTCGTATGGACTTTTTATGAGAAGAGCAGAGGAGACGAGACTTCCGCATCCTGCCTTCATACTGTTGAGCATTATAGTGCAGACGTGAACTTGATCTTTACTGTGGGCGGGTGAAACTATGAATGGACTTAACTATTTCATGTACATATGTGAAAATGTGCAACGTCATGAATCTTAAAGTGCACCATACCAAAAAGGATCCGTTCCTGTTTAGTTATATTCTGATCTGCTATGCAATTCTTTCTCCATTATTTCTTCAGAATTGTGTTTCATTCTGTCGCAAATCCACAATATAAGCTTGTTTTATCGCTTGAAAGGTATCTTTTCCTGTGCAAATATCCCCACAAAGATATTTTGAGTAAAAATGCCAAGATACAGTAAAAGAAATAATAATAAAAAAAAAAAAATGCTTATGATTTTTTTTTAAAGATGATAATAATAGCAACATACACTTTGTTATAGATTACTTTAAACAACTGGTATAAAGATGGAAAAGATGAGTATGTTATTAGTCTTTTTTTTTTTTCGGGGCTTCAAACTAATGTTCTTCTCAGGCAGAGCCTTTTGAGTATTTGAGCTGCTTCAGTCACAAGTACTATTTCTTACATGCAGTTCTTTGTGGAGATGGACAAAGAAAGCACTCAGAGGACGAGATAACCATCACCGCAAAACACGTATAGACAGGTATAGATTTATTTTGTTATAAAATATATATGTTCCCACACGAGAATATATCAAAGCAGACCGGATATTGTTATTAAAACACATACATTGTCCACTTAGTATTTTTCTGTATCAGAAAATCACTGTGTTTACATAAGTGGATCGGCTCATTTCAGATAGTCTTTAATTTCATATTTTCAGCGAGGACAACGTGTGCCAGTGGCATCCTTGACAAGAAAAATGTAACCACGGCTCTCAACTTTCATTTTCTTTTCCCACGTCTTTCTATTCTCGCTTTTTAAAAGTTCCAAGTGAGCGGTACGCGTTTAATAATTAATCCTACGGTATTTTAAATGAAGCCACGCATCATTCTTAAGTCTAACCCATGTGACAACTTAAATCACTCAAACGACAGCGTCTGCCATTAATAATAATAATAATAATAATAATAATATATGTTTTGCGATCATAGATCAGCCTGTCAAAAACATTATTTAGATATCATTTTACTCCCGCCCTAAAATGTAATCGTGCTCGGCACAGCTGTCGAGTTAAACTGTTGAATATATCTTTGTGTAACAAATTTAGTTGTAAAAAGAAAAGGAAAAAAAAAAAATTAGTTTCAAATTTGACTCTTAATTCTCTCCACCTTTGGCACGACTTCTATTCGTGGTAAAAGGAAACGTACCAACAGCAAAGCGTGCAACTTCCTCTCAAGAGATGCAGACAACAAATGATGCATTTGATATCACTGGACATGAAGAGATGTGTCAGCATAGAAACATTTGATCACTTTTAGCTTAGTGCATATTATTCCCCTCATGGCAGAAATGTTGTACAGCTTGAACAAGCTACTAAAATGTTTTTATTTAGATGTATTTGACCAGATTACTAATCCGGGATTGGTTCTCCCAAAGCCGTTGTCGCGGATGCTCGATCTGTCATATATTTACATTTATTTTACTAGAAGACTTTATTTACCGCCCCAACAACTTTTTATTCTTATTGTCTTATTTTTCTTTCTAGTTCTTGGACAACATGCACCATTATTTTCTTTGGCCCAAGTCTGGGTTGTATGGTTATTTTAGGTGTCTTTTTTTTTTTTTTTTTTAAGCTCATCTTTTTGTGGGTGTCCCAGACATAATGATTAGATTGAGATTTACCAGTGTTCCCCAAGTTATGCTTCAAATCTGTATTGGGCTTTGTTAAAAAGGAAATAAAACACTTCTTTTTAAGAAACTGCTCTTGTTTATGTCTTGTTATTTGAAGTTCATGCAGCTATTAATGCTTTTTTACTCAACATGCTATATATACTATGACTCTTTGGGCATACAATGCTGTCTTTTTTATGACATACTATACAATGACTTCTACGTCAATGTATTATACTTTATGACTTAATTACATGCTATTTTTAGATAGACAGTTTTTATGACATACCATACTGTTACTTCTTTCAACATGCTATACTATGATTTTTTTACAACATACTATACTATGACTTTTATTATGAATTTTTACAACATGCTATGACTTCTTTCAACATGCTATAGTATGACTTTTATTATGACTTCTTTCAACATGCTATACTATGACTTTTATTATGACTTCTTTCAACATGCTATACTATGACTTTTATTATGACTTCTTTCAACATGCTATACTATGACTTTTATTATGACTTCTTTCAACATGCTATATGACTTTTCTTTGGACCAACTGACAAACACTGCTGTGCGTCCTCACCAGCAAAAACGTCTCTCCATTCTTTCAGAGGAGACTGGTTGCGAAAAGATGTCCGATTATATGCAAGTCGATGAGAAAAAGACCCTACTTATACACAGGTAAACATTGTGAACATGAGTTTATGTCTCTATCGCTAGTTCCAAGTCTTCTTCAAATCAGCATGAGGTTTATTTAGTAAATTATAGCCCTCGACCTTACGGTCTATGGGCCTCACAGAGCTGCTGGCACGGCCGGTAGACCCCTTTTACACCTTGCATTCAAATGTGTTTTTGGTTGTGGAATTGCAATCGCGTCGTGCTCGCCCACATGAAAGTACAGAGGGAAGGCGAGGCAGGGCTTCACATGCAGTACGCTCCCAGCTCTCCAGTCGCCGGACCGCCTTGAGCAGCAAGTCACGTGTGTGTGGGCCCCTCTGCCCCGCTGCCCCTCAACGGAGGCAGATGTTCCCTCTTAGACAGTGATCCGATCTCAATGTGGACACTGGAGACACATATTAAAGGTGTACACTTATTCAGGTGAATCATATTTAGATGCAATCTGGAAACGGGACTCATTTTAATGCACGGTGTGAAGGGGGTATTAAGTCTTGTTTTGTATTGCATGTGAACATAACTTGTTCAAAACAACTGTTCTTCCAGCCTCTTAGATTTAATCATAGATCATGAAGTTTAACTCCAGCTACCTGCATACTGGAGAGTATAACAGATGCTAACTGTCGTACAAAACCAGTTTTTTGAATGACAGCTGGAAGCCCTCACCTTGTAGTGAAACATCTTTGATGTTTTTAAGCTGCGAACTCGGTGAACATGATTGTCATACCAGATAAGCAACAAAACCAGAAGACAATGTTGCCAATGTTCTCTCTCGCAGGGTTTTATACTTTTGTCTTTCATGGGAAAGTGGTGGAAAGTTTATATTTGACAGCTATGAATAGCTTTATAAGTTCATTTTACGGAACCTTTTGTATCTCAAATTTGAACCTCATTTTTTATAGATTAAGCTATTAATATTTGTATAAATCAGTTAACATTTATTCCAGCAACTAATAAAATGCTGTTAACACACTTATGCGTCAATAAAAAGTCCTGCAAAACTCACTGTATAGTGATTATTTTACATCTGGCAATAGCAAGTATTATGAAATACTGCTATTATGAATAGTCTATGAATAAGTGTATTTGTACACTGTGGTATTGCTACTTTTACTTAAGTAAAGGAACCGCATACTTACACAACTACTCTGAATGTATTGCGGCCACTCAGTTATGGCAAATAAAGAAAATATCTGTATTAAATTAGGTTATGAATCAGATTTAGCATTCAGCATTTATCAGAACATTTATCAGTGAAAGTACTTCACTGTTCTGTATTCTGTAACTAAAAAGTTTCTATTCAAGACACCAAACCAAATATATTTAAATCCCATTTCAAGGTAATTATCTAAAATACTGCAAGCAAATACTATATTGTAATGCTAGGAAGTATATAACATGAAACCTTCATTTAAATTGTTGTAACCAGAGGGGGAAAAAGTGGAAATAGTAAAGTCCAAAAACATTACAAGTAGCAAAAGTACAGTGTCATCAGTAAAATGTACTTATTAAAGTATGAAAAGTTTAAATTACTGAATGGTTCCTTCTATCGTGTTATATTAATATAGAATATGATATTATTACCGTTTGAATCACTGTAGTTCATCAATGTGGAGCCCATTTTAAATACTGTATATACATATAGATTGGTAGTATAGTGCCTCACCATAACATATGAGCATATCATAGTGTATTTTTATGTAACTAGCAATTACTGGAAGTGTCAATGCTTGGAAGTAGCCTGTATTCTGAGGACTGAGCTTGTGAATTAATGCAAGAGTTATAATGTAAAGAACATCTCTTGTGTTTAAACGCAATCATAAAATACAGTAAAATACACATACATTAGCTCCGCTTTGACCAAGTACGGGAGTAAAGATACTAATCGCCGTGCATCCTCTGCATTTCCACTGGGTTAATGAAGCAATGCAAGTTGTGCAAGGGTAAAAAAAAAAAAAAAGAGAAGAAAAACCCATCTCGAGCAAACCACATCAGCTCTGGACTCGTTTCTGGTGAAAGGTGACTCTCAGCGTGGATCAATAAATAACACGTAGCATTACCACCCCCATCAATATTTCAAGAAAAAGTAGAGCATTATCATGCTAGTGCAAGTGGCACTTTCATTCATGTGATATCATTACGGGCTACTTCACTGTTAAGAGTATGGGGTGGTGATTTTACGGCTCCTATAACTGTGATTAATGGTCATAATCTGCAGGGACTATTTAATGACAGGGTTTTGTAATAGCTCAGAGTTTAAATAAGGACAGAGCCAATGGATGGAGATATTTAATGTGAATCATACATGAAACTGATAGGGTGCTTCGTCTTATATAAGCCAGCTTGCTTTAAGCAATTACAGTGAAATATCGCTATTTTTCACGTCAGTCATCTGCCAGCCAAAGCAAGTCGTCACACTAAAAATGTACATTATGGTAAATGTACTTTTGACTTTACTTTCTTTTTTGTTTGTCTCTGGTCCTTAAAGAAGAGGAATTCTCCCTCTCTTAGGTCAGATCCACAGAGTTGAATGCAGTCAGACCGGTTAGAGAGCTGTAAAGGATGAAGTATGGAGATAAGGCAACGGGTTCAGACGGCTTATCTTTGAAAAGAAGAAGAAAAAACCCTGATAGAGGCAGCGCAGGCTCTGGCAATGTACAGCACCCTGTCAATGTTTAACAGGTATATCTGAAGCATTGATGAGCACCTCTCAGAAAGAGATCTCAGGGATGTAATTGGGGAACAAAGTCGACAAAGTATTGACATGATCAGTTAGTCATTTTGTATCTGGAATATTTCAGCAATGGGCTGCATTCACAGGAATTAAAGGCCCTCATGCGGGTGAACTATTTCCTCTCTTGGTGACAGTCATGATGATATTTCTCAAGTAGCGAGAAAGATCCAGAACAGTAATGCTTTCATTCTCGAGCATGTGACCGTGTTGTGGCCGTTTGATTCGCATACCAAGACATTCAGCCATGAAACAAAAAAAAAGGTTCCGTCGTCGATTCCTTTTAGATTAGATGCAATCAAACCTGTTTTGTTTTTTGTTTTTTTAAACTAACATGTTCCAGGAAGAAGGTTTAGTGAGTTCAGATAACTTTGAAGAGTAACAAAACGGGACCCGCCTAAAATATGGAGCACGGGCTGATGTGCAAAGAGACACGCTCTGGAATCCTGCTTCCCAGAATAGGATCAAGTAACCTTTTTAAGAGAAGACTTAAGGCCAATACTGGGAAAACAGGGAATGTTCCACAAGTACATATAGTGTAGCCTCAGACATAGTGTTTCCTGACAATTGTCCCAATGTCCAACATGTGATCGCAGCGAGACCTCCAGATGTGCACAAATCTGACCCCTGAGAAGAAGAAAAACATCAACAACCTCAACCTCCACACTTACAGGATGTCTCACATCAAGCAAGACGTCTTTAGTACCTGTGGTCACATGATGCCGAGTGCATCGCACCTGCTGCCTCGCACAAGTGTGCGCGCTGTAAATACTCAGATTGTTAATCAATAATCCAGGTCATTATCCTGACTCAGCAACTCTTGCAGGAGCAATATGTGGCGTCTGCAATCAAGATAGACGGCGTGCCTTCATATCTGAAAATCATTTAAACTGGTCATAGGGGTGACTAAGGGTTCTTGAACTTGCGCAGGCTAAAACCTTCAGGTTGGGAAATAAAGCCGAGGTAACTTAAATAAATGAGTCCCTTTTCAAGAAGTTAAGTAGTCACTCTGTGTAGTTGGTTTAGCTCGTTAAGGTATGAGGCCATTGAGGGGTTTTTAAACCCTTAACACCTGACGGCCGCAATTTGCGTAAAAAATCTTCTTCTCAAAGTCACAATTTAAACACATAAATAAAAAATATATGGAGATTTGTGTTGACTAATATTTTTCTCATTATATTAACACTTATCAATCGTAAATAAAAGTCCATAAAGCCTTTTTTAAGACTTTAGGCCGGGGATTCGCGGTAACGACTTATTCGACATATTTTTATGGTTCCAAAATATGTAACAGGTGATGATGATTAGCCACCCGCCAAAAAAAGAAGTAAGCCTAAGCATGACTATGGGAGTGACTAAATCAATCATTAACTTCCTTCATGTACATCATAATCTGATGGCAGTTGGTGGGCTGTTTGGTCAATGTCAATACAATCCGATCACAGACACGATTGATAGAGTTGCTGAGGATTAAACGCTCATATTTCTCTTTGTTGCCTATTTAATCATAACATTTGATGTTATATGGACATACTTTTTTCTGGGGATTTAAACCCAAGAAGGTAAATAAATATATGACGCTGTCTGCGGACCGTGTTCAAAGATCATGTTTGGGGCGGTAATCTAATTGCCGATGGTATATGGGCCTCTCAATAATTGAAGAGGCCGGCTCCACCCGGCCCGCGATGACATCAGCCCTGATTAGCAGAAGTGTGTGGATGGAAGTCAAAGTGCTGAGAGAAGATGTGATTCCATTACTGTACGGCCTAATTTATAACTCGACACAAACAGCAAGAACAACAGAGTCTCTGCTGCCCCTAAAAAAAACAAGCTTTGACTTCACAGTAAGATATTAACAGGTCTGTTAAAGACAATGGCATTTTTATTGTATAGTTTTATTGTCCTATAGAGCTGGCTCCCTCTTCAAAGCTGCGCCCAAAGCTAAAGAATGAGTTACTTTCAATCCTTACCCTCCTACATATCTACATGAGTGAGTTAGACGTTTACATAATAAATGAACAAAAGATATGATCTCACTAACAAATGAACAAAAGCTACATATACCATGTAGTCAGTGGTGGAAGAAGTCAGAAGAATATACAACAATTCACAAACATACAAGTAAAGGTCATGCATTCAAAATGTTACTATTAGCATCAACATATAATATTAAAAGTACTCATTATGTAGAAAGGCCCATTCCAGAATGATATGATATATTATTGATGCATTGATGAGCTCATCACGTTAATGTTTCCCCGGGCTTCTTCGTTTACTGCTACTATTTCCCAAAGGGATCAATAAAGTCTTCTCTTTATCCATAGCGATAAATCATCATTATGCGTTCATTTCATTTTCTACTATTAATTCAGGGCGCTTTTCCAAAACAAGGTTTGAGCCGCCAGCTCTCAGGGTTCAGTCCACGTGGAGGAAGTGTCTCTCTGTGTTGTAACTTAACCGTCACGGTTAAGAAACTGTGGTTTGTGCAGTTTCAGAGAGGAAACCTGCGGACATGGAGGACTCTTTCCCTCCAGTTTCATCCTCTTCCTTCTTTTGCTCATTGTCTGCTTTGTATTGCTTTGGGTTCACTGCACCTCCATTATTTTTCTCATTTGTTCTTTTGCACTTTATGAAATCCTCATCATGCTCTTTACATTGTGCATCCACTTAAAATGTGCTTTCCATTGTCATCGTCAGCATCGGCTGACCTTTGACCTCTTGATTCTCAACAATTTCAGGCCTCATTTAAAGCCGTTTTCAATCAAAGATTTGAAGACGAGCAATTTGCGGCTGTGCAGATTTGAAGGCTTTTACTCTATTTAGATCTAATCAATTTAAACTCGGGGTAAAGGGTCACTGCGGGCCCTTGAACTTACAGGTTAATTAGGTTTAAGTGCTTTATTTATTCATTTTAAGTGGAAATAACTTGAATAGTATGTATTACATATATAAATTACTCTCAAGGAGTGTTCTGCTCTGTTCTATTTGACCTCTGTCTGACCTTCTTTCTCCACAGTTCCTCAGTAAACCCGAGCTCATCCTTCATCCGATATAAAAAGAGTTGGATTGAAATCTCGTTCAGGGTATTTATGTTTCCATCAGCTGAGGATGATAACTACATTTATCCAGGCTTGTGTTCCTCTCGTCTGGATTACTGTCACTCTCTTTACTTCAGCCTAAACCATAAATCAATCCAATAAACTCTGGGACTTTACTTTTTGTGTTTGAAACTGGAATTCTTTCTGGTTGGTAAATAAATACACAAACTAACGGATTAAACATACCAATGAAAGTGATAATAATCAATGTTTTACTTAAATTATGTTCTTGTAGTCTCATAATGTTCGTATAATTTAGTGTTTGTACACTTTGTAACTCCATTCAGTCAATAAAGTTATCATATTATTATTAGAACTTTTTGTTATTTATTTGATATTGATGTTCAGGTCCAGCAGAGACAGAGATCAGTGGTTACAAACTGCAAATAGCATATTTTTCTCTCTTCTCTACATCACCTGTTGCATTGCAAAGAAAAAGAACCTTAAATAACAATTAACCGACCAGAAAACCAAAGAAAAGCACGAGAATGCAGTTAAAACACACTGGAAGGAGCCTCTGCAACGGCACGGCACTTATCAAGAGCGGACACCTCACTGGAACGACAGCTGATCAAATCTATGTTTAGCTATCACAACACAGATGGGGATTTATGGACATTTCAAATGTCAAAGGCCACGGAGGAGCTGACCTCTGGGTTTGAATGCCAGGGGATTCATTGTGATGCTAATCCTGTTTCATCCAGTCGGACCCTAAAATAAACCGAGCGCTGTGAAGAATGAGCCGTAATCCCCATCACCGAGCCCATGTGTGCTCCTGTTCTGAGCCGGGATGTTATGTCACATTCGGTGCTGCGGAGATAAAACAATCATGAAATGAGGGTGGGGATATGAGCAGGTACAACGGATATCATAAAGGGATTTTCCGACGGGATTTTAAATGTTTTACGCAACATATAAACAATACAGCTGTGTGCACACAAACCCACGGGAGCTGGGATGAACACACACACAGAGAGAATGGCGGATCATCCCCCTAGAATGTGAGCGCAATTTAAAGGTTTTAAATTGAAAGGAAGGGTGTAACATTTTGGGATACACAGTTATTCACTTTCTCACACAGTTACAACGCTCATGTTTGTAGCTTAGCATAAAGACTGGAGGGGAAAAGGGGGGCAAACAGCTTGCCTGGCTCGGGCCAAATGTCACATAAAATCCATCTACTCGCACCTTTAAATCTATTTCATTAACATCTCATGTCTTGTTTGTTTAATCCGTGCAAAAACAAAGTGTAAAAAAGGCCAATTTTTGATTTTGGTCACTGGAAATGTTCAATTTCTGACGACTTTTGAAAGAATGAGGTCAAAAGTTTACCTCCATTTCCAGTCCCTATGCTATGCTATGCTAAGCTAACTGGCTGTAGCTTCTTATTTAACAGACATCAGATCTTCAAATGATCAAACTCTCTGCAAGAAAGCTAATGAGCATTTTTCTTACCAATATGTCAAACTGTTCCTTTAAGGAAGTAGTTAACAAATAAAAATAAAATAAAAACTAAATGCAAAAGTAAAGACATTTTTAGACTTCAAGTCTATTTAGAAAAGGCAATAAATCAACATGTCTTTTCGTTACAAGCTCTTTACTCAGGATTACCCCTCGCAAATCTATGCACATAGAAGCCTTTTTACTATACGTTCCCGAATGTGTAGGCTGATGGAATTTCTGAGTTTTTCGTAAGGAGCTTTGGACCCAAAATGCCCACAAAGCCCAGATGGCAACTTGATGAGGTAAAGATATTGGGGTTGTGATCTCTGTAGTATATAGGACTGCAATAAAGCAGCTTGAGCCGTCATATGTGAGGATCGACGTTCATGCTATAAACACAGCTACAATCCTCTTAGGCTCAGGTCCAACGTCGACGTACATCTGCAGCGATGTAATGAAATGTATTTCGCCTTAATACTCTCAATGTAGAGCTATAAGGAGGAATGCGAGGGATTACACAACCACTTCATTTGGGCTGAAAAGGAAGCAAAGCTACTGTTTGGAGAACAAAAGAGATCAAAACTAGCTGCGATGCTCAAATGATTCATTATAATAGCTGTCGGCTTTGCTTTCTTGTCCCTTATTTGGAGGTCAGACATCTGGCCTCGGGGCTTTTCACGTAATTGCTCTGCTTTTCTGAAGTGGACAATAGCATCAAATCTATACATTTTGATCAAATCCTCAGTGATTAACTAAATGAGCTCTTTATGAAATAGGGATCCATTAGAGGAGATTACTCGCCATCTTGATAGGTCATAAACCCCATCCATGCATGTTGTATGCATGTACATGGGAGGTCACTGATCCTCTCGCATTTTTCACGCTTTAATTTTGATGACGCCCCGCTTGGCTGCACCCATTGTTGAAGCCCACAGATGTCAAGCGATGATCACAACGATTAATTACTATATAATGGGATATAATTATGTGAATGTATGTGACTCCGCAGGATCATGCGCAAAGAAGAAATAGCTGTGCATCATTTCACGGGGAAAAGACGACATTGCATCGTAATCAACTTCTGGATTATTGGAGTAATATTGATTTTAAACCCCGTCTGGTGTCCAGAATGTCCAAAAGTCATTGGTTTTCTAACCTTCATCTGAATGTTCACAGCATGGACTCCAGACCGAAACCTCTCAGCAACTATTAGATTGATTGCATTGGAATTTTCTGCAGACATTCCTGATGCCCGGAGGATAATTCCTACTGACTTTTATTATTTCGCTGACTTTTCCTGTTGCATCATCGTGAGGTTGACATTCATGGTAGACAGTGGACAATACAAATACATATTTTTTTGAATATTGCACAATTTCAAGTACATTACACATACTTAAGGATACATTTTGAGGTATTTCCATTTTATGCTACTGTATACGTTTACTCCACTACATTTTGAAAGCCAAGATTGTACGTTTTAGTAGTATTAGCCTACAATAAGTTATTATTTTATGACCGTTTAACTATTCCTACATACATCTGTCTTTAGCGACCTGTTGCTAATAAAACAAACTGATCAACAAAGTAACATTTTCACAATATTTACATTAATCAACCCCTCTTAACATGTTTTTGTTGTTTATTTTTTACTTTTTGGGAAGAATTGGGCCATTGTACCAAACACAGTCAGTAATAAACAGCAGTGGAAGAAGTACTCAAATCATTTACAGAAGCAAAAACGCCGGAGCGTAAAAAATACTTTGCTACAAGAAAAATATACTTAAAAGTACAACAAGTAGAGTATACTCACACTGCTGAACGGTTGGTTTCAGTAGCTAATAAATATATTATATTGTGATAATTGGCGATGCATTATTTCACATTAAATAAGGTGGCGCTAATTTCAATTCATTTGAATTACTTATTGTGTTGCTGGGCAGCTAAATCAATAATAATAATACATCATAGTTTATTAGCTGATTTTGATTTAGAATGAATGAATTATCTAATTCTGCAAAGTCACAGGAACCATTTGACCTAAATTTGACTTTTTGTGGGATTTCCATTACAAAACAATGCTGTATTAGTTATTACACAGTAATTACACTGTATTAATTTGCATTACATTGCTGCTGTTGAATGCAGCTCATTGTAGTATATGCAGTATTAATCAATGGCCTATAATGTTTGATGTATACCACGTGCGCATCTTGGCTTCTTCCATATTATTTTAGGGGTGACAATGAAAAGTACCACAACCTAGATTTTAAAGTAGTCAAAAAGATCATTTAAATGATTCACATCATATCTGCGGGCTTAAATACAATATTAAAGCATGTTCTTTATGCCCTAGTCATCTTCAATCTGCAGCACATGCATGAGGAACGCACTCGGCAGAGAGAATAAACACACAGAGCGTAACATTACCCTAGTTTTCAGCTCCACATGTGTAACAGTGGAGTGGAAAGTAGTGTTGGGAGTGCACCGACGAGGCCGCGAGCAGATGATTTAGATACGTGTTCACACAGTGCCAAGGACTCTGCACCTGAGAGCACAGCCAATTCAAATATAGCACAAGCTCTTGGGAAGAAGTTTCCTTGAAAAGCATGATTAATGGCAGTCCAGCGTGTTTCTGCGAGGCGGCATGGCGTGACTAATGCAAACAGGTTTTTTTTTTTTTTTTTAGGTAACAGACTAACCTTTGCTCAACTAGCACGTACGGAAATCTCATTTTTGTTTTGGCTCCTAATTGACCTTTATGAAACTCAAGCACAGCAGAATATATTTCACAACCAGAGCCCCTTTTCTGCATGTTGACAAACACTATTAATACATTTATTATTACCCAATAAAATGTGATTTAACTGAATATAAACCAGCCTATGTTGAAGTCAGACTTGTCGTTTGGTCGTTGAATCAGCAGGAGAGAGTTGGCTGTGCAAATTTGAGGCAGCTCTTTGAGCAAACAATGATATAACACTGTGCAAACACTCAGAGTATCACAATGTGTAGCAACACCGTGACAGTTCTGAGAACTGTTGGCTAATTTTGGTTCACATGTATTGAGGCGCAGCTGTACAGCAGGTTTCTACAGTTAGATAGACGTTCTAGTGGAGAGGCATTCAATTGTTTTTAGGCACCTTTAGGCTTTGAGCTGAATGCAAACACAAGCATGGGCTTTATGAATTAGTGTATTTCTTTTTACACAATACTCATATCATGCAGTACACACTGTACATTCTTTCTGTGTATACGTGTATATAGTATATATTGTTTTATTTTATTCTTTTCCAATAGAGGTATTTGCAAATATCCTCTGTCTCTGTCTGTGTCTGTATAGTGTGTGTGTGTGTGTGTGTGTGTGTGTGTGTGTGTGTGTGTGTGTGTGTGTGTGTGTGTGTGTGTGTGTGTGTGTGTGTGCGTGTGTGTGTGTGTGTGTGTGTGTGTGTGTGTGTGTGTGTGTGTCTTGTGTAGTATTTTTTCTCAGAATCTGCTTAAATTGAGCTGGCATCAAATCCTCATTTCACTTTGGTAAACACTTGGTCATGCTAGCCGCTAAATGCTAGCATCAGAATGCTAACATGTTGATATTTAGCACGTTTAAATATCCATCTTCTTAGATTAGCGTGTTAGCACGCTTTCATTTGCAGGTATTTCGTCACGAACCAAGTTAAAGAAACATAGTTTCCACTTGACCACCAAAAGGTGTTCCAATTCACCCTCTGGGGACCACGAATGTCATACCAAATTTCACAATCATCCCTCCTAGTTGACTGGCTACAACACATGTGAGCCTCGTGGTGGTGCTCCAGGAAGAAATCCAGAGGATCACCAACGTCGTTGGGATTCGTCATCTGGGCAACATTCAGTCCATCATGTAGATGTTGAGATATTTATTTCTGGACCGAACAACTAAATAGGCACACATCGCCTTCTCTAGAGCCACGCCACTAGAAACAATATCAATCTACAAGCTATTTCCTTGGTTAGTTTTTGAGAAAATCTGCTGGATTTTGGGGGTATTTCACCAAGAAAGGCCCCCGAAACGCACATCGTCTCTGAACAGGGCCGTTATCTGCTCTTATCTGGCGACAGGAAGTAATCGGGGTCATGGGAAATATGCTGCTGCTGATTTTGACAAACACAAGCGCCAGACAATTGTATAATCTAATCTCCACCTAAACATTGAGGGGTAAGATTATGCAGTTACTCTTTGGAGCTTTATTACAAGGGCACTTGAGTCATGACCTCTAAGTCCCCATTTAGAAACATCTCCGGATGAAATTTGAGCTCAGCAATTTGCATACGTAGAAATCCAGGTCAACGGTTATTTCTAAATCCTTAACTTCATATGGAAAAGTCCCAGCTCTGTGCCAGCCGACATCTAGTATCTCCTAGTTCCTCATAGTCAAATTCTAACTAAATGTTCTCAACACACTAGACCCTCGACAGCTGAGTGTCGGCCGTCTCTCTGAACAACACGAGTGTACTCGGAAACTTCCTGCTGTGATCTCGACCGAGCCAAACGTTCGGTCTGATTTACCTCGAGGAAGATCGGATGCACCAAAAGGCCAAAGTGTCCCCATTAAAGTGGGCTTCAAAACAAAACACACAGTGGTAGCAGGGTGCGGAGAGGACACCGAGCGAGCTGCAGCGCAACATGAACGATCAATGAGGATCACTAGATCGCCTGCAGGATGTTGAAAGACTGGGAAGAACCAATACTGCGTGCAGTAGGAGAGAAATAGGACATGCAGATCGGTCACATATAATGCAATCACCTCTCATTTAAAGCACTCGTGCAATTTCCAAGAAGTTGGAGGGGGGGGGGGTCTTCCGACACCAAAGTCTCCCCTTGTTATCGGGGATGGCTTCAGATCTGGAAGCTAAACTATGGATTTGATGACAAGTGCAGAGCAAAGATATTGATTTTGTAAACCCTGTGCTGCTTGCACAAAAAAAGGCTCCAAAGGGCTCCAGGAAGAAAGATAACACTGATTTTTAACCGAAACTTTGGAACCATGGAATAGATCCTACACTCAAAATGGCCGTCTAATAGGTTTATCAAAGAGCACTTTCAAACCAAGGCTTGGTTTTGATGCATGTTCATAAAAGTCCCCAGAAAGGAAAGTCAATATTAAGAGTATTTGAGAGTAAAAAGCCCCACTCCGGATATACAATTGATTGCAATTGAATTTTTATTTGAACTGGAGAAGGTTTTCTGATATCAAACAACTAATGAAAGGGTTTCTGCAGAGTTGAACAAACTAAAATGAAGACCTTTTAACGCCACATCCCACATTTTCACACTTTCACACAAGTGATAGAATGACACAGTAAAACAGGGCCAATGAGGCCAATAACCACATGAATTAATTTACAGTTATGCCCCTTTTTTTGTCTGTATTTCCAAGCGTTATATAACATGACCTGGACCGAGACAAGCAGCAAAAAAGTATGGATGGATTAACCTATTAAAGAATAATAACATATTTTATTAAATTAAGGTCTTTTTAAAACTAAGTACTGAATTCAATAATTTTCAAGCCCATAAATAATTAATATTTTGGATAGCTCTGTAAAACATCATCCTAAGTAGCTCAACAACCACATGAAGCACATCTTATAGTTTTGCATAGAGAGTAAACACTGCCATCTAGTGGCCTGCAGGTGGAAATCATTCAAACGTCTACCTGTTATTCCTTTAAAGAGCTCACACACACTTTTATCAAACTAATATTTTTATTTGTACTGAAGGTTACAGAGCATCTTTCTATTAAAATAAGGAAATCAACATATTCATATTAATTTAAATGGTCTCTTGGTTGTACAGTGAACATTGAATTAACCTTCTGTTATTTTAGGGGGGGTGACGCCTTCTGACTATGTGCCCTTTGACATGTTACTGATTCAGTGGATCCATTTACACAATTTTACAGTGAATTCCTCACACTTGCTGTATGTGTCCATTGACGCTCATCAAACTCATCACTGCTTTCACATATATAATCACACATACGCAACGGTGCCAAAATTGGGATGGCGACACAAAAAATGGCTCCATTCTTTGGTGTGAACGTTGCCATGTTCATTCCCGTGTTTCTTAATTACATTCAGCGTGATTGTCTTTTGTCTTGTGTGTATTTTACAGAATGATGTGATGACGAGGGGAACACGGAGGTTCATGACTGCCGTCGAGGGAGAAAGGAGAGAGAGGTGGGGGGTGGAGATGAGGTGTAGTCGAGGATGGGGGGCTCGCGACTCTACGATCGCTTTTTTCTGCTCTCAAAATTTCTGAAGTTGGCCGGCCTGATCTTCATCTCTGCAAATTCAATTGAGTGTTCGTGGCCCTTCCAGTGGAACCAGTTGATCCCCTGAAAAAAAAAGAAAATGCAGAGTATAAACCGTGAGACATCTAACACGTGAGCGTCGTCTTTCTTTAAACGTTGCGTCCAGCAAGTCATAGACATGGAGGGATTTCTACATTTCAATGAATGTCAGAAATGTTGGATTAAAATATCATCCCTTCCCTGAACGATAAATAATCCAACATTAAATGCACATACCTTACTGTGACTGATGTCACCATATTTCCCCATGAGGTTGACCCGATGACAGTTTTTATACCAAAAGGCACCTTTGTACGACAAGGCGCAGTTGGTGACCGCGATGTCGTTATCGTTGTCGTAGGTGGAGAAGGGTCGACCCTGGTGGTACGTCATGGAGTCGCCTGGTCAGAAAAACACAGCTCACGTCAACGGGTGAGCTTATTCAATAGGGGATACATTTTTAGATGAATAAGTAGTGTCATAGCGGCTAAAGCGAAAGCCAGGAGATAATTAACTTAGCTTAGCATAAACAGCTATCCTGTCTAAAAGTAACAAAATCCACCTACTAAAGCTCAATAACACACATCCTGTAGCCTAATCGCTCAAAAAATATGCCTAAAAATGTATGAGGAGTAGCTCCTCGACCACAAGGCGTATATCGTCACCTTCCTAAAATAATAGCCTAAGTCAAAAGACAATGTGAATTAGGCAATTTTACAAGCTTTTCAAGATGGCATTTTTAAGCTAGCATTTAAGATAGACATTTAGTTAGCATTTTTGTCTGTGAAAATCTCACTCGAACATAATATTAGTAATCATAACATCATTTGACCGGTATTACAAAGCCTGAAAATGCCATTATTTTAGGAAGGTGACGATATGCATATTTATGGTCTCCTTTGAAAGGTAGGAAGCTAAAGAATAGGAATCCATTGTAAGGAAACATATTTCTACCACCGTTCCAGACTAAATATACATGCAACAAAGGACATCGCTTCGTATATTGGGTTTCGTCAAATCAACCAGGACCAAAATGTTTAAAAAAAACTAGATAAAAGGCCCCAAAAAGGTCAACCGGATCTTTTAAAGTGAGACCTACCTGCTGTTCCACTGTACGCCCCTACGTAGATTTTATAGCGCGTTTTTGGCTCTGCGATGGTGAGCTTGTCGTACTGAGCGTAGGCCGACTCCCCGTTGTCCCTCAAGTCCACTCGCATCTCGTAGTGGCCAGAGTTTGTGATTTTATGGAGGTTGGAGAGACCTGAAATAGTTTAATATGTGTGAGTTGGCAGAGAGGCTGAGCTAAGGAGACAGAGAGGGGAGGTGAATGATAAAAGCTCTCACCCAGCCAGAACTCATCATTCATGTTACCGAAGCCAGCGGTGTAGTTCTTCCAATTCCTGAAGAATTCCAACTTTCCGTTCTGGCGCCTGAGGAGAACCTGAAGATGGCCGAGTGTCACAACGGCATTTGAGAAGACGGACGGTCGTCTATACCTATTATTAAACGTGATTCATGTTTTTAATTTAAAATCTGACTCCAGCAGGTTTGGTCACTCACCAGCCATCCTCCGCCATCAGTGGTCATGTCACAGTAGACCTGGATGGACTGCCTCTCCTCCCCGCCCACGTACATGGTGTACAGACCGGAGCTCGTCTCTCCGTTCAGGAAGATCTGAGCGCAGTCCCGAGGCCGCCGGTACAACTGTCCAACTGAAAGATTAAAAACACATCACCTCAGAAACCTCAGCGGCACAATCTTCAAGACAGTGCACAGTGTTGTTGTGTGAGAGGGAAGACCTAGGAAAGAAAAGTAAAGAAAGGAGAAAATGTGAAAAAGAAATGAGCAGCTCAGACTGCAGGAAAAATAAGCACAGGTGGAGTATCACATCAGAGGAAAGGAATTTGCATTGGAAGAAGAACGGTATTTTTGTCATGCATCTGGACTGCTGCATGATGAATCACCGGCTCTTTCAATGCTACAAAGAAAAGAAAGAAAGTACCAGCCAGTTGACACTAAAAATAAAGTTGTGTGCTCGCATGTGTTTTCCTCCTTACCAGTAGTGAAGGCGGTGGTCACGTGACGGCTCCTCTGGGGTCCAGCGATGGCCTGAAGCCTCACGTCGTACTCTGTGGAGCCCGTCAGAGGAGCCATGATGTAAGAGGACGCCGTCGGGCTGAGCACCACTTCCTGCATCCGTGCACACGCACACACAACAAGACCACAGCACATTTACAGAGAGGAAAGCCACACTGGAGAGCGACAAAATGTGCACTTTTTGCATGACTTTTTATACCTATAATAACCTTATCAATTTCACTTTGGGAAGAAAAACTACTAAAAAAAGACACCGTAAAAATATTGTCTACTTTTGTTTATATATTTGTTAAAACTACTAATAATAATAACAGTGGTATGTCCCTAAATACATAATATTGTACTTTTAATATTGTACTTTTTTTGAATTGACGTAGTCTGTGGTAATTTGGGTTTAAACAAGAAAACTATTGATTGATTGAACGCATGCACGTACCCTGATTGCACCGTCAGCCGGCGAGGAGAAGGTGAGTGTGTAACCGGTCACAGCGGCCTGCGGGGGTTTCCATGTGAGAGTCGCACTGTCAGTTTGAATGTTTATAGCCTTCAGATCACGAGGGGGGTCCACATCTGAAAGATACAACACGCTTCATTAAAATACACAAGAATCATCATCATACAGAAATACAAAAATACATATATGTATATATATATATATATATATATATACATATATATATATATATATATATATATATATATATATATATATATATATATATATATATGTATATATATATATATATATATATATATATATATATATATATATATATATATATATATATATATATATATATAAGCCTACCGGTGGTGAATTCAGTAACAGCAGAGTCACTCTTCTCAGCTTCCTTCAGAGCATGTACTCCAACTGTGTAGTGGGCTCCTGGAACCAAGGAGTCCATCTCAAACTCCACCGTGTTCCCAGACACACGCTCCACCACATGGGACACTGTCAGGCGGGACATCAATTAACCAAATGTTCACATGGTCAAAGTAATGCAACATGTATCAATCACACACACTTTGGAATAAAAACAGGGTGGCCCAATAGAAACATTTCCATTTGTGAGATTTCACAAGTACTGTACTATACTACTGCCATACTTGAACTATACTTGTGAACAGAAAGCAAGCAGGTTGAACCTAGAATATGTATGTACACACGTCAGTATCGGGCCATTCAAAATGAACCAGGATAACGTCTTAAGGAGTGCCACTTTAAGGGCGAAGGCAGAAAATAGATGGAAAAAAAGGAGAGAAGAGAACAGAAACACACCTGAATCCGCGCTGTAAGTAATGACGTAGCCATCAACAGTGGCCACAGACGGCTGCCACACCAGCCGGGCTGAGGTGTCGGTGATATTAGCTGCAGTTAGACCCTGAGGTTTGTCCAAAGCTGCAGGAAAACACACACACGGGAACAATTACATTCTCTAAGTCAGGGAGTCAGGGAGGACTGACACAGAAGTGTTGTATAGTAGAAGAAGAAGAAAACCAACCTGTGATTACAGTGTCGGTGCTGGGGTCACTTTCCTCAAGACCCTTCACAGCACTCACAGTCACTTGGTACACTTTCCCCGGGATCATGTCGGGCAGCGAAGCCTCAAACACGTTGCCGTCCACAGTCACCACCAGAGGGCTTCCTGTGGAAGAGTACGATACAAGTAAAAATATGGATATAGTAAATTATGAGTTCTGCACTAAAAAAAAAATATTTTAAACATAATAGATCTGACGATGCATCTGAAAGTGCACTCCATAATAAAGCTCTATTTTAGCTCTTTGGTACTTTATATTTGTATTGTGGTGTGTAGTGATACATTTTACCTTTGGTGACGAGATACAAATTCAATTATTATATGTATTATTAGTAATAGGAGGTTGATATGCATGCTTGAACTAAATTCCACGGCAATCTGTCCAATAGTTGTCAAGAAAAACTAAAACATCAACCGCATTGTGGCGCTCGAGGACCAACAAAGTCAAGAGGATTCATCCTCTGGGGATCACGAATGCCGACGCGAAAATGACATTAAAATCCAGCCAATAGTTATTGTGCCATTTCAGTTTGATGAAACTAAATCATCTTTATCAAATCCAACCCCAGCTGAACTATGTGACTCAATTGAAACGTCTGTGGCAACACAGCAACTGATTGAGCTCCTACCTCCTTCAAAGGGTGTATAGGTGATGCGGTAGTTATCCACCGGGGAGCGAGGCATGGACCAGTGAACTACAGCCGAGGAGTCCGTCACCTCGGAGAAGATAAGTCCTCTTGGAGTGCTCAGGCCTGGTAAAGTATAAGTGGGTATCCACAGGGGAAAAGCAGGTGACTTAAAGTGAAGAAAGCATGTCCAATAACATCGCAAGAGTACAAGACGCTTGGAGGAGCCGAAAAGATTTTTCATCAGAAGTCAAGACATGGAGTGAAGCCTAAACCAGAGGGCCAAAGATGATTAGTGGGACTTAAGTTCTAGAGTTCTCCGCAGACGTCACACCAGGAAGTTGAGTTGTTAGTTTAAAACGTCACACTTTGCACATATATACTGTATATAGATACCTGTCTGAGCAACCCCAGTAATAGGTTGGGAGCGTTGGTCCAATGTGACGCCATAAAGCTCGATTTCGTACTCGGTGCCGCTCATGAGTCCGGTTAAAACCTTGGTTCGCTCAGCGCCACCGACGCTGTACTCTCGAGGGTGAGCGAATCTTTTGCCGTCTCTTATTTTGATCACGTATCGGTCGAACAAGTCTTCGTCGGCCGTCCACGACAGACGGAACCCGTCATGCGTGACGTCCGAGACGAAGAGATGCTCCACCTCCGCTTCAGCCTCTGGTTAGACAAGGAAGACACAACGTTTTTTTTTCACCCCCCGGCAATATTCATGAACTTCTGAAGAGGTACGGAAGAAGTCAGCAATCGAGTGCATGAAAGGTTTCCAGGCGGCAGACGGGGTTGCGGTCCAGCCGCCTCCGCATCGGCCATGCTCCGTTAGTGTAAATCAGTTCAAGGCAACAAAGGCTTGGATGGATTAAAAATTCAAGATGCTTTTTTATTTGGTACATGTTTATTTACGCCTGTTAACCGGGGGTCACATTCCTTAAGTAAAAGGCTCTAAGGGACCTCCGGGGACGGATTTCGTCAAACGCCGGTTGAGACGAGGTCCCCATGCGTCTTCAAGGCCGGCCTCAAGGCATTCAGTGCATTCAAAGACGATGAGACAAAGGACATTAGAAGTTAAATCAACCAACATTTCATGCTCAGAATGTCTTGTTGATTTATCAGTGTTTTCCTGCATCTGATTTATTTTTTTTGAAACCAAAAAAGGACCAAAAAAAGGACCAAAAAAAGAAAAAGAAAAGGTAGCATCATGAAAGTAACTAATCGCCAATCAGAAAACTGAAGGAAAACACATTTTAAAATATGGAAACAAACAAAGTTGCTTGCTCATATTTTGGGGAGGTACAGAAGAAACAGGCGGGAGCGTCACATCTCGTCCTCCCGCTGACGAAGCAAATGCTTAGAAGAAAAGAGATCGTTCTGGAAAAGAGTCGTGTTACACATCCGAGTTAAGGTTAGGGTTAGGGTTAGGTATCAGAGCCGAGCTGCAGCCTCACCATCAAAACATGGCGGGGAGCAAACTTTATCCATACTATAGATTATTCGAATTTCAAATCTTGTTAATAATAAACCAGCCAGGTTGTGATGGTGAAGCTTCAGTTTATCGATCACATATGTACAGTAGTCGACACGTTAGTAAGAGACGGGCCTTGCGGTGCTCTGTGAGTGGTACCTGTCCCAGCCACTGTCGTCAGAGGCCGAGAGAGGAGCCCCGACTCTGACACCCCGGTCAGCCTGACCTCATAGCCTATGCCGGTGATGAGGCCCCAGATGTCCAGGTGACTTTGGTTTCCTGGCACAGTGAACTCCTGAGGCTCCAGCAGCCAGCCAGAGTCAGTCACCACTATTTGAAAATGGCTGAAGCCGCCACTAGAGGGGGCTAATTCCTCCCCCTGCTGTTGCTGCTGCTGCTTCACCTCCCACGACACACGGAAGCCGTAGGGGGTTATGTTGGAAATGGTCAAGTTTTCCACTTTAGGCAAAGGAGCTGGAGAGGAGTGTAGGAGTTTGTGTGTGTGTGTGTGTGTGTGTGTGTGTGTGTGTGTGTGTGTGTGTGTGTGTGTGTGTGTGTGTGTGTGGGGGGGATGGGGAACAAGATTCCGTCAGGAGGATAATGTGTGCAAAGATTGCAAAAGCATATCATAAAATCTGTTCTTCCTGTGAGGGCTATCAGGAGGCTTCAGGAGGAAGTTCAAGATGGGAACATCGGCTCTGAATATCCCTTAAATTTAACGGCCAAAACACATAAAGGGCGGATTTTGCATACATCATAGAGTTTTGTAAACTTAAGACTGTAGAAAATGGATTTTCTCATGAGGCAAAAAAATGACACTTTTGTGGTCAACACTGGGATCTAGTGGCCATTAGTGGAACTACATCTTGACACAATTTGGGCTTTTAGACCTAATGCTCACCTGATGTCTTTAGTTAAGTTTATCCAGTGGTGGAAATGAACTAAGAACATGTCCTCACGTACTGTACTTAAGTACTCTATACACTGCTTCAGTTATAATGCCGATATATTTTGTCTAAATATATTCGGAATCTGAAAAGTAACTAAAGCTGCAAATGGACTGCAAAGTAAAAAGAAGCAGAAAGTGGAAATACTCAAGTAAAGAGGAAGTAGCTCAAGCTACTTACTTAAAAATACCCCTCCTTCTCTAGCTTCATATGCATCAATAATTATAATCCAATACTAGTATATACTGTATTATGTTAATAACAATAAGTTCTCATGATGCATGTAAAATTTGCTCTCATAGCGTTTGTTATCCGCTGGTTTAAAGCTTGAAATGCATTAAGAGAGTTATTCTGGTATTTTAACCCGATAGCAGGAGACATATCCCAAAAAGCTACTAGGTTTTGCTGCTAAACTTTTTAAGAATTGTGAGTTTAAGACATGAGTAAAATGCGTAGTACCTGTGACGGCGTGGGCCAACACAGAGGGAGTGTGGCGCCCATGAGAGATACCGTACAGTTCAATATCATAGCCCGTGGCATCCATCAGGTTAGAGATGGTAAAGTTACGCACTTCACCGGGCAGCCTGAACTCCAGCGTGTCAGACTGCTGCTCGGGGTCACTGACCCGGACAACAAAGCCATCAAAGTGGCCCGACACCGCGCTCCAGGACAAGCTGAGGTTATGTGGGCTCACAGATGAAGCGGCTATGGGCCCCAACTGGGGGACATCCTCTGAACAGAAAGAAGAACACGGCTTTTTCAGTTATGTTGTGCTGGTTAAATCACAATGTGGTTGCAGTGCCAACAAAAAATGCATGTAATGCGATACCTGTTGTAGCTACATCAAACAGGGGCTGTGTTTTCTGGCCGCCGGCGCTGGCGTACAGCTTTATGTCGTAGCTTGTGCGCGCTTTGAGCCCGGCCATGACCGTGGAGCGCACGTCTCCCGCCAGAGAGCGCCCCATTGCCTGCGAGGGCAAAGCAGACTCTCTGACTTCTACTATAAAGTTATCAAACGCCTTCTCTCCTGTCCGCCACGACAGATACAATCTGTCTGAGGTAACGTTAGAAACAACTAGCCTGGACAAATCAGGCTCTTCGGCTACAAGGGGGAGAGAAAAATATAAAATATGTTCATTTGTTGACATAAAAACAACTAATAGATGACCCTATTCTTTGTAATACACAAAATCTAAATACCTGTTGATGCGACAATACTGACAGCGCTCGTTCGGGATCCCTTGTACGTCCCATAGAAGTAGGCTATATAGTCAGTGCTGGGCCTGAGCCCCGTTACGTCGTGGGACGTTACACTGCGGGATATGTTATATTCCTTTTGCTCCGTCAGCCAATCGGAATCAATTATCTCCAGGATAAAACCATCAAATTCTCCTTCAGTGGCGTTCCAGGAGATTGAAAAGCTCTCTGACGTTAAGTTTGAGATATATAGTTTGCCAACCACTGATTGAATCACTAAAGAGAGAAATCATTATTAGATTTTCATTAAAAAGAAACATTTTGCAGAACAGATACTGACAGAGGTACTAATTAACTGGTAGCTCATTGGTTTGATTTATCACATTAAAATATGTGACAGGTCACTCACCACCACCCACTTGCAATTTCTGATTAAAGATTAAATGCATGCATATATGTTTGCATAAAGTTTTACTTTTAAGCTTGACTTTTAAACAAATTATGCCCATTGCTATTAAAAAAAAGAAACAAAAAGGTGAAAATAGCTGAAGAATACTGGCCTGCAAGTGTTTATTCTAACGTGGAAATGTGGCGAAGGAAGAAATATAATTGTATAAAATATCTCTTTCATGCATGCGGAGGGGGATCTGATCGTGCAGCTGCTCTGAGATAAATCCTGCAGACTGTTGCACCGGAGCGATTCAAAGCAGAATAGGACAAACAAACTCATAAAAACATATGTTCTCCATGCGATGACAAAGTCAGTTGCTTGCAAACATGCAGCAGATAAATTAGGCATCATTCAGATGTAAAACAAGGTGGCGTTACTTTAAACCTCAGATCACATCATTAGCTTTTTACCTTTGACAACGACAAGAAGATTTAATCATTTGCCACCTAGTAGTTCAAAGGGAAACGAGGATATTTACTTTGAGGTTCTGAATCAGAATCATCAAACTGATTTCACACAAACTAGCAGAGCTCAAATGTCACATAAAAAACCTCAAACGCGTGGGCACGCCCATGAGCAAATGATCCCTCAAGGTTAATCAATTCCACACTGAATGAGTGTTGATGGGATGAAATGAGATGGCCACGCTGTCGCGGGGCGACGGGCGTGAAAGTGGGTGAAAGTTATTGGTTTTGCTTTTGCAATCATTGCAGCACATCAGCGTCAAACCTCAACCACGATGCAGGGGATGGTAGAGGGGGAGGGAGGAGGCGGGGCTTCATGCACTTTGGGTAACTGGGATGGAGGGAGCGGTTCGGGGGGTAAGGGTGAACATTTGAGGGGCGCTTGCTTTTGTTCAGTGATGCGGCACGAATCACCCTGCCCTCTCTCAGCTGGACACAAACAGTGGCTGGAGGGTAAAGAATGGATCATGGCATGTCGGTTAAGCTGGACAGTGATGACAAAACAGAAATGAGGTTATTATGTCGTTCTCGTTTCATGCAGCGAAGTGTGGACGCTCCACTGTGAGTGAAGGGAGGGAGACACACACACACACACACACACACACACACACACACACACAAAATAGAGGTTCTAGTGTCTGTGTGTGCTTCACAGACACCGACTGAAATGGAAAGTTAAAAATCAAAAAAAGGGAAAGTTAAAGAGTTAAGAGGTTCAAAAAGAACCAAACAAACGCTGCAACGCTGCGAGTTGCAGGTACCTGTGGTGGCTTCAGTGTACACGGGTTCAAGGAAGGAGCCCTGATACATCCCAAACAGGCCAACCATGTAGCTGGTGTTGGGGTTCAGTCCGGAGATGCCCAGGCTCAGGGCGTCTCCGGACAGACTGAGGTTCTGGCTCTCCTCGTAATTGTCCAAGTTTGTGACCTCAATGACAAAGCTGTCAAACTCCCCACCGGTGGGGATCCAGGACGCAGTGAAGCCGTCCCATGTAATGTCAGAGGTGGTGAGGTGCACCATGGGCTCCGGCTCCTCTGGGAGATAGACAGATCAGAGTGGGGGTCAACTGAAGGGCAAGATGGACTGTAAAAATGTTTTACTCTCGCATAACTTTTCACAATATTCATCTCACAATGAGTACGGCTGAGAAGTTGGGCCGGAGCGAGAGAAAGAATCTCATAATTCAGGATTCAAGTTTAAATCATTATTCAGAAAAAAAGTACCAGAAAAATGTCATATTATTGAAGAAAAAAAGGTTGTAATATTTCAGGAATTCATTTGGAATTCAAAAGAAAAAGTCATAATTATTTTTAGGGGGAAAAAAGATAACTTTAAATACTTCTTTTAAAATAAATCATGATTTAAGACTTACATTTTTCTCAATCTGTGACTCAAATCTTGACATTTTACAACAATATTTTTTTCAAAATGATAAACTTTCTTCCTAGAACTACTCTGAATTTAGTCATGAAATATTCTGACTTCAATTTTTTTTATCATTTTAATCATGAAATATTATGACTTTAATTTTGAAAGTGTACATCCTTATTAATCTTGAAGAAATAAGACTATCAAATTATTCTGACTTAAATTATGAAATGTTACAACTTTTTTTCCTCGAAATAATATGACTGGGAATATGAATCATATAAATATCTCACTCACATCAACAGCCACGACATATTTATAGCATACAAAGTAAATGGATGTGATGATGATAGGTTGTGATGAATGCCTACAAAAAAAGAGAAAACATTTCTTCCATGTACCTGTCGTAGCAAAAACGTTCAGAGGTAAAGATCGCTTTCCTTCCACCAGCCCTCGCAATGTGATATCATATTGCGTGGCGGGGGTCAACCCCTCTATTTCAGTGTTTCTCACACTTCCTGGTAGTGTGGTCACATGAGCACCGGTCGCCCCTGACGCTGGAGCCTTGAGCTCCACCAAAAAGCTATCGAACGCCTCGTCGGGCGCCGACCAAGCCAGGCTCACGCCGGTGGCGGTGACGTGGACCGTGAGGTCTCCCAGTGCGCCCGGGCTCGAGCCTTCGGGCTCGGCACCGGAGCTCACCACACCGGTATCGGGAGTGTTTAGAGGACGGAGGGGATCTGGGCTTTGAGCTGCTCCAGTATCCCGAGCAGTGGTCGGGGCATCTTTGATGCTCAGCATGAGAACATCTGGAGAGGTAGGCTTAGGTGCTACAGGGAATAAAAGCAGGTTAATGAATGAATTTGTCACCAGATCTGTTGATGACTGAAAAACCAACCTGTGAAGAAGAAACTGGGTTAAAATCAGAACACATTGTACAGTTAAATTCAAATAATTCTGTCCATGATAACCTCATTCTCCTATTTTCTTTCTCTTTCTTATTATCCCAGCTTTTCCAGGGCTGCGGCAGCGAGGGCATTAATGGCACTCGAGGCGGCGCCATTAATTTTTGAAGCCTTTTGAGTAGTCCACCAGAGTGGAAGTACACAGCTGCCTTCAAATAGACGGTGAAGCCATGCACAGCCTGCTGCTCTAAAGAGCCGTTCTGAGTCACTTTCCTCTGTCATGCGAGGGGCGTACGTTGTCATTTTCTCCGACTGCCGGAGAATCATTTGATTGTGTAAATGGAGACGATGAATGATGCAGATGGAATTAGCTTTCAGGGAGCAAATAAATGTCAAATGCAGGAGGAAATCCATCTGTAGATTTCTTCGTGTCTTTGAACAATTCAAATACAAGAAAAATCTACAGATGGAAACATTGAGATGACTGGTGGGATGAGGTCAAATGTCTGTTAGGTCATGCCAAGAGGTATGATCTCAATGAGTAAAATACCAGCATGCAAATCATACCGCTAAACAACTATTTGTCTACTATGCAAAAGAAAAAAAAACAGGTCAAACTGTCTCTAATAAACTGAAAGAGAAGCTTATACCTGTGAGTGCAACCGCTTCAAGTAGCGCAGATCTTTGGCTACTGGTAATTCCATAAAGTTTTATTTGATATTCTGTCGATGCATTCAGGCCCTGGATTCGAGAGCCAGTGGCATCTCCAGGAAGTTGGGCCTCTCTTGCATCCCATAATCGCAGAGTGTCTTTATATTCTACTGTCAGACTATCATAGACGCCGTGAGCCTTTAGTTTCCACGTGAGGTCAAATCCATCAGGCGTGACGCCCGACACTGTCAGCTCCCCGAGCTCCTCCTCACCCTCAGTTCCAACTGAGGACGGAGAGTCGGAGGGCTCTAAATACGCAAAGCTAATGACATTGTCCTCCGAGCCTGTAGGAGTCGTTAGCTCGCGGTCGTCTGAGTCAGCTAAATAAAACGTGAAAGAGGCTACAAGAAAAAACAAAAAGGCACAAATCAAGAAAGCATCATTTAGGTGTACGTGCATCTCATTTTTTTGGTGTTTGTTGGTGAAGTTCATCCATTTGTAATATACCAACTGAATACTGGTCGACTTACAATTTAAAATATGAAATAATATCTAAATGTTATTCTTTCCAAGATTATGTTGTGATGAAATAGTTCCCCACCCACCTGTGGATGCAGATAAGGTGACCGGCGCGCTCCTCTTGAGGCCCCGCTCCGCAGCCAGAGTGAAGGTGTATCCCATCCCGGGGCTCAGGTTGGACACGACGTAGCTCGTCGCTGTGGGCGGGATCTCCGTCTCCCCGACCTGGCCGTCCTTGGAGACGTACTCCAGCCTGTAGGCGCCGACCTTGGCCCGGGGTTTCCGCCACCTCAAGGTGAGGGAATTCTCTGTGGAATCGGTTTCCTCCAAATCTCTGGGCGGATCGATATCTGACACAAAGGGAAAATGTGAAAGCGTGTAAAAGTTTGCAAATGTGTCACCCAATTTGCATCAACAAACACGTCCGCCTGTGTGTTTATGAAGCGAGGGGCGGCTGCTCGGGCAGCGTCGCTCACCAGTAGCAGCATTCGCAGTAGCAGGGAGGCTCTCCCTCTCTTTCTTCACAGCAGTCACACCAATCCCGTACTCTGTCCCCGGGTTCAGCCCTGCAACACAGAGGGATAGAAGGAAAATGAGCACGTGGCGTAACTAACACAAGTCATGTGTGCTCGTGACTCGCCTTACCAGTGATTGTAGCTTTTGTGGTGTCTCCAGGTCCTCGTGGGAACAGTTCCTCACCGTGAGTCGCCCCGGAGATGGGACTGTATTTCACCAGATAGTCGCCGACGTCAGCTTCACTGTTGGTCCACTCCAGAGTGATGCTGTCGTCCGTCTGGGACACGGACTGCAGGTCCATGGGGGCGTCCAGGGCTAACGATGGCAAATACATTCATGGTCACATTTCTCACAAACTTTAGATTCACAGACATTTCATCTATTAGTTGACCTATTATTGGAAATGGGGGCACTCCAGTTTGCGGTGTGCAAACAGATCATACTTTAGTTGTGTTGCACCTTTCATACAGGTGAGTGCAGTTCAAATGGCTTTACAGATGTCAGGCAAACCAGAAATGAGACAGAACAAGTGTGGACCAAGGAAACAACTGATAAAGCAAAAAAACAATCCAATACTATATTATTAACAACAATTTGAGATATACTAAAGTATCCAAAAATGGATAATGTATCCACACTATTATGTTCTGCAATACATCATGGTTTCACATAGAATTAAGCACAAGGCTTTCTATATTAGAAATATATAGAATATTCTATTCTACTTTTTTTTTTCATATCGTCAACAATTCCCATGAAAAGAATCAAAAATCCATTGGTTCCAACTGAAGTAGTAAATCTCTGTGATAATAATTTTATTCAAAAATATCAGTAGTTTACTTGCACAGTTGGTCCATGTAGTTTCAATCAAATGTCACTCAAAAAAAGGAGGAAATAGTGCATTTGTAAAATATAAATAAGCCATCACAAGCCTACCGGTAGTGAAAGTGGCGATGGAAGGGTCACTGTCGAGCTTTCCTCTCCTGGAGACGAGCGACACCTTGTACTCGGTGTCGGGCTTCAGACCGTCGATGCTGTGCTGCTTGTCCTGGGGGGAAATCTCCACTCTGGTTTCAACCGAGGGGTCGGAGCTGGGCCCGAAAAACATGCTGAGTCTGTCCGTGGGAGCCACCGGCTGAGACCAGCCCACCAGGGCGGAGGAGTCCGTCACGTCCTTCACCTCCACCTGCCGGGGGCCTTCGATCTCTGGGGTGAGTCAGACATCGAGGGAGAGAACAGATGCACGACAAATTACAAATGGAGGGAAATTTAAGGACCGAGACTGAAGAGCTGACTCACTATAAACAGGATAAATAATTGAGAGGTATAGTTGTCTCGTCATTACAGGCTGACAAACACCCATCTTTAAAGCGCAGAGGAAATGATATCCAGCATTAAGGTGGTGATGTATGGATGAAATAAAAGGTTGTGAGCCATTAGGGCCATAACTAATTACTATTTTTAGTGGGATTTGGCACAGACTTTTATTGCACCTGAGGATGAATTGTGATAACTCTGATAATCCGCTGACTTTTTCTATGTTATCCAATACTTTGGTTTATGATGAAATACAGTACCAACAAAACAAATGACATATCCCATCATTTTATTTTCTGATCTTTAGCAAATGTCTGCATGCTAACATGCTAAACCACGATGGGGACCACAGTAAACAATAGACCAGGTAAAAAATGCATGCTAGCATAGCTGCAGATTTCCAGTTTAGTTCTGTGATAAATTACATTAATCGATTTAAAAAATAGTTAATGAGTTTTATGCCCACCATTAAAAAATATACTAATGATTAAATGAAGTTTTGGAAATACACGTAGTTGCTGTCTCTGCTAGCTCTGTCTTGTCGTCAATATGAAGAAATTTGTCCGGCACAAAACTTTTTATGGAAACAGAACATACTGCTTTTGCAATTCGATTTTTGTGTGGCGTAAACAAACAAGATATTTAGAGTTAATTTAGAGTTATTTTAGTTAACATGTTAAATTGTATTCTTTAAAGATGCTGGTAGACTTAAAAAGTATACGTTTCCCCCTGCTTCCAGTCTTTATGCTAAACTAAGCTAAGCTAATACAAGCTTCATATTTAGCATACAGACTTAAGAGCGGTATCGAGCTGATTATCAGAAAGCAACTAAGTAAACTAACTAAAACGTTGCGCTATTACTTTACGGTTCTTCAGCAGAGAAAAGTCTGCAAAGTTGTTCTCAACTCTCTTTATTATATTCTGCAGTGAAGGAATGATTTAACTTCTAATAGAGATGTTCACAAATCAAATCAAGACTACGTCTCAGTCTGCACCAAACATTAACACTCCTGCCATGTTTTTTTTAACCTTTATACATAAAACAGCACTTATAAGACTCCACTTGGCTCTCTCATAATGCAAAGCAATAACTTGGATCAACAAGGGAAAAGGCTACCATGAAATATAATGGTTCCCTTTCACTCTACTTTTATCCGTGTTAAAAAATGGACCCGTGGGGGTAAAACGGGTCCGAAAGGTTTAACTTCATTTCTATCATTTATTTCTGGAAGCCACGTCTAGTTTTCAACCTACAACCTTCTAATATATGGCATTAGAAATGAAAACGGCTTAACGGCTTTCACATGCACGATGGCATGCCATAGACTGCAGAAGCAGCGGGGGGGCATTTCTACAACGTAACGTATGGAGTAGCGCTGCAGTAAAAGCTTCAGCAGGCGAGAGGACAAGAGCTGAGAGCAAGATTTAGTGAAAGTGAAAAAAAAATAGGCATGTGGTCATGCTAGGGTGAGATTAAATGTGTCGGAGTCATTACTCTTCAGCTAAAATCTGTGAGATGGAACTATGGAGAGCCAGCTGGGATTTCCTGTTATCACTCTTCTGTTCATTATGGAATTTCACTCTTTGACATTAATGTTTTTTTTTAACTAACTGCTCAACTGAAGTGAAGTCCCAAACTGCTAAAAGGTGCCAGACAGAGCAGACAGAAAGGAAAATTGCATAATGGTAGCATCTTCTCTGTGGTAGAAACTGGATCATTTTAAACATCTTTTATCTCACAGGTTCAGTCTAAATGATCAAAAGTGCTGAGAAAATGTTTGTTTACAACCGTGAGACTTACTGGTCGTGATTTTTTTGGATGTTTGGGGACCTCTGGTGTTGTTCTTGATGATGTTAACAGAGACCTCGTACTCCTGTCCCGGTCCAAGGCCTGACTGGAGGAACTGGTTTTGAGTCGGTGGAAGGGTGCTCACCACTTTTCCGTTTTCTTCTTTCTGCAAGGACACAATGTAAAACCTCCCGTTCAGGACGTGCACACAAGAGACCAGAATTATAATTATTATTCTGTATTATTCTGTGTTTTCCCTGGAAATGTGTAAACAATCAGGTTTCTCCAGCAGACATCTACCTTTATTCTCCTGTGCCAGCAACCAGTTTTTGCTTCCGATATGGTAAAAGTGTTTACTTCATAAAAATAGACCGACACTGCGTGCCATAAATTGAGCTCTGCTGACACGTTTATGTCTGCATGACGCAGCAGCTGTCAGTTCACAGGAAGTGTGTGAGGGGACAGAACTCCAGTGATGTAAACTACATCACACAGACCGTTATCATAATTAACACGAAGGTCAGGAAAGGACAGGCGTATTTAAACATGGATGAAAACTCTGCAGCATAATTTAAATAGCCTCCGACTTATCAGCTGGCACAGTAATATTTCCAAAGCATTACTGCCTCGGATTTACCCGCAGTGACATCCAGACCTCGCCCTAACTGAGGTTTTTTTCCCCCCACATGTCAAAGCAATTTCAAGTTAGCACAGAAATAAAGCCATGTTTCGCTGAGACTTCCAATAAGCTGGCATAGCTTTATAACCTCTCACTTTTTCCCCTGTCGCTTAATAAAATCCAGGGCGAGTCTTTAAAAGAGATGGGCAGACTGACCGTGTTGCGGAAATAGATCTCCCAGCCATCAAAGGAGATGTCCAACTGGTCCCACATCACCTCCACTGAGGTCTCTCTCACTGATTTGAATATTACACCCTCTGGCTTTGGAAGATCTGGAGGGTCGGAAACAAACAAAAAAGTCATCGTTAGCTCAGCCGCATCAATAGTTACTCACATGAAACTAGCAGGAGGATGACTGCGACGTACCTGTTGCCACCCTCGCGCTGATGGGGACGCTCTTCTTGTTGCTCAGGACGGCGTAGACATTGATCAGGTACTCGATGCCGGGTTCAAGCTCTTTGACGGTGGCCGCCGTTTTGTCTCCCGTCACAGTGAACTCCATGGGAAGACCACCAGGACTGGTGGGCACGTACGTCACAAGGTACTCCGTCACCAGCGCTTCGTTGGCCCAGGACAGTTGCACCGTGTCAGAGGTGACCTCACCAACAGTCAGGTCTATTGGAGGAGACACTGGGGGGGAACACAAAAGCATTGGTGTTTTATTCTTGGACGGTTCCTCATGCCCTCAATCACCACACACGGCTAATGCAAACTCCAGAGCCACATCTGGCCGTGGTGTAAAGAACTGCCAAAAAACAGCAATACATGAAGAAACACCTCTTTTATATTCACAGAAAAAGTTTCTCTCAAGATGAGTGAATTTTGAGAAAAGGGGGGGAAATTACATAACCTGGATTTGATTTTACGGTACATCTAGTAAACACATGGAAAGTTTCAACATTTCTGAACTGCCAGATACTTTTTGTGTGTGTGTTTGTTTCTGGGGTGAATTAAAACAGCTCCATACCTTCTGAGCAGTGTTCTCCGGTGTGTCCCTCGTCACACATGCACTGACCGCCCAGGCAGCGGCCATTGTTCCAGCAGTTGTTGAGGCAGCTCAGCTCCCCGCAGCTCTCTCCATCATATCCACTCTCACAAATGCACAATCCACTGACGCAGCGCCCCCTGTTGTTGCAGTTACCCGGACAGGCGTGCACCGAGCAGTCCTCTCCCGAGAAGCCTTCCCGACAGACGCACTCGCCGTCCACGCAGTTGCCCCGGGCCAAGCAGTCGTTGGGACACGCTTTCTGACCGCAGTCCTCTCCGGAGAAGCCCTCGTCGCAGACGCACTGCCCGTCGAGGCATCGGCCGCGGTTTCGGCAGTTCCTGGGACAGCTCAGCTCACCGCAGTCCTCGCTGGTGAAGCCCGCGTGACACACACAACGACCCTTAACACACTCGCCGCGGCCGTAGCAGTTCGAGGGGCAGGACCTGATGCTGCAGTCCTCGCCTGCAAAACCCTCCTCGCACACGCACTGGCCGTTGACACAGCGCCCCCTCTGGTGGCACTCGTTTGGGCAGGAAAGCTCGGCGCAATCGTCTCCCTGGAAGCCGACGTCGCAGGCACACTGTCCGTTTACGCACTGGCCTCGGCTGTTGCAGTTGTTCAGACACGCCAACTGGCTGCAGTCGCCGCCTTGATAGCCGATGTCGCAGATGCACATCCCGTTGAAGCAGGTACCTCTGTCGTTACAGTCGTTGAGGCAGGTGAGCCGAGAGCAGTCGTCTCCGCTGAAGCCGGCGGCGCAGACGCACTGGCCATTCACGCAGAAGCCGTTTCCGTGGCAGTTGTTGGTGCAGGTGCGTTCGCCGCAGTCCTCCCCGGCGAACCCCTCGTCGCAATAGCAGGTGCCGTTCTGGCAGCGGCCGCGGTCATAGCAGTCTTTGGGGCAGATGAGCTCAGAGCAGTCGCCGCCGGCCCAGGGTTCGTCACACACGCAGTCTCCATCTGCGCAGCGGCCGCGGCCACGGCAGTTGTTGAGGCACTTGGTTCGCGAGCAGTCCGAGCCGAGGAAACCGTCCGAGCAGATGCAAACACCACCGACACACTGGCCGTGTGCTCCGCAGTCCGTAGAGCAGACCTCGAGCGTGCAGTTCGCTCCGGAGAAGCCTTTGAAGCAATCGCACGTCCCGTCAACGCAGCGGCCCCGGTTCTGGCAGTTACCGGGACACTCGGGTTCAGTGCAGTTGGGTCCCTTCCAGCCCGGCTCACATATGCAGCCACAGATTTCAGCGCTGTAGTTTCCATGGCCGTGGCAGTAAGGTTTAGTTCCCACCACACCTTTGAAAGTAAAATTCAATTAGGTTTTGTTGAATATCATCTTCTGTGGTATTAAAATGTGTTTTTCCTTTTTTAAATGCAATCAACTTGCAATAGCTTGTTTGATTTCTTGAGAGATTGATACCACACTAATCGCCATAGTGGTGAGTATGCAGATTGCATCCAACTGAAATCCCGAGTGTTTCGGGGAACTACACTTGCATTCCTTTTCTGAGGAGTATACCCGCTCCGACTCACTAATGTGATGTTGTGTTTGGTTAACTTAAGTGTATTTTATGGGGGGTTAATTGCAGGAATATTTCTTGGTTGTTTTTTCACCCAGGCGTTATGCTAAGCTAAGCAGCAGCTGGTTTATATATCAAATGGTATTAATGTTCTCCTCTAACTCTCAGCAAGAAAGCCAATATCTCCCGAATGTGAATGTCTTTCTTTAAGAGTGCATCACTCAGAAATGGTCCAAAGCTCATTTCAGCAGCTATTAGAAGAGCAGACCTTTTACGTCCATTGTTATGCAGAAACTGTATCTCATGTCATTTGAGCCAAATAAAGGCCCTTTCAAACTGGAGAGGTTTTGGGAGTATTAAACCCCCACACTGGATTCCTGAACTCCTCAACAGATGAATGGAACAGATGTGCTGTGTGATATTCTTAGCGTCGGACTTTCCAATGCCGTTTTAGAGAAACAAAGGATTAATTTACCGCTCTTGCTGTAAGCTACATACCAGACAAAGCACGGCAGACAAATGAAACCTACCCGTGACCTGTGAGCCGCAGCAGGCCCCGTCACCGTTGCACTGATCCCTCAGCGCTGAAACTTCTCCCTCCAGCATCTCCAGTCGGCTCATGAGTGCTTTCAGGCCCGTCAGGTCTTCGGCGCAACCGCAGGCCTGCCGAGGTACGTTGATGCGGTGGGTGAAGACGATTTGGTTCTCCCCATCGACCGTGTGCTCGGTGAAGTGCTCGCCCGAAGAGTCCGCCGCATCTTTAGGCCGGAGCTGCGTGCTGTCTGGAGCGTCCAGGTCCACCGAGCACAGGGAACTGGCGGGAACATTGATGTTGTAGACGTGGCTGAAAACCACAGGATGGTCCGCACTCGGCAGCGTGATGTTATGTTCTCTAGCGGGTTCCAGAGTCTGTCGGCGATGCCGTAGGATTTTCTTCACGAGGCCGGCGTTTGACAAGCTGAGCAAAGAGGTCAGGAGGAGGCAGCCCAGAACGCCTCGTGTACCCATGCCGGGGATTTAGTGGAATAAATATTCGTTTGAACCTCTGGCCGATGGCCAATCCTTATTCAAGGTGAGGGTTCTGGAAATAGAACGAACGTATTTCATCACACAAAGGTAAAGCTGCAACAATGAGTGAAGTAAAATGAATCAATGCAGAACCAACAACTAACCAACTCCTTGAAGAAAGGAGTAGGATGGAAACTAGATATGTTTTCCTACCCAATATTGATGTTAATACCTGATCTGATGCCAGAGCGTTAAAAAACTAAAATATCTATTACAACACAGCAATGTCTGAAAACATAAAAAAGGATTTTTCATACACAGGAGCAACACTTCACTTGCTACCTGATTGCCGATTTTGGGGAAAGCAATACTTTTTTCAGGAGCTGATGGAAGAAGCCAATAAGTGAGCCAATAATCGAATAGTTTTTAATACACTGCTTTGTTTTTATGGAACACAAGCTAAAAAAAAAAACACTGTTAAAGACCAATTTTAATTTTTTACACGATACAATACGAATAAATATGTTCATCATTTGCCTCATTTTGAGATATTCTAGCTGCAGTTATAAACTCAATGGTTTAGTGAAGAGCTATGACGTTTATTACAATCCACTTTTTCGGAGATATTACTGCAGTTCTCAAATTCTCACTGCAATGCTGCAACAAATTACATTCAAATGTGTTCATTGCACCAACCGCAGAGGTCATTCAGAGGAACCAGGAGCCCTTCACACTTCAAACTAACTCCAGACTTCTCTGCGGCCCACCCACGGTCAGTCAGTCAGATTATTATTTACAGTTTGTGCTACATTTCTAACTGACAACAGAATACCACAAACCACCGTGGGTGCAGGAGTTCGCTGCATACAAAAACACTGTTAAAAGCAAAGAGTCCACAGCTGTGCTGGCACGTCAAGCGCTTTCATAGTGTGCACATATATATGATAAGTCTCAGCTGTTTTGCATGAAACACTATATAGAAAGCATAAAACAGAGTATATGACATTCACAGGAATCCTTCTCGCCCACGATGACTCCATCAGCTGGACACTAAGAAAATGCTATAATTTGTGGGAGCTAATGACAAGCTTCTTCCTCAGCGTGGGAAAGCCTGCCTGGATTACTGTGTTGAATCTCTAAAAGGTATGAGTAAGCATCTGAAAATCAAACAAAAAGGCCCACAGTGGCTGCACAGACTAGTGACATACTGCATCTGTGCCTTCAGGTTCACACGCACGTCTGCGTCTGAGAGGAAGCTAACGCTATCCGGCTATAAAAAAGGTTGCATTTCCGTCAGTGATTGGTAACATCGGACAGAAGCTCGCACACGCAAACAAATGAAAAATGACTTCCAGAAGTGAGTTGTTCATGCGCTGATAGCTATGAGAAAACATGTGGTGCCTTTGGAATAAGGTTCTTATGAAGACTTCTGGAAACAATTTGTCGAGACAATGCTGGTACTCAGCTATCAGGTGACAAAAAAGTAGACATTCATCAAAGGTTCAGCAGAGTGATTACGTCTCCGTGGAATGACTGCGTTCACTTTTTACTTTCCACATGTTTATTTATGACCAGGACATATTTTATACTACAGAAATAAAGAATCACAACAAATAGGGGCAGCCGGCAAACTAATCAAAACCTTCATTCTGATCCACGTCAAAATGCAAAAAAAACACACTGAAGGCAGCAAAGGTTTGAGCCTAAACATATGAGTTCCTGAGCAGGACAAGAAACTAGTATACATTAAAAATAATAACATGCAAAAAAATGGAGGAAAAACATACAAGTTGTCACATGAAGAGAACACTATTATTTATCCTGGAACTAAATCTGCTGAATCATTCAACCCCCCATCAGCCGTCATTTACACACAAAACGGGACCAAAAATCTTAATATTTGGAGGGAAAGCACTAAAACAGAAGCAGGAATCAACAGACTACAATGTGAGTTGCAGGCCATTGGCCAACTGTGAATGCAGTATTTTCTGGTTTCATGCAGATCAGAGGAGTTCACGGTTGTCCTTAACTTTCTTTTCTATTCTTTAAAAGGGTTATATTTGGCTGCATGATATATTCCCTAAATCAAATGACAAATACTTTCCATTACTGTCACCACAGTGCCTCTAACCTCCTTTTCATCGATCTTCTTTCCTCGCCTTTCTCGCCCTGACCTTTGAGCTGACCTTTCTTTCTCCTCGCCGGCCTTTTTGCACCTCTCCACCTAAGATGTAAATGAGCTTGAGTTTCACAAGTCTCCACACATCTGGCGAGCGGAAGGATAAAAGGTAGGTTGTGTCTGGTGTCGTAAATCAGAAAACAAAGTCTGTCAATATGTTTCTGATCCTCTTCTAGAAAACTTTACAAGGCACAAAGAGGGATAATTTGCAGGTCTTGGAGGTAAAGAATGAATCCTATAAAGAAATCGACACGTTTCAGCGTGAGAGCTTCAAAAGTGGCTCCATGTAGCGATTCTATATTTTGAAAATACCTCAAAGAGGATTTACATACACATTTTCATACTGTATCCATAATGCTTAAAGTAAAAAAAAGCCAAGTTAACGTCTTTTAAAGTAGACTAGGGGTTGACTGAGGACATCCCATGTGAATACGGGACATGGGAATACAATTTTGGAGAGAAAGATTGAAATAGATATATAACCTGTTCACTAAGCTATAATCCAGAATTGCTGCAGCTTTAGTACTCTTCCCTCATGCTGGCAGCGAGAAGGGAACTTTCCCGCGTGGAAAAGAGAAACTGGGAATGTTGGCTCTGGACTGAGGACATCTGCTTTGCTCAGTCAAAGAAACAAAGAAACAAAGAAAAGAAAAAGGCAGCCGAGCTTCTTGTTTGGTGTTCAGACAAAAACTGAAAGTGTGACACGTCTCTGCCTCGTCACCAGAAACGCTCCTCGGCTGGCTGGTTGCTCCGACGATGTCGTCTTCGCTTCACATCAAGCGCGTCTGGAGTCTGGACGCACTTATGGAAAAACATTTGTGGCCGACGGCGGCGTGTCAGGACATTAATCCGGTGCATCTGCTTGTTTGTTCATCTGTTTTTATTTTTTCATTTGTCTGATTCTGATGGCACCTGGAACAGCTGGAAGTCATCTGAAGAAAAGTTGAATTGGACTAGTTACTGTAACAGAATAACACCTCATTAGCAGATTGCATATTTTCCTCCGCTGCTAAACAGATGAACTAAAGGGTTCCTTTAAGAATAATAAACCTGAGCTTTATGTGTTCCCATGTGAGCCTGAACAGGATGCAGACTTCACTTTCAATTTGCAACCCTGGGGTCTCTCCTCAATCAAGGAGAAGGAGCCTAAAGATTTGTGAAACGTCATTCTGTGGAGCAGAAACGATTAATGGATCAGTGGAAAATCAAACCAGTTTGATCGCCTGCTATTGGTTTCTGTCATAAATCTGCTGGTTTCAGCTTCACAAATGTGATGAATTGCTTCTTTTCTTGGTCATACACGTCAGTAAACTGAATATCTTTGGATTTTGGACAGTGGGTTGGACAAATCTATTTAAATATGTCCCCATGACAGTTAAACCAAAACAATTGATTAGAAAGGATTACACATTGTGTGCATCTTTGAGGTCATATTTTCCCTCATTCCATATTGATCAGTGGAATAATGGGACACCATTGGTGGGACTGTGCATCACGAGATAAACAAAACGATTACCCCCTCGTGAGAAAACAGCTCCGTAGCACTACTGGAGGTCTTAAAATCCACGGGGAACTTTTAATCTGCTGGGAAAACAATCGGGAAATTAAACGATTCGGATACTTGCAGATGGAGTCTACAGCTGCAAAGCTCATTGTAAAGAAAGCAACAAGTTGGAACGGTAAAGTATTGGATAAACGTACATGTACAAGTTGTTTTTGTTCCCTACCAACATGAGCGTTTAATGCTAGCAGGGAGCGCTGCGCATTAATCAACACGTTATTGAAATCGCAATATAGTCTACTGCCATTAAAAAAATTGCAGGAGGCACAACATCGCTTAGAGATTGTTATTTTTGCTATATAGTCATGCTGCAGGGATGTACTAGGCTACATCATATTCTACAGACTTAAGAAAAAAATTGAAAAGAAGACGAAATGTCATGTGTCACATAACGTGTGAGACAAATATCCCCATGGGGACAATAAAACATAGCAAGTCGTAAAGTATAAAATGGGGAAAAAACTAATTTAATGATCATATAATTATTATTATATATATCGCATTTGCAATATGCAGTCAAACATATTCACAATCTGATATTTTGTTTAAAATCAATCAACCATATCAGTAGAATATTAGAAGATACTGCTGCACTTGTTAATGACCAAGAAAATAAGAGCAGATTTGAATCAGCCAAAATTTTTAACAACTTACATAACAGTCGGCCTCGTAATCAACACACCTGATTCTACACACAGAACCAGCACCGGCACATCATCCTCAGATGTACAGGTTCAAGTATTCTGCTGCGTAAAATGACTTCTAATCTCAGTTCAGATTGTCTGACTGAGGACAGAGAGCCACATGGATTATTAGGCCCGTCCCAACACCACCGTTAGCTCTCAAGTGTCACTCTGGCCACACCGGCTGTCGCTCAACTGACCCTGAAGTGCAACACATTCTGACATAACATGAGAAAGGAGTGCGATGCCGAGTTATGATCCACCCCGTTGGCTCAGTCAGTGCACAGAGGTCATCGCGTGGGGAGGTTTGTTTCATGGAGACACGGTTCAGACACATCCCAGGACGGCCGGCAGCACATAGCGGAGAGGCTGTAAAACATCCTCACACTGAAAAGCTGCAGACGGGACATGACGCGCTCGAAGATACGGGTCGTGGGGATGAAACACAACAGGAACTAAATGGTAATGAATCTTCCTCAGCTGAAACATTCAGAAGCTAAAACCACCGTGAGCCAGACTTGGATTTCAATTAAGCAGAGCTAATGGACTGCATGGATGAAGGATTTTTTTTTTTTTCATCTCCTTGCCCACACTGGCAGACGCTGCCATCCACTTTTCCCTTTAATTTAATCTCCATGATGGAAAAATGACACACAATGAAAACAGAATTACATTCCAGAAGGTAATGTGATTCATCATCAGGCTGCAAAACTGCACCAGAGAAAGCAGATATACTTGCACACTATTTTGCCTGCATACATACACAGATGGATAGTTTATTTTCATTTTTGGAATATTGATCTACAACCTGAACCATATCGGAGAGGATCTTTTTGGCACGAAGCGTTCTGGCTGATGATCAAAGGTTCCACATGTTCTACTCCCTCAGCAGGCAGTCACCTCTGATCCTGCATCGGCTGCTGTGTGTGTGTGTGTATGTGTGTGTGTGTGTGTGTGTGTGTGTGTGTGTGTGTGTGTGTGTGTGTGTGTGTGTGTGTGTGTGTGTGTGTGTGTGTGTGTGTAGAAGTTGCAGCATACACCAAAAAAGTACTTCCAATAAGCTATAATCAACACCATCTGGTTTCGTAGCAACCTGCGCTAGACTGCTAGAGAAAGGTATGTAACCACGATCTCATGCACCTCTATTATGAAAACAATAAGTCAAGAAAACAAGTCAAGTAAATTGACTTTTTGTCACATGAAATCCAAGGAAATGTATCTACATATATACATAAATACATCTTCCTACCCGTCACAAGCACTTGCAGGTTGGATGAGGCGTTCCTCCGACGAGTCTTCACACTTTCATTGAAGCCAAGAAAAAATGATGCTTTTGCTCTGTTGTGACAGCTGCAGCCTCTCCAGCAAGGTGGCAGCTCTGTCAGTCAGTCCTCCCTCAGCCAGCTTCCTTATCTTTCCTTCACAGCTCAGACTGGAGTTCAGCTCTTTTACTGACTGAGAGAGAGAGAGAGCAAGAGAGAGAGAGAGGGAGAGTGTGAGTAAATGTCTTTTAAAGTGTGAGGAGTAGTTTAGGTCAGACCCCCATTGCTTAAACTCCAACCCTTAAATAGCCATCCTTTTCCCTCCCTCCGCAGCTCTTCTTCCCTCCCTCTGCTGTAACTAATCGAGGCTGCTGCCTTTAAATGAGACGCCAGTGTTACTGGGAGTCATGACAGAGCGAGCGAGCGAGCAGTGCTTGTGGTTGTGCAGGAAAATTAGAGAGGGAAGCCGGGGAATGGGAGGAAAGTTAAGACCGAATGTAGACGGCAGACAGACAGTTTCCCTTCAATGACTTTGCAATAACGATTTACGATCGTCTGCCGCACAAATAAAGCAGAATCAAAGTCCACTGCAGTCAAATATATCTTATTTGACGAAGTCCCGACAAACAGCTACTCCTTTTTTTCCATACTCTGCACAAATCCATCACAATCTTCCTCCAGCTCTGTCAGAGTGATGGATACCCACAGCAGCTGAAACCACATTTTATTATGATCATGCATGAAATCACTCATAATTTAAATATGTGGCACATTCCCTGATTGAAGAGTTCCAGTGATTATCCAGTTGGTGACACATTAATAAAAAGTGGTAGAAGTGGACGTTTAGGAGTGAAGCCAGATGTGTTAACACCTGTAGGTGTTTCCTTGCTCGGACACAGTTATTTCTTGCACTTACGGTCTCATACATTTAGCAGATGGTAAACAGACACTTTCTCATCCAGCCTTTTTGGATGAAAATGAAAGGAAGCTTTATGAGTATGCAATATTAGTTATTCTCAAACCTGCATGTAAACCTGCAAGAAAACGTGGAGCTCAGTTGGGGAAACGGGCAGCAGACGGACGCAGTTTACACACCGTTTAAATGTAATATGATTACATGAGGATTACGTCTTCTGTGAGACTGTTAGGTGTTCACAAATCCTTTGGGGAACAATACAGATTAGGCAACTGACTCCATTTTCATTATTGAATAATGTGCTGATGTTTTTTGTTTTATCGATACTTCATTTGGTTTAAAAAATTGCTTTAAACGTATATATAAATATATCAGTATCCCAAAGCCCAAGGTGTTGTTCAACCGACTGTTACCTGATGACTTTTGAAGCATCAGTTCTTAGTGAATCCCTCCAACTTTCATGGATTTTGTAAGAATTCAAGGATCCAAAATGATGTAATTGTGTACAACCAAACCATGTTTACGTTGTGTTATACGACAACGGGACTGGAGGGACATCCTTCAGCATGTAGAGAACAAGCATGGAAACAAACTGGTGAAAACAGGCTCAATAAACAGAAGCATAATAAGGGTTAAAATGGGCCAATGAGCAACCGATACCCACCATATTAAATTAGTGCTGCGGTTAACAATTATTTTCATTAGCGGGTATTCTGACTATTATGTTCTGTATTACTTCAATAAATCGTTTGATATTTAAAATGTCAAAACTGTGAAAAACACAATGCGCAAAAAGCATTAAAAGCTAAGATGACTTCTTTAAACTGCTTTAGTTCCCTCGACCAAGACTCCAAATCCCAAATATATTCAGTTTAATATCACATAAAATGAAAAACAAATCCTCACAAAGTTTGGTATTTTTTACTTACTTGACTTAATTGCCTAATATTGTTATCAATAATGGAAGTAATTATTTGATAATAGATGAACACTGATTTGTTTTTGCCATTCATTTCTTCCATATATAAACAGAGAATCCATTTTTGAACAAAATCTTAAATATACATCAAAGGATTTTTGCCTTGCTTCTGCACTCTTTAAGAAAAACATGAATTTCAATCAGAAATGTTTTCTCACCTTTGTTTTTATCCACGTACAAGAAAGAAGGAGCATCAAAGTAAAACAATGCATCCTGACTAATCTAACGGCACAACAGCGATAAGGAGATTTGTCACTTTGCATTGCAGGACGGTCGGTTGAGGTAAACGAAGCCACAAGACACAGAGACAACATGTGGCTTTGCTTTCTTTCCTTGAACACAGGAAATGTCTGCATGTCTGAGTTCAAGTCTGATGAAGAGGCTCCGCTCACAGACGCAGGAGGATAAACTCATGAAATCTGTCACCGTTCGTTAACTTAAATATTCTCCTCAAGGATGAGACGATGTGTGTGGAACCAAGTGAATAGGTCACACCACGGCCCCCTTTTAAATTCAAGAAGTCCCATGTGCTTCACTGCAGTATAACCCACGGGGCTCCGGCACAGAGGCACAGAACTCTGTTCACTAAAAAACTGTAAACTATTGCTACTGCACCTGGAAACAAATGGACAGTTATGATAATAACACAATCTGAAGAATGTCTGACACCGCCGCTGGAAGATAAAACACTCAGGCAACACAATGGCCATGCTAACACGCAGATGTTTAGCAGGTAGAATGCTCACCAGCTAGCTTAGCGCGGTAGCATGCTGACATTGACTACATAGCTTGAAACAGTGTTGGTCAGAGGGACCACATCAAATTAGATGAACTGCAATTCATCCTTTGGGGAACGTGAATATCTCCACCAAATTCCATGGCAATCCATCCCATAGTTGTCAAGATATTTTACTCATAAACACAAATACCGACTTCATGGTGGCACTAAAGGAAAAGCGAGGGGATCACGAGTCATTACGATTCATCCTCTGAGGACAATGAATATTTGAACCAAATTGCATGGCAAGACATTCAAACATCCTTGATATTTTTATTAAAAACAAACATGTCAACCGGCTGGGGGAACTAGAGGAAAAGTCTTTACATACACAACATATTCTGGTATATAAAGACAATATTCCAACTAAGCTGTTTAATCACTATGCATTAGTGAAATATTCCACTTATTCATAGTGCATACTTCGATTAACACAGCCTCCCTCTTTCATTCCTCTAAACACCTTCTTGAAAAGGTCGGGTCATGCAATATTTGCACATATCCTGATTATTTTCGTCATATACCACACATCTGAATGGGAAAATGTTACATTGTGAAATCGGAATGAAGCCCAACTCTGAATATGTTGTCTACTATATCACATGTCATATTCAGAATACATGTGGAATATTAGTGTGCATGTAAATGTTGTCAGTGTCAGCAGAATTCATCCTCTGGGGAACATTTTGCCTTCAAAATGTCATCCCTTCAAATAGTATTTCAGTCTTGCGCAAAGGGCTGAACTCGAAAAGCCAAAATATGAATCTTTAGAGCCACACCACTAGACAAGGTAAACATTTATAAATGTAGCATCCAGCAAAGGCTATTAGCACCTCTGAATTAAACTCGGCAATCCCCACCATAAACACAGGGTCAGATAACGGTGGTATAAACTAAGTATGTGCCAACCAGATGTCTCTGGGAGACTCAGACCAAAACCATCCTCAAGCACTAGAGCACCTGTGTTGTTTCAACAAAGCAGGCGTTACAGATACAATTTGTCATCAACTTAAAAAGCTCCAGCTCCTTTTATTGAGCTATGATTCATAGCGGGAATATGAGTCATTATTAATAATAATGTGCTCTCCAGTAAGAACACGGTTTTAGCTTCGACACCACGGAGAGAAGTGCAAAGTTTAGATTCAACAACTTGCTTTCCAAGTCTTATATGATAGTGAACTAATTGTATTTAGACTTGGGGCTGGGGTTTTGACAGTGTGTGATCTATGTTCTATCATAACTAATGATTTAAGTCATTTTTCAAGCAAATATTCAAATTTTAGTTTAAAACTTCTTGATTGGGAGGAAGACACACTTTTTTAAATCATATTATTTAACAATAAACTGATCATATTTGTGTTTTGGACGAAACAATAGACATGAAGATGGTCTTTTTGCCATTTTTCTGTTTGTATTTACCAATTAATTGATGAATGAAAAAATATTCATCAGATTAAGTGATAATGGGGAAAAAAAATCATTGGCATTCATTCAATTCAACTGTTTTTGAGACACTCAATTTTCTTTTACAAGGAAGTCAAACATGACTTTTTTTCCTCTTTAAGTGCACTAAAATATATATTTTTGTCTCCAAAGACTAAACATGTATTGGTAGTTTATACATTGGCCTTCTTTCCCAGAAATGATGGCCAATCCATACAGTGGCTGCCGTGCTACTTGGTCCAGTCCTCTATAATCTCAACAGGCTGAAACTGGCATGAAGAACAGAAAAGTGTCTCCAGTCCAGGGTTGTAATCACAGAGCGCAAAGGGTCATGGGTAGTTTGGGCTCAACGCTTCACCTAAAATGAACCATTAGGTCAGCACATGTTTTATTTTCTTTCAAACGTGAATATAAATTACCAGAACATTGACTTTTCTTTCATTTATGGGCACAATATGTGCCAAAAAACAACTTGTAATTGTACAAAATGGTATTTATATATGTAACAACGTGGAAAAAGCCAATGAAAGAGTAATTTTTTCATGTAGACATGGATTACAGAGAAATATTTACATTTTTACTAACACAATTCTGAAGCTCTATAATTACTGCACGTTTAAGAGGCTTTAACGTAGGAGGTAAATGAACGGTTTGATCTTGTTTTAGTTAAAGAGTAACAAAATAAAGGGGAGAAAGAATAGTGAAATAAAGTTTAGATGTTTTGTGTTTGATTGAATCATTTTTGTTGAGTGGTGAAGGTCTTTGTTGCAGGGATTTCCTCTAAAAATGAATCTATATAATTGTGCATTCAGTTTCCTTTAGGAAAGGAGGCCACCCTCGTGGTTTAGATTGACTCTTTCATTTCCTTATAATTTATGTAATTATACTTGGAGGAATATCTTATCATCCCTGGACTTGTGCTTTTCAATCAGCGTCTTTCACAGTTGTTTGAAGTGTTCCTTTCGTCTTCATGGTGGAGGTTTTGTCACAATAAAATGTGGATCTCCCAGATACGGATGTATGTAAACTGCTATTAATTAAAACTGCACTCTGTTGATTTTCATTTCACAATATATGTGACTTCAATCTATGAAACCAATTGGCTGCACCAGAGATGATTTAGGTTTATCCTATTTAAAAGGGGTGAGTTTTGCATTTTATTGACGTTTTGTAGACACTTTTGACATTTGAGTTTGTTAAATAATCAGCATAAAAAATCCACGTTATTTATACTTACTGTATTCAATGAACACACAAAAACTTCCAAGGTCAGTGCATACTTAAGGCCACTCAGACCTAATCCTAGAGGAACAGAATTGTGTCCTACCATATCCGCTTCTCTAGACTTTTAACATCGGGAGGGTTTTTTCCAGCGCGAGTCACCAGATTTATTACCAACAAACTGTCAGTTACTCATAAACACGGCAACAAAGCAAGAAGCTACTTCTTAGATGACCTCATTACTTTTAACGACGCCCGTAAAGCCGTGACACTTGCGAGAAACCGCATCTGCCTACAAACACTTTGTTTCACGATTACAGCTGCTCGTCAAACGAGGGTTACGTAAGGTGAAATAACGACGACGGCGAGCCGTTACAAAACGCAACAATGTAACACTTCCAAATGACAAAATAGTGGCGGTGAGAGTCAGCTGCACTCGACACAGAAAAGTCAGACGAAGATGGAGAGCCGTGCATCCCTCATCAATCGGAGTCAGCTGCGGGCCATGTGCAGACACTGAGCAGACCGGAGATGTCACTGCTCACACAAACATGAACTAATATGGCTCTGAAAGCATCACAAATCCCTCTCAGGTCGCTCCGGAGGATCTGCTGAGAGCGCCTGATTGCAGTGGCTCTACCACAGAGCGGGCCGCGACCAAAAACCACAGACGGCAAAACTCCCTTTGTTGTCTCAGTGCGGTAGCTCTAATGAGCTTGTGCGCTTTACAGATTAGAGGATCTGCACAAACAGGCATTAGCTGAAGGATTATATTGACACTGGTGAATGATCCGCACTGAATGTGACCCTTTAACAGCTGTGTTTGGCTGCAGGGTTGAGCTAGAGCGCGATATCTCTTAACGCGATCAGTCATTCATCACTGCCGTTGATGTCTCAGTGATGAGAAGGATTGTTTTCATAAAGCAAGGCACATATTATTCATGTCATAAATGTATTATATAAGTCCAGTTTGCTCCATTTAGTGGGGCTTGGCTCTACTGAACACACTTTAGCAGAGAAGATACATTTGTACATTGAGGTTTAAAGTAACATTGGAACGAGACAGAGAGCCAGCAGACCGGCTTCATTACCAAATATTAAAACTTCACAATCATCTCAAATGCAAATATTGGAATATCTCACACCGTTGGACTGAGACCGCCCCAACTTCTTAACTGGTGGTATTACCCACTTTTATTTCATTTAATTTGACACTACATTGTTCATCTTTTTGGACTGAATTTGGACAAAAGAAGGAATGTGAAAATGTTATCTTTGGCATTTTTCACTATTTTTATCACGTTTTATTCACTGTAAGATCCTGCGTTCAGTAGTGTGCGTTTGTGTGAGTGAGTGCATGTATATGTGTGTCTGTCCATCTGTCTGTCCACAGCTAATCTCCATCAGCCTAATATTTGTTGTGCTGCTCATCTATAAGGATCTCTCGTGGGTTACATTGATACACCATTTTTGACCTAAAACCTATTTTATTTACAGTTGTATACCTCCATCCATTGACTGCCAGCTCATCACTGTAAGTGATCAACAAGTGCTTCAGGAGCAAAATGCATTTCCAGTAATCTGCTAAACTAAAAGCCTTAACTAATCTACATTTTGGCCTTTATCATGGCTCAATAACTAACATCCATAGAAAAGTGGACACTGAAGCATCTGCAGATTATTTCCATATCTGATGTGTTATGATCCACTAAAGTTGGGCACAGCACAAGATGAGCAAATTCCCTTTTCATGTCATCTAGGCGTTCACCGAGGTATTTACAGCTGACGCAAAACAGAAATGCGAGTACCCCATTTTGTGGCAATTCATCCAATAATAGAATTAATCTTAAAAACAGAAGTGGGAAAAAGTAAAGAGGCTTCATCCTCTGCAGACTATGGGCGGTACGTAGCAAAAGATCCCAAACTGGTTGAAATATTTAAGTCTAGAACAAAGTGGCCCAATAAATTAATCTTTATCATACCTCATATTCGTAATTTCTCATAAAATTGTTCAGATAACCCTGAACACTCGAACAGATTCAAAACAAAAGCCCCGGCTTTAAGGCGACAAAAGGAACGTGTGTCTGGTGTTGTAGTCGACACGATCCAATTTGTCGAGTTAATGGTTTCATTGAGTTGGGCGGAGAAATTATCACCGTCAATTAAAAACAGACAAAGAAAAATAAAGACATGCTATGAGTGCATTAGGAGTCCTTTGTTGGCGCTGCGCGGCCCAGTGAGCGCAGTGTTATGAAGTCAAAGATGTTCGGGGTTATTAACCACAAAGAGAGAGTCCTGAAATAAAAGAGTAGATCAAATCTGCCTCCGTCAGAAGTTTGAAGTGAACCCTTTACCTTCGCCTGCATAAAGAAACTTCATAATCTTTACTTCAAACAACGATGAGAGAGGCTCCCAAAGCTCAATCCTGTGTGCACAACACTATAATGTCACAATAACACTGAAGCTCGCCAACTCATGAAGACAGTGGAAACATGCACGTTTCCACTCAACAAATCTTCTGAGGCCTTCAGGAACAAGCGATGCACATTTTCCCAGAATACATCAGCAAAGCAGAACACGGAGCTGTGAATGTGTCGACTCCGATATCGCGGCGAACGTTTATGCCAACGTCTCTGTGGTGTTTACATCTCGGCATTAGGCCGTAATCCTCTCCAGGGTGTTGATGACATTCATGCCAACTGCAATCCTGCTGGCTCTGTGTTTGGGATATTTCTGTGGAACGATCCGGCTTCTGACTTTGGAATAACGGTCCGTTTGAGCGATTTTAGAATATCCCTCTGAATGCATTTAAGTGTTGTGTTACCTTGTTGAATTGTGAGCGATCAAAGCAAAAGGAATGCATACCTTTGCTGTTAGGCGTCTGTCAGATAGTTTCATTCCAATAGTTGTTCATGTACTGAAGAAATACCGGTCTCTATTTCACTATGACAATAGTAGTAATAGTGTGTAGTATAACTGTTTTAAATCTTTTTCATAAAAAGATGTATTATCTTTTAATCGCTCCAATTTATAACAAGTATAGATTTAATTAAACTTTCCTTGCAATGTTTGCATCACACACAGACAGACACCGCTGGAATCTAATTCTACAAATACTATACAACTAATAATATTAAGTGTTGCCTGATCTTTATCTGCAACTGTGCAGAAATGTGAATACACAAAAACATGAAATCTGGGTCTGGCTCGTACATGCTTTGAACTAATTGGGTACAGTAACTCAAACAAGATCTACATTTCAACTTAAACCTTTTTTATTTTTTGCCAGACGCAACATTGTTAACTTGCAAATCACAACATGATGCAACGCTAGAACGATAAATCAGTTTGTATTAGATCATTGCAGATATATCGGCATTTGGTGTATTTGACAGATAACAAGACATTGCAGGACAGACATGCAAAACTAGGTTGAAATTCATTTAGTCTGGCCTATAAAACGATGTACACTGTCTTTTGTATCTTATAAACAAGAATAACGTAAATTACAGAGTGGACATCTTTCTGGCGGTCAACAGAAATCCTTTTCTTTAGTCTCTTCATGCACTGCGGATTCTGCTGCGATGGGAGCTTAATACTGTGGCTCCAAACATGTCATTTTGTGCCTTTAGAAGCGGCGGCATGCAGCTGAGAACAGTCCCGGATATGTTCCGGTATCTCTGGCACCGTCTGCCGAGCTGCAGGGTTTTACCCGGTTTCCAGGCCTGCCTCATTCCATCCAGCTGACATTTCACTGTGGGAGATGGCTGGTCTTCACAGAGGCTACTCCGTCTGGCCTTAGTTAGCAGCTACTCAGCGCTTTCGTGCACAAAGCTGCGGGAACTCTGCGGTCTCAACTTGGATGAGCAGAAATGGAAAATGTGTGGGAGCTAGAAGCGATCGTTCTCACTCCTGTGACGTCGTTTTTCATCGAGAAAACAGTCTAATAAAAACTCTGGTCAGTCTATGAGGAAATGTTAAACGATTAAAAGTGAAAGCCTCTCCTTACTTTAGGCTAATTTCCACAGTAAATATGGCTCAGTGGTGTGAAATATGGCTAACGTCCACCAACATTCAGCCAGGACAAGAGGTAAATGATTTCCTCTGCAGATGAGCCGGCTGGCCATCAATAACCGTCAACACTGGCTCTGCTGCATAGAAGGTATGAAGTGTACGACCCGGCATGAAATAAATACATCATGGAGAGAGAGATACGGTGCATTTCAAACGACAGAAAGGACACGGGGTGTCTGCAACTGATCATTATCTTTTCGAGATCCTTTCATGTCTGGTAAAAGAAGGTTGGCAATACATGATTGAGATGTTCTGTTAGTGGAGATTAATTAAATGTTGCCCCGTCTGTGTGGCAAGCAATGGAAACAGAGCATGTGTACAATGTGGCAAACATTACATTACTCATGGGCATCTGCGGGAAAGCCAACACACACACACACACACACCCTTACACACACACGCACACACACACACACACACACACGGAACTTTAAGAACCAGGGAAAGTCATTTTTATCCAAAATACTGTCCAGTAGCAGTGCTTTAGAGCTATTTTCTTCATTAATTGCGTCACTGCAGAGCGTACTAGGCCTTTATTGGAAGCAATGCTCAACTTAGATTTGCTGTTTGTTAAGTATATTTAAGCGTATATAAATACATATCTATTATTATTTCCATATATATAATTATATACATATATTACTTCTTTCAACATTGTGCAATATAATTGTTGACTTATTTTCAAATAACTCAATGTCATGCTCGATATTGCTTTTCTATTTTAGTCTCTGTGAGGCGCTGGTGTTAGTATGACTTCCTTTACACTACATAGGTTTACTCTTATTTTTTATCTTTATTGTTGTCATTTACTTTTTCCCATTTTAGGTGAACTTTGACTTTATTTATCTTACTCTTTATGCAATTCTATTTTGCGCTAGTGTCCATATTAATTATTTTATACTTAATTGTTATTATTATTATAGGCCGAACACCAAGCCAACAAAACTCGTTCAAAAACTCGTATTTTACATCAATATCATTTATTCTTACAGGATCTGAGGTATCAAAGTAAAACGCTGCTGTCCAAACGAGCCAAAATTCAGCACCGTAAATGCGTGAAAAGACACGAACATTTTTTGTTCGTGTTTCCATTTGTATAAAATGTGGCAGGAAACATTAACAAGTGCAGACAAGGCACAACCAAATATTTACCACATGAAGTCATGTAATTGACAAGAGTGTTGCGGACAAATATAGAAATAGGAGGAAAAGAAAACTAAGTGCCAATCACATCCGCACAGGGTATTTCCATGGCAACCTCCTCCAGAGGTTTATCACGCCATTACCGCTCAGTGAGCCACGTTTGCAGAAAGAATCTCAACACAGAATTCATAAACAATAATTTCACCTCTCTCATAATAAATCTGAAAACTAGACAAAATACTTAAACGTTCAGTTTTGTTGATTGTTCTTTTTGCAGGAGCATCCTCACTCTTGGAGAGCCGTTTCATGCACTTACTCACAATCATAATCATTTCCAGGAGACCATCATCAGCCGCTATACGGAGAAATCAGAGTTAAGATGAAGACGGGGTTTGGTTGACATGCCAGCTCAAACAGAGAGGGATCTAGAAAGTTCCACAGCTGCGTTGTGGTCCAAACAACAGAAGAGGAGAGGTGATGTCATGCTTATCACTGGGAACGTTTGTTCGAGTCAAACTACTGGATAAACATGTCCACGTTAAGTTAAACACCACTGAGCCAAGTGTCCGTTCAATCGGATTCATTACTGGAAAGCAAAAGGAATGTAATCACAACTTTAAAGATAGCAGCTAATATCAAACTGCTGTCATTTCGAATGATAACAAAGTAAACATTTATTTTTTTATTTCACATTTTAGTTATTTGTGTTATTAGTTATGTCATTCCTCCTGTCCATCCTGGCAGTGAAGAGATCTTTTTCCAAAGCTATTCCAGAGTAAGAGACGGGGGACAAAATCAACAAGGAAACACAGCCAGGGATACAAACTGGGGATTGTGTCTGTAAAGTTGACGGCAATTGACCCTTCGCTAAGCCCCGCCCCTTCAATGCATTCTCACCAATCACAGCGGAGCATTGACCATCGACTGTCCGGCTTTGCTCCACAGACTCGCATGCAATCACCAGGCTGGTTTTGTGGATTTGGAGCTAGTCGTGGTTATACGCAGTTAGTGACAGTGTGGGCTCCCTGGTAATGTAGCGCTGACGTCTTAAGGGAGTAACAGCAGGGGGCGGGGCTTAGCAAATGATCAATTTTGGTAGATACCCCCAAGATTTGTCTGACGAGACTGCAAAAGCCTTATATATCACGTTAGAATAACTTTTATCTCTTCAAAGCGGTACTGACAGAAGGAATGATGTCAGCGATAGATAATATTTAATGTAAATAAGGAATTTCGTACAAAGATAGACTTGAAAAGATGTGAAGATATCCATAAAAAGTACCACCAACGTTGACGTTCCAATTTATACATTTCTCGGCGCCAAATCAAACCTCGTTGCAAGGAGAGAAAAGCAGTCGACTACAAACCGTGACCGTGCCACAGACTGTGGCAAACACCAAACCACCGAGTCTGCTGCTGCTCACGAGTGAAGCTCTTCCAAATATGAAATCAGAGGTTTGCTGGTTCAAAGTCCTCGTGGAGGAGATCTGTACGTCAGATTAAATGAAACAAATCTGAATCCATTTTTCATTTTGTAGTTCTTTAGCGTAGTCTACCAAAAACTAAGCTGAAGCAAACAAACATTTTGATTAGTTTAATCAAGTTAACTGTTCATCAACGACACAGGCATTTTAAATGAACCCCTCGTATTATGTGTGGAGCTTTTGAGCAATTCCTCTCTGAGATTTCTGCCTCCAAGCCGTGTTGGGAAAGGGATTTATTGTGTTGTGCTGAAAGCATTGGCAAAAATTTGGAAAACTCAAAAGCAATGAAAATATCCCACACACTCTGATGATCCACAGACCTCACTGAGCAGTTTTCCCTTCTACAGTCCATAAGAAATAAGGATGAAATACTGTCTGTGTTTTTGTAATATGGACGAACTGATCCTGGACTAGAGGAGCAAACATAGCAGGTCAATTCATGGTGACATGAAACTGAAGACAAAACTATTAGTTGAACAGAAAAATAATCAGCAACTTTTAAATCATCGATATTTCAAGCAAAAATGGTGAAAGAATGGCACAAATTCTCATGTTTTAGCTTCTCGAATGGTAGAATGTCCTGCTTTTCTATATTATATATTACAATATTTGGGCTTTTTTTTATCATAATATTTGGAGGAAACAAGAAAGATTATTGGATAATATCAATAATGGAAATATAGTTGCAGCCCTAGAACAAACATATGTATTTTTAATTTTTCTACCACTAACTGGTCATTTTAATCCATTAGAGAAGGGACAATAAAAAACATAACACTTGTGTTTGAGGCCCAAATAATTGCTGGTTATTAGTGTTTTAGCACTATATTTGAGCACCATTGGATTTATTTGAAGGTATTAATATGTAATATGAAATTCAAAAAGTTAAAGTGTAGAAATCTAACAGACACGCGACACATTAATACCTTTACTAAATCAAACTCTACTTCAACAGAGGAGCATCACCCAAATGGTGCAACAGCTGTTCGATGTGATTGACTTTCCGTGTCCATCAAGTCAGCGAGGGATTTCTTCTCAGAGGACCAAGAGGAGAGGATCAGAACCCCGGCCTCACCAACCCAAACGATCTACTGTTCCCATGACAACCGCACCGCCGCCTTCAGATGTGGGCGACCGTGGGAGGTGGAACATTTCCGTAGAAGACGTTACTCATGCGATCGTCCTCACGCGGACATCCTGCTTACAAATGGAGCTTTGGGCAGAATTCTGCTTAGACGCATTTATTTAAGAGACAATCAGCGACCAGCTGCTTTATGGACGGATTCAAGAGGCGATGGGAGAATGTATTGGTATTTTTGCACAAACAGTAACTGATTACAAGCAGTGACTATTTAATTGTATTAAATTAAATGAAGATTTAATGCGGCTGTTAATTGAATTTCTTTGTGTTTTAGACTCTTTCCATCTTTGCACATTGAGCATCACGTGTTTGGAAGAGCTGGTCAGACCAATAAAGATGCATAAAGATGTGACTTTGGACTAAACATGGTAAACATGGTTGCACATGTTTCACAATCTTCTGACACTTTATTGACCAAACAAGCAGAAAATAATCAGCAGATTAATCCTAAATTTAAACTATTGTTAGTTACAGCCTCAATAATTACAGTTCTTTACTAGTTACAAGTTATTTTTGACTCTTGCCACCACATTTGTTCCATGCTAAGACAAAGGTATACTGGTAGAATATTCTTTCCATATCTGCATTCAATACTACATTTTCATTCTGCATAAGTGTCCCCGTGAAAAGCTGGTTTGTCCTGTGAGGATATTGAGATTTGACCCCCACAGTTTGCTCTCTGACAAACTTCCTGGGTTGCATTTAGCATCCGTGTCTGTTTGTCTCAAACTGTCGTCCATCTCCAGGAGAACATGGCGTCTGTCTCTAAAACCATGGTGAGGGAGACACAAACATCTCAAACAGGGAGCGTGATGGTGGGGGGGCATGAACGGTGGATGTCGTCGGTCTAAACCAGATGTGGAGACACATCAGCCAGCTGCTGTTTTCAACAACTCCAAAACAATGTTGCACTACAGCTGCGGGCTGCAGAACCGTGTTCTTTTATAATGCTCATAACTAGAAAAAACTTCAAGTGTTGTAAAATATTATAGTATTTTAATAATAGTGGCTTTCTTGTTCACAACTTGGCAATTTACTTACATAACAAAACTAAGTGTATACTATACTATCCATGTAATGATAAACGTTGTGAGCCAAAGATATTTAAAAACTGCTTTGTACAAAAACTATATAAAAAAAAAAAAATATATATATATATATATATATATATATATATATATGTAGCATTTCTAACCACTCCAAGACCAAATGTGGTGGTCAATTAAAACTTAATTACACTAAAATATAGTCAACAAGTACAGTAGATGGGCTAAAAAATTCAGCACTACTGAAACCGTGTAAAAATACTCTGTTACAAGTAAACGTACTGCCTTCAAAACCTACATGGAGTACAAGTATTAGCATCAAAATATACTTAAAGAGCCAAAAGTAAAAGTATTTTATAATAATAATATATCACTGGATTAGAATTATTGATGCATTAACGTGCAAGCATCACTAATGCTGCAGCTGTAGTCGTGTAGAAGTATAAAGTAATGTAAATGCTCACGTATAGTACCTCAACAATACACCTAAGTAAATGTACCTGGTTACATTCCAGCACTATATATATATATATATATATATATATATATATATATATATATATATATATATATATATATATATATATATATATATTTGCACACAATTCTTGTGACGCAGCAGTGATCAAATCTAGTCGCTCAGAACAATTATTGTAATATGTCTACTGAATAACACCAATGCAATGTTTTTCCCATATTAGAGTAAAACCAGTAATTTCTCAACACTTACAGTAAAAGCCGTTTGTCCACCGATCCGACTGGAGCAGATGAAATCAACTCCTCCAGAAGAATCCTCCAAATCATACGTCAGAGTCCCATCCCAGAGCGCCACACATGATCCAGTATCACAACATTTGTATCCATCGATGGACAACCGATTCAGGTATTAAAAAACAAAAAATATAGAAGTAAACAATGGGTTTTTCTTAAGCGGGAACAAACGTGCAATGTTTGTTGGTGTCGCCAACATTAGCTGATATGTGCACGGGTCATCTGCCTCCCTGCAGGAAGTCTGTAAAAATAAAAAGGAGCCAAAATCAATACCGGTAATAAGCCATCAAGTGAACAAAAGAGGTCAGAGCTTCCAGACAGAGAGGGATTAGAGCTGCTCGTCTGGGCACAGCGGGCCGAGCGCTGCCGTCCTGCACTCGGATGGAAGTTTTGCTACCAAACATGTCTCCTTTTATTGGATGTCCTGTATAATCTACTGTCTCCGTGAGTTAACTGGGCTTTTAAAAGATTGCTAATATATTTATATTAGTTTTCTTTTTCCCCTTGCCATCGTCAGGGAACGGTTAGGACCCACTTTTCAGATATTTTCATCACAGCTAGTAAATGATTAAATGTTTTATTGAATCGGAAATGTCTCATAAAAATAAAAAAAAGATTTAATAATAAAAGTACTTGCCATGTTACTTTTGAATGACATTTACGAAATTAATGTTGCACCTCATAGCTAAGTAATCACATTTTGGACTCCATGATGGTTGCAATCAGGCGGCGACCTCTGGTTCTGCGAGTGAAGCGGAAGTGTCTTAAAACGTGCATTCTCCTGACTGACCTTCAGGGGGCGACTCCTCCAATTACAAAAAGAAGTCAGACTGTATAGAAGTCTATAAGAAAAATTACTCTAAATCTCTGTTGTTTTATTAACTCAGTAAACATGAGTTTATGGTCCCAATTGCTAGTTTAAAATGGTCTTTATTTCAGCAAGATATCAATTTATGGTGCGTTGAGAGTCAATTAGACCATAAAACAGGGTATGGTTTAGGGCGGGGCTGCTGTGATTGACAGGATGCTGCTGCTACCAGAGCCGTGTACGCCGTCTCTACGTCACTCCTCTGCATTCCAAATATAGTAAGTTATAGTTGCAAATAAACAACATGGCAATGATCGTATTCCAAGATGGCGGCATCGTCGAACTCCAGGCTTCAAGCTACTAGTCCACTTCTTAAATACAGTCTCTGGTTTTAGCGCCCGTCTCTTGAAAAAGCCCAGCCTGCTCTGATTGGCTTAGCACTGACCTTTAATGCAGTTTTAATTCTAATTTAGCATAGCATTCTGCAGGATAAAGAAACTGAAAGAAGACTATAGTTAAAAGGTACGCCTAAAAGAGGGTTTACATTTTTTTTTAATTAAGGTTTATGGCAAAAACAAAAGCAAATGATATCCTGAGCAAAGAGAGCTGACCTGTGGCTTAACCTCCAGCCCAAATAACACGTAACTCTGGGGTTCCTGAAGAGAAGGCATTGAGTGTTTGAGGTCCTGCGTTAAATATGTTCAAGATATTCTGTGTTTATGCTGTCAGTAGGCGAGAGGTAAAGCCGACATGGATACCCTCTTGGAGCCTTTGATGTGTTTCTTTAGGAGGCTGGGCCCCGAAGAAATTCTTGGAAAAATAACCTTTGGCCCACTGATTTATGTGTCTGGTCCCGACAAACAAAAAGTAGCTATAAGAAAATCCTCTGCCTGTTTGCCAGAGCTCAACAGTTATGCAACTACCAGGACTCAAACAAGAATTCCCATCTTCCGTCTGTGGATGTTATTCCACCTCGGGGGATATTTGGAGACAGGGAGGTGATGAGTAAATCTTTTTTCACCAGTTTTCCTCTAAAGGATGTTAATTATTACTTCAGAGTATCACCGGTTGACTTCATGTTCCTAGAAAGAAAAGATTTTAAATGGTTAGTCAACACCCACCATATTTCCCAATGATTTATCCACCACTGCAGCTAACAACACCGTAGAGGCCTAGAATGGCACCGACAATTGTATGAATCTATTAACCGGCACTAATTGCAGTTGTTTATCGAGGCAAACTTATGCTGGCATCCAGCTTCTCTGATACTATTCTCTGTTTCGAATCATTGTAAATTAAGTAATTTGATGATTGTAAGTTGGACAAAACAAGCGCATTGAAAAATGTTAAATTGTGACCTACTTTTTCAAACTATCGTGACATTTTATTTTATTTAATCTTCATCGATTAGTCGACTAATTGGTCGTTTAGTCTGCTTTTATCAGGCTGAATTACTTATTTCAAAGAAAATTATGAGCACGTATCAGAAAACACGAGATTTAAATCGACAAATCTTTAGCCCTATTTTATCGCCCTAAAGACATTTTAAATACTTCCCTCTAAAATACTGAGGGATAAAAGTCTCACAACATGTAAATTCAAGTACAAGTGATTGAAAACAATTCTTACATTGGTGAGTACACATATTTACACCTCTGCATATTGCAAATCTTTCCCATTTTAGACTGCATTGGTAACCTAATTCATGTTAATTCCTAACATGAATAACAGTAATCAGGTCACAATGTTCCCAATCCAGAAAAAGAAAGCCATGTGATCAGATCAGTGTCTGCCGTTTAGATCCTGAGTTTAGCGTTCAGAGAAGAAAGAAAAGAGGGAGTGGCTCATTCCAACAAGTAAAGAGAAATAACTGCCGATTGGTTTCATTGCTGCAGCAATGAACGTGCTTTTGGGAAAGAGGGAGGAGTTGCAGATTGATTTGACGTAAAACCTGTTTTTGTAATTAAGTTGCACGCTACAACAAGCTTTTGATCATTGCCGAGGTTACATAACACTAATAGATCAATATGCATGCTGCCTTTCCAGTGTTCAGAGTCCCAAAAAATAAAACATGTTGTCATGCGAGTGATCTACTGGAGACCGAATGCACAATTTATGCGAAGTCTTCTGTTTTACGCCATTACATTCTGTTATACAGCCGTGTTTGTCATTTCCTTTAAATATTTGGTTTCCAGAGAAACCTTTGACTGAGTACAAATGTTCAAATGTTTTCTAAAACGTGCTGACAGGAGTTCTCTAACTCTTCATTTGTTGGCTAATCAGCAACTTTTAGTCTAACAATAATACTTCTGCATGTTTTGGATGAGATTAACAATTGTACCAGATGATGCAGAGCCGTTTGTGATGCATGGCCTAAAGCCAGCAGTAGCAGAGTTTATTCTGCAAGGCTTTTAATCCCACATGCACAATTCTTTGGTATTGTATTGCAGATGTGTACTTTGGCACCGATATGAACCACGGTAATTTATAACTTTAGATGCGACACCAGACTGACTTTCAGAGGCAATAAAGTAGAGCAGACAAAGCCAGAAGAGTCAGCACGTTATTACAAAGGAAGCTGCGATCAAAGTCAATCTGATGAATCAGGTCGTTGTGAGATTACATCATCGCTACCGGACGACAACAGTAGATCAAACGTGAGACAAATCTGGATTACTAGATAGTTACTCTTCATATTCTTTCTTTTGTAGATCGTTATAAGCCAATCAATAGATCTATTCTCAGTCGTTTGGATCAACTCTGTGGACAACAATACGATATTTGCCAATAGCACAAAGTCCGCCACGATGACATTACTTTTGCAATAAATTCATGGGTTCTGCAATCGATACAAAACCCAACTAAAATATGATTTGACATTTTTATTACCGGCCTCCGTAAGAAAAGAGGTGCTTTGTTTTTACTTTCTATTGATGATATTAGATCATTGAATCGCTGCTAATATCCAGATCCATTTATCGTTGTACCCCAATTGATTAGAACTACTGTTTGGGTTGCCAGGTTGTGATATATACTATATATATATATATATATATATATATATATATATATATATATATATATACTGATATTTATGCTCTCAATTCACAACGGTTTCTATTAACATGTCATTTTAAATGGTGGTCAACCATTCAAAAATACTCACTTTCTGATTAAGTCATCAAGTCTGCAGTTATAAAAGCTCAAATGTAGTGAACACATTGATTTTGTTCAAGTAAATCCTCTTTAAATTAAAGAATTGAATTGACAGAATAATGCCGGAGACGGATAAACATCAGCGAGCCAAAGGGATTTCTTTAGAAATGTTATTCAATATGTTCCAGCAGGTGAGTGATGTCGTCCCAGCGGTTTAAAAAAGGTTGTTTTACAATCTTAAAATATCCCAATATATCTTTCTCTTTCTGCTTGTCCTGTGCCAATCTCATTAATTGTGTAATAAAAAGAAAAGCTCAAACTATAAACATTCTCCTCTTTTCTCCAGGAGGCTTTCCAAAAAGAACAAGGAGGACCCTTTAGGCCCTGGAAGGTCTCAAGACTTTTTCAGAAAGTTGTTGAAGAAGAATACTTGATCCAGGAACACCAATAAAACACACCGGGTTCCCAGAAGCTTATTTATCTCAGGGGTGGACGGCTATTTAGGAGATAACAATATGACTGATTGAGAAACACGTGAATTCCACAAAAAAGAAACTTCCGATGAGCTTTAAAACTACTAGCGATGTGAAGTCCATGGTTTCTTTGCAGGTCATCACTCTAAAAATGTAAGAAATCATCAGTTGAGCGAGTTTATTTTACGGCACAATAAAATGACAGTTTTTCTCAATGGAGTTGGTGTATTTGAGCGATGTAGCTGCTGTTTCTGCTTAAAGAAAAAGGATTTTACTCATGGTCCACCTCTGTAGGGTCCATTTCATAAAGTTGTCAGACACTTATAACAATCTGTCAGTGGTTCACACAGTGACGGCTAATCTTTATCTTTTCAACCGGTTTTTACTGCAATTTGACATTCTGAATATATCCTTCAAACATAGTGGACCCTTCTGTGTCTATGTCCAGGTGGAAGATGAGTCGGCTGCAGATGAGCCACTGACATCAGACTGTCTGTGAAACACCAGCAGGCGCTTCTTTATTCTTTATTCAGACATTGCTACCTCTCCCACATCGCAGCCTCCTCACACAGTGGCTCATTTTGTGCAGAGAGAGCAAGAGAAGCGTGACTCTATCCTGTCTTTTTTAATTACGTATTGACAAGACCCCGGGGAGTGACCTCATTTCAATGCTAACCGGTATTTAGTCAGCCAATGTGGGACACGATAATAAGCTAGGACATGATACGATAAAGCATAAATATACATACATAAACTTGCATCAGACAAGTGGCTCATCAGAGTCAAGCGCTCCTGATGTTCTGTTATTCATGTCTTGATTCTCATGTCAATAAATCAAGAATATCGCTTTATTTTCACACATTCACACGTAGCACAACAGCCGGGGCGTTTTGCATTGTCTTGAATCACGCTACAAAACTCCAGCCACAGCTCCCTTGGCTGAAGCTCCAGCAGTAAAATAGTGTTCAGAACATGGAAATGGAAACTGTGGCTCCTGTAAAATCCACATGGAATTGTTTGCAGCTTGGTCTCCCACTCTGAACTCCCAACATATATTAGCATTTGACTTGGTTTGGTATTTGTTGACTCAACTACTGTAGTTGCTGGGCTTCTCCAGGCGCATTAATGTCCAGTGGGGTCTACCTGACTGCGAGGCTGTTTTCAGTGCTTCCAGGCAACTACGGTCTTGTGATTTAAAGACGAGGTCTTGGAATATGACATTCAAGAGTATGAAGACTAAATAAACAGAGGAACTGCAGGTGTTCCTTCTAATCCCCTTTGACGAACTGCCAACACACATTGGAGACCAGGCATGCCATTCTGATTGCCGTCATGAAAATGCATCTTCATCTCAAGGGGGGAGGAGGGCGGCCATGACAGCACAAGTAAATGTTTGGATCATAGAGGATAATTAATACCGTCAACAGGAATGGAGTCGTTTTCAAAAGTTCATCCATGTTGGTCGACTAGTCGTTTGAGAAAACAAGACGACGAGTCATCAGCCATGCCAGCGGCTCAGTGGTGTACGTATCGGCATGCTAACGCGCTAACAATGGTAAATGCTAACGCGTTTGCTGTTTAGCGGGTTTAATGTTGACCGTGTTCACCATCTTAGTTTGCCGTGTTAGCATTCAGACGTTTGCTAATTCAAGAACAAAGCTGGGAATGTCATTAGTTTTGCATTCGGACACAAACCAAATAATCAAACTATAAAGAAAGAAATCTGTATTTATTCGTCTCTGGGTGTGTCCTTGGCCAATTTAGAAAACAGGTCCTCTGATCTACTGGCACTTCTCTAGTTTGACACACTTTGACTTTGTGATGGCGCTATTGATGAAAAGTCAGACAATCACCTTTCAAAACAAGGTCTAAAGAAATTGTGGATATTTATTTCCTATTTTCTGACATTTTGTTGACTAAACAATTAATCAATTATTAAACTAGAATCTACAGCGACTATCTACTTTTTGCAACCAGTCAACAGACGTACAGTAAAATGCGGGTTATAAGGCGGACCTTTTTATAAGCCGCTGTTGCTGCTGCTACTGCTCGCATCTCCGCTGCCCGAGTCTGGCGTCGAGCCGGGACTGCTAGCTACCGCTCGCCAGCTAGCACTTGCTCTAGCTGGCAACAAGGACCCCTGCTGTCAGATCTGTTTTCCATCGCGCCTCCTCGCGATGTATCTGCAACTGCTGCTAAATTTAGAATCGGAAAAATCCACAAATTAGCCGCACCAATATTTAAGCCGCATGGGTCAAAGTTGAGGAAAAAAAGTAACGGCCTATAACTCGAATTTTACGGTAGTCATATTTGGACTGTGGAGGAGTGATGTTGTGTTAGAGATGCCCTATATGCCTCTGGTAGTGGTAACAAACTGTCAATCACAAGGTAGCCCCGCCCATAATTTACTAAATGAATATCATGTATTGAAGAAAAAAGAAAAAGACTTGAAACTAGAGATTGAGACCATAAACTCATGTTTACTATGTTTACTGAGGGAATAAATCAAGTTTATTCAACTCATTACATCCTGAGGGCAACATGAATACCTATCCCATGCTGGTGGCTCTGGAGGAAATGTGAAGTGACAAGTTTTTTTAAGGATTCAACCTCTGAGGACCATGAATTTATTGCCATATACAATAGATATTTCAGTTTGTAGGTAGACGAACACTCCACACTTCTTCCACATTCCCCTCCTAAATAGCCCGACACTGTTCCTTCCTGCAGAGCACCTCACTTCAAATGAATGCACCTCATTAACTTTAACAGCACTCTGCAGCCACAATCTTTCAAACAGCCACATATCTGGGGAATGAGCAGAGCGGCCGGCTTCTCGTCCGGTCAGAGTTACACTTTGCAGAGTCTGTAAAGCGGTGACATCATCGGACCTCAGCTGTTGAAATGACAAGGTAGAGTAACTCCTCCCTGACGTGATTCTCTAGGAAGACAATAAATAGTGGCATTTCTTTTTTTAAAATATGGAGAACCAAATAAACCAAGCGGTTTATCATCATGCAAACAACGAATTCTGGTCACCAAAGACACAAAAGAAATGGCATTAAAATCCTCCAGTGACTGTTATTGTGTTGAAGATACCCTGTGTCCACTTATTAGTAAAGTTAGTAATAATGACAACCCTTGAATAAATGCATTTCAGTTTAGCTCTAAATTAATTGTGATGTCTGTGTTGAGCATTGTTCAATTTATTAATATTAAAGTACTTAAGTGATATCAGAATAAGCCATTAAATCTTAAGTACCATTGGCACATGAAACTAAATTCAATGGCATGTCAGAGGAAAAAGTGATTTTAATTGTTGCAAATGAACCGTATCAGTGATTGATGATTAGTAAATCAACCAAAAACTATTTTTGAGGCTCAATAAAACCATTTCAGTTGTATTTATATTTAGAAAAAGATTGTAGCTTCGGCCCAGCCATATACCTTTTGGGTTTTGGACTATTGGTCGATGAAAACAAGCAATTGGAAGATTCATTGGACTCTGAAAACGTGTGAAGGACATTTTTCATTGTAAAAAATGGAAATGAATAGCCCTAAACCAAATGTTCAGTTCATTTGAAATTATTAAGTATTACACAGAGAGCAATTTAGCATTAATTCATCAAAAAACATCTTTACTTAATAGCGCAGAGGTCATAAATCAAACAATGCCACTTCACATCTATGAACAGGCCAAATTGATGAGCAACAGCTGGCCTTTGCCTTAGAGATAATAGCTGCACAATACACAGGAAAAAACAAAGGTTAGTAGAGTAAAAACCTCTGTGCAGACTCTGGATCAGATCGTCCATCACCCCACATGGGGTCAAAGCCGCAGTCCGTCTCCATGGAACCAAACAACACATTCAGTCCTGTGCTTGTTTAGTCTGAGGGAGGCCGCTGGCATCCGAGCTTGATGTCGGACTTAAAGAGAGAGATCCAAAAGTGCCGATGTGTTGACAACTCCGTCATTCTCAAACGTCTGGCTTATGTACGCAATTCTGCTTTCTTGTTTGCTGCACTCGGTCCAAAACTAGGCAACTGTTCAAATCTCATGCAAAAAAAATTTCTTGTGCATAGTTTTGTACAACTTTGGTTTTGGAATGTGGATTGAAAACATTTATTCAAGTAGTTTAGTTATGTTCAAACTTAAAAGTATTTCCTTTTCATGACACTTTATACTTCTACATTATCACATTTCAGATGAAAAATGTGTCTACATTTATCTGCTCATAATTACTTCACAAATTAAGATTCTTCATAGAAAACTCGTGAAAAATATATAAAACATGAAGCCATTATCCACCAGTATCAATGTCAGCTTAAAATTACCAAAACATGTCAATAAAGACTTTACTGAAAGGTATTTTTAATTATCATATTTAAAAATGTAATCCTCAATAATTGGGATACAGGTAAAGACAACGGTTCCACTGAACTACTGGTAAACGCAGCAAAGCACCAGTAGAGGCAGGAAGGAGGAGACAGTTAACTGGTAAAGATGGTTTTTGAACAATGCTGGATTTATAATGTAATGTAAATGCTTTATGGCGGATGGGAATGCGTTTTATGCAACGCAGTTTTTTGGTGAAAATTTGCTGGTTGACAAATTCATAACATTTTCTGGGTAACACTGGAGGTCCTACAGTTCTGTTAGCAGTTCCTTAGTTTCACCTGACAGGAAAATGGAAGCACAAGTGGAATCTTTCAGTCACAAGTTCCTTCCTTTTCCATCTGCTTTCCTGTCTGCAGTCACATAGACGACTTAAATCTCAGGTTCACGTTAGTACCGAAGAGGAATATAAAACTACTTCTTTCCACCTTGTGCATCAACTCGGGACTAAATTATGCTCAAATACTAAAGACAAATACGTGCATTGGGTGCAAGTAATTTATCCACGATAAACTGCAGTCTGAACACACACACACACACACACACACTGTCTGAGCCCAACAACGTCAACATCTTTCCAACAGAGAGGACAACACTGGAACATCTCTGTGGAGGTTCAACAGAGGAGCTGAAAACAGATCGACGTCTTTTCCACTGGACCGTGGTTTCGTATTGGAGTGCTGAATAAAGAGGATGCAAATGTTTATCCCATCTTGCGCCGCCGGGACAGCCTGCAAACATCCTGCAAACGTCCTCATGCCAACACAACAACGAGTCGTCTAAAGTTAAAACGGAACACTCTGCTTGTCCGTGTCCTGCAGAATAATACTGTCTTCTGATTGGACAGCGTTTTAGTAAAATAATGTTTTTAAAAAGAAGCGCCGATTCAGTTTTGTGGTCATTTGAGATGTTTCTGATCTTTAATTCAATTCATTTTGTGTAGCCAAAAATCCCAAATTTGATTTACAATCGTGACAGCATGCGACATCCTCTGTCCTTGGACCCTCACGTCGGAAAAGGAAAAACTCCTCCGACAAAAAAAAGAAAGAAGCCTTCGGGAGAGCATCAGAGGAGGGATCCCGCGGTTCTGCAAAGAGAAGCCAATGTTATTCTCTATCCTGACCAGCAGGGGGTGACTCCTCCAGTTGCAAGAAGAAGTCAGATTGTATAGAAGTCTATGAGAAAATGACTCTACTTCTCTCTTGATTTATTCCCTTAGTAAACATTGTAAACATGAGTTTATGTCTCAATCTCTAGTTTCAAGTCTTCTTCAATACAGCATGATGTTCATTTAGTAAATGATGGTTAATTTAGAGTCAAATAGCCCATAAAGCCTACAAGGTGTTCGCTTCCTTCACAAGTTTTCAAACTAAATTGAAGGCCTTTTAATTTACACTTCTGACTCAGCTGAAGCCAGGTCGTCCTTAAATCCATAAGGTTGGCGGTTCGATCCCCGCCACCTACTGTCTTGCATGTCAAAGTGTCCTTAAGCGAGACACTGAGCCTCCTAAATGCTTAAAAGGTCCGTTAGAAGTAAAGGTCATACTGCATCTACATGCTTTATGGAACATGTGACAACCTCAAATGAACTGAACGTTTGCAACACAACATTATTTCACATACATCTTTTTTTTCAGAACCCAATATGACATCTTTAAATTGCTTGTTTTGTGTGTGTATATTTGTGTGTTTACATATTTATAGATTTAAATATTAAATCTTAAATATTATATGATTTGGTTATTAATTAATCCTTTACCACTAATTTGTATTTGACGATTCAAATAGTTTCTCGAGGGAGAACTTTTTGTTCTATTGCTATTTCACAACAGTCTGACGTTGGTTGAACAGTAAACAACAGTAAACAAAAAAGAAAAAAAGCCAAAAAGGTACTTAGCTTGTTGAGGCGGTCCGAGCCACCGGGAGCGGTGAACTCAGGTATCCGAGAGAACACCAGGTTTTATAAAAGTATGAGTGAATAAGATCTTTATTTCCTTATCTTTGTCTTGTTTTGTATTTAATTTTTTTAATCATAGACTTCCAGTAGTGGAATAATGCCCCTGTGAATGTTTATTAGTAATTATGTAATATATTATTGATAATATACATACATATTATTTATTGTCCCACGCAATACAGACAGTGGTCATATATATATATATATATATATATATATATATATATATATATATATATATATATATACACACACATATATATATATATACACACATATATATATACACACATATATATATATATATATATATATATATATATGCACATACAGTATATATACTGTCATTCATATGGACTTTACTGTGCACACATATTGTGTTCAGCACGTTGAGATGCATCTTATTGTTGTAGCAGGTTTAACTAATTTTGTCTATTTCCTGTATTGGTCAGTTTAATCTACAATACTTTGTTGTATTTTAAAAGATCATCATATGTTTTCTATATAAAGTCTGAAACTAGGAATTAAAGCTGTGAAATAACTAAAGTGGAGTAAAAAGAAGAATATTTAACTTACTTTCCAAACTGGTGATTTTCTTTTTTATTCTCTGAACCAAGTTGTATACGCACGTGTTGTCATATTTTATTATAAAGCAAATTGTATAACATTGAATTTGATCAAATGTTATAAATGATGATTCGTTCATTCTCATTCTTTCATTGTCAGAAGAACGAGGTCATGGGAAAACACAATCTGAGTGACTGTCCCCGTCTCCTCGTCCGCCCACATCCTCTAAAGGTGACCGCGATGTCGTCAGCTCACTTCCTCCAGACTCCTCTGCACTCTGACTCACCAGGACTCACGACAAAAGTATTTAAAGTTCTCTTTTAATCCAAAAGTTCTGCTCATGTTTGATACAACTTGTCCTGTTTTCGTGCATTTAAGCATTTAAGCAATTAGGACACAAATTAATCTTTATTTTTAAACCCACTCGGCTGTGAACAAAGCACAGCGTTGTTTCGAGGGCCGAACGGCCCACTTTGTTCTTTGTCTGAAGAAGTTCACTTCCAGTAATGGAAGGACTGCAATTGTCTGAGAATGCAAATTCGTCTAAATTACTCTGCACATAAAAGTACAATGTTCCCTGTTTTCCTGTTTTTTTCTTCTTCTTTACAATGAAACTGCATTCAGAGAAACAAGCCGTTCACTTGGCGCCCTCTAGAGGGCAAAGATGGGAAGTACCTAAGTACAACTTTGAGGTACTTGTGCTTTATTAAGAGGTAAAAGTATCCAATAACAGCAAAGGAAAAAAAATGAATACACATTTGTATGACAGAACTTTTTCCCCTTCTTTCCAAGCCCTTGATAATCATCTCAAATGTATCTCAGGAAATATACCTAAATGTACATTTAGTAAGTAGTTACAACAAGCTCCACCTCAAGCAGCTACGACAGTAAAAGACCGCGTTCACATCGATGCTTCAGTATTAACAATCTCATGATGTCACATTTAATAAATTCTTAGGGCATAACTTTTTGATATATATATATTTTTGGGGGGGGGACAGGATTTTGAATGTCAGAGTATTTAGATTGTTGTACTATACTGGTACTTTTACTTCTAAATCAAGCTTTCTACAGAGAAATTAATTTAAAATACTCAAAACAAGCTGAAACCAGCAAACTGTATTACATACTGCTGTCCTTTTTTAATTGCAACACATCAATATTATCAACATCAGATAGATATATATATATATATATATATTTATATATACATACTATCTGATTTCAAGGTACATAAATCACTCAATGAAATACCCTGTTTGCACAAACAATATACAATCCGATACAAAGTGCACAAATAAAGTTGGTTCAAGTCGACTGCATCATATTTACAGAACTGCTGTTTTGCATTTAGAAAAAAATAAATCTATTGAAGCTTACATTCAAAAACAAAACCTTGGGAGGGTTTGTAATCATGGGGCAGTATTAATTATCTTACAGAAGTGGTGACCCATGCATCATATTAAAATGGCACACACACACACACACACACACACACACACACACACACACACACACACGCACACACACGCAGCACAAATTGAAATATAAACATATTTGGCACCATATTTTAGCATAGAACATAAAATATAACTTGCAAACACAACATTGTTAGTACACAGAGGTAATATTTTGATTTTGGCACGATACAAGCGCTTAAAAAAATTCATGTTCATCCTACTTATCACATGCTCAGTCTTGACTGAAATCTTTTTTTCCTTTTAAAAAGGTGAGAATAGAAACCTCGCTGACAGCATGAATTCCTCAACATTAAAAACTCTGAAAACTACACGCGATGACAAGGAGAGCGGCATTTCCTTCCTTGAAAAGTTCTAAATTGTTTGCAGTTCTTCGGCGCCACAATGAGTGATGGGAACAAATAAGTCGAGTATGACTTCTGTAAACCCTTAAAGCCAAGGTGTCATCAAAATCTAACAGACATAATCATATATATATATATATATATGTATATATATATATATATATATATATATATATATATATATATATATATATATATATATATACATATATATATATATATATGTATGTGTATATTGCACTCTAGAAGGAATCATAAGTCCTTACTGCACAAAGGAGGGGTCGTCCTGGCCTGTTCAAACCATCTTGACAAACAAAAAGCTGGTATATAGATATAGAATTAATAAGGTATTCAGTAATACTATGTTTATTATAACATCTCGTGTATATTAACATTGATATATAGATTATTTCAACATTATGATATGAAAGATACATATTTATAAATTGCTATGAATATAGGCGGCCGCCGCTGTTGAACAGACGTCAGCGCCAGATATAACATAATAACTATTCTATTGGTTATTTTCCGTCCAAACAAATCACAAATAAACGCCTCCGCACGTGGAAACCCAGTGCGAAACTCCAAAGTGAATAATGGATTGAAGCCTCCCATGCACAGAGAGGTTTCAATGCAGGTCGAGACTGGTTTTCAAACAGGCCAGCGTGAACCTTCAAAACCTCAGCATGCATGCTAAGTGAGTGGAACAGCAATCTCTGGTGGACATATAGAAATATTACATGTTATAATGTGGATTTATGTGCAGTGAGAGCACATTAAAAACACCGAAGAGTTATCTGAGAGGGGGGGGGACTGCACTGAACATCAATCTGCAATAAATAAAGTCAATAAGGGCCCATTCGCCCACGACACTGTGTTACAATCTCCCGTTTTCACGTTGCATTTCAGCCGCCAGCACACATTTAACCTCTTGTATATTTGCACCAACATATATATTTAGATTCACATCAGGATTCTATCTTAAGAGCAGCAGAAACACACACTTGTATACTCGTATTGGACAGAAAACAAGGAACGGACAATTCCTTCATTTCGTGGAACCTGTGCTGACCTGGAGTCTGTGGTACTATGTGTTGGGATGTGAGCTAGTGAGCACATCCTGGGTGTGGGGGAAGAACTCCCAGCTATGTGACGCTTGTCAGAGTTTAACGCCTCAGGCTTGACCGGCAAGCTGCCCTGACTCCTTGGTAACTCCACTGTATCTTCCACAGATGTACCAAACCACCAATCAGAACCACCGAAACCCCCTAATATATAGGAACAAATACGCAACACTAACTTTACATGTTAAAGTAGCCTGGCTCCAAAGACGTGCAGGCAATGTCCACCATCACGGATGGCTAATTCACTAACAAGTTCAACCACAAAACGAGGAAGCTTTCGCAAAGCTCCGTCAGAAATAAGGAGCCATTTTATACTTAAAAAACGCCAGCGGCATGCCCACCCCTAAAAAAAAAAATGGAAAAAAAAATAAAGAAAAGGCAAAGAAATGCCTGTAATCTTATTCATAACATAACTCCACGTTTGTCTATGCAAATTCACTCGACACTGGAATTGAGAAGCTCACAATATCCACAATCTGCAAGAAAAAAAAAAGCTGCGATGAAGCCATGCTCTAACTCTATGATTAGTCATCAGAACGATCACGTCAACTATCTGTAATCTACAACCCTGTTATAGCGCACGCATGTCCCTTCAAATACGAGGCGTATTCACACTTTTTCACTCCTTTTCATCGACATCTCTGCTCCTACTCGACACTGCGCTGACCTCGCTGACCTCGCTGACCTCCCTGACCTCACTGCACTGGTGCTCCTGTCCTTCTTTAACTGAAACTGAAGTGACATTTGACCCACCGTGGGAGCGGTTGCAGTGACGTCAAAAGAAAGAAAGAAAGAAAAAAGGCTTTTTGCACCTCGAAATGTACAGCGATGGCGGGTGGTTCACCTGGATGTGACGATGCCAGCGCCGTCCGGACGGCGCAAGCTGCAGCCACGCGCGGCTGCAAGCATGTTTGTCTCTCTGAAGCTGAGAGGAGACATCGAGATGCCTGAACTGAGCCCTGAAGGGACCACGATTGAGCCAGAAATTAAGCTTTTAATGGTCAAAAGAGCTGCCTGGTTGCCAAACTGTAGCACCTGGAGGGGAATGTGGCGGGGTGGCGGTCTAGAGGCCGGTGAGGTCCACGATGGCCTTGATGAAGATGGTGTCGTCGCGGATGTACGAGTTCTTGGCGTCGAGCTTGGAGAGCGGGCAGAAGAGCGGGCAGCCGCTGGCGATGTTCATCTCGCTCACCGGCCGCTGGAAGGAGGAGGAAGTGACGTCGGGGCGAAAGGCGTCGATGATGTGCTCCCTGTTGCTCTGGTCCAGCAGCATCAGAGTCACCTGGAGCAGAGGAAAAGGCGTTATTCAAAGAGCGCTATTACTCGTTCAGACTTTTAAGGGATATTTATTAAGGCCGACTCCAGACAGACTTTCATTAAAAAAAAGCAATTTATTTTTCTATGATTTACCTCACCATCAAGATACAATCCTGTATGTGATATTAAAGGGCCGTCGTAGGCAAAAACCATGACATAAAATCATTCAGATGAAAATAAAATACAGATTTTATTTAATTTTCCTGTAAATTTACCACTTTAATCCAGGTTCTTTGCTCCTAAATTTATGACTTTAATCTCAGAAAGTCCCTTTACCCATTCCTCTGCAATTTATGACATACACCGTCGTATTTATATGTTTCTCCCGTCAAATAAATAAATAAAAATGACCCAATGTTTATCTGATTAGAAGAGCCACTTAATAAGATATGTGCATTCATCGCGCAAGAGTATATATTTTACGGAAATAATAAATATGTGGATGTTGTCGGCTCAACTAAAAAAGTGATTAGAATCAGTGATTAGATATTTTGGAGATTTTTTATTTTTTATTTTTTCTTCACAAGATAAATATTGTAAACAGGTAAAAAAAAAAAATGAAAACTTGAAAAGTATTGTTTTGGGTATAAGCTTTTAATTGCAAAAGAAAAATACATATTTAAGCAGGAGACCTATGTATCAAATAAAAATGTAAAATCTGAAGGTTATTGCAGTGCTGCACTTTTATCTTGTGGTGCTTCTGAGCTCCGTTCAGTTAACTTTCATCTTTAAAACAAACCGCATGAGACACAAACATGCAATTTCCATCATCTTTGTCTTCTGTGTGTCATGAATAAATGAGGACAAACAGCAATGTGACTGCAGGTCTTTTACCTTCTGGTTGAAAGGCCACTTGAGCAGAGCGTCGCTCAGCCCCCTCATCACCACAAAGAACAGGGACAAGTGGCTGCCGCGCCCGGTCCCGTCTCCGTTCAGGTAGATCCGCAGACACATCTTGTAGCCGTACTTACTGGTGTAGAAGGCTGGAGGGAGGGAAGAAGTCATTTGCAGATAACGAGGCTTCTGTGATACAGGGTCTAAATGTTTAAACGTCTAAACGCACTTCTTCCCAGAGGCTTTCGGGAGCAAGTGCTTTGCCAAACTAACGTTATTCTCCGTGGCCAATTTCAGGCTGGTTTTAGCTGCATTAAACCTGCATTAGACTGCTGAACCTCAAGCCTACCTGGAGCCTAGCATCAGCTATGCTGTCATATGCATTATAAATCCAGTTTATCCACTGTGCAACATAAACAACCAGTCTGTCCGAAGACATCATGTTTTAGTTTTAGTTGCTTTTAAAATGTTTTACTTATTTATCATACTTTTACTGTGTGATAACTTACGTATTAAACTTGTTTTGATCTTGTTCCTTTGCATTATCCACTCTGCTGCTGTCCCGGCCGTGGGACTAATAAAGGATTATCTTATCTTAACTAGTGCAGACTTCTGTTGGGCTCTGTGGACAGTTCTAAAATTGGGTAAACTAGCTGCAGGAGCCAGGTATAGCCTGTGTTATTATGACTTCCTCACTGTATCCATGGACATTACATTACCTGGTGAAAACATGGCAGGGGCTCGGCCTGCGATGGCATCCTGTCTCTTTTTGGCGAAATCGGAGATCCTCCAGACGAAGACGCCGTCAAAGGTTGTGGCGGACATTTCCCTCAGCCGGCCCTCCATCTCAGCGACCGTGAGGTCCTTCAGCCCCACCGTCCGCTCCAGCTGTCGCACCTGAGCAACCAACACACACTCTGCTTTCAACTGGATCACAAACGCTCCATTAAATACAGTCAATATCTGCAACATTGCCATGTGTTGTTTCCAGAATAAGTTGAGCTCCTTAGAAGAGCCAACACTTTACGTGTTTTAAGACAGTTTTTTGAGTAAAGGTTGTCCACAGATTTTCCACACAACACAAATACCTGTATGTATGTATGTAAGTGAATATCAAAGGATTGTGTTACTTCCATTATTAAACTTTTTCTATTATCCTATTTGGGGGATTATTGTGCGCTAAATTATGAAACTACAGTTCCCATAATGCTCTGGTGGATGTAAACAGGAAGTAATAATGTCACTATGGATTCAGTGAGTAATGCTGTGTTTTTAGCCCATTTTTTGTTTACATTTTGGCAAACTGGCCTCATTAAAAGTATGCCGAATTAGCTATGAGCAGTTCCTGTTTACAATGTACACATGGATGTACAGACAACCATCACTGGGCAACTTTGACACTGGAGAAAACTTAAAAATGTGACGTTTCTCAGGCAAGTTCTGCAGTGATAAGAAGCAAGGTTTTTTTCTAAGGTTCTGGCCATCAGAGATAATCACACATCCTCAAGAAGTGTAATTCACACATGGTCTAAAAATATGTGTGTCTGTGTGTTCAGATTTCTCCCAGGAGACGTGATTTCAACATCGGGGTCAGTTTTAGTCGTACCTTGTTGCTCAGAGCCTCGATCTTGTCCTGATCCAGTTTGTGCTGGCGGTTGCTGGCTTCCATGGTGGTGGCAAACCTCTCCACCTCCCTGTTCAGCACGCACACCACGTTCTCGAACGTGCCGGATTTAACCTCGAGCTCCGTGCACCTGCGACCCAGCTCCACCACTTTGGTCTTCTCGCTGTGGAGCTGGAGCTCCAGCGCCGCGCCCACCGAGCTGGGCAGCGGCGTGAAGGAGGTAGACACGGACAGAGTGGGAACCATGGTGGGCAGCGGAGGGAGGGGAGCTGAAGCGGTCGGACCAGGAGGGCCGGAGCTGGAGGATGAGGAGGAGGCGACGGCGGCTCCCTGCACGGGAGGCCCAGAGGAGGTGGTGCAAAGCTGGGAGACTCTGGCCTCGAGCTCCCTGAGGGCCTGCTGGAGCTCCACCAGTTTGTGTCCGGCGAGTTCCAGTCCCTGGGGCTGCAGGCCCTCCATGCTCACTTTCATGCCCATGATGTAGTGCAGCAGCAGGTTGAGGTGCTCGTAGGCAAAGGCGCGCTCGTGGTCATGAATCTTTTCCTTTTCCACCTACAGAAAAAGGGAGAAGGCAGAAGGTAAACGAAATAGAAACACGACATGTATGTGTGCAGTCGGATCGGTCTACAAGAGACTGCATGAAAGTTTTATAAACAAAAGCAATCTTTGTGATATTTTTAAATGATAAATCCCTCCCTTTCCAAATAATGTTCATACAGCCTGAATGTGTGTGCGACTATTACAAAGTATATTACAGAGTCAGGATACTTACAGACATATCACATCCCACGACGTGAAATCGACATGGAGTTCTGAATTTGCTGCAGAACTTAATATGGTCCACATACTGAAAAATAAACAATAAAAAAAACATTAAGTGTTATGTGTAAATTTAACAAAAGAGCCCAGAATTTCAATTAACAACATTCATAGCTGTTTAGAAGATAATTAAAGGTTTATTTAGGACTAGTCTAACCGTCTGGATGAGAAAATATTCCAGAAAATATTTTTTAAATAGTCATATTTAAAAAATGTGGGTCATGAAAAATAAGCATAAAAAAAAGAGAAATTAGGACAAAAAAAAAAAAAGGGAAAATGGAGTGAGAGGAGCAAACATGCAAATAAGTCTTTTGCCTCATCCAAACAAAGATAGTGACCAAAAGTAACTGAGTTTACTTTCTGTTATTTCATATTTTCATACAAAAATACCAACTTTATAGCAAGGACGTGTCACAAAAATCTTTTGTAATCTTCTGTAATTATTCTGCCTTAACCGAATATTCTCTCATCCAGACGTTAGAAACATCTTTCTCTCTGGAAAAACAAATCCGCCATGTGACCTGAATGTAGTGATCATGCACACGCATAATATACATGTGTGTGATAAGTCGCTCCACGGGACTGTGAACCGTTCTTTCTGCAACAAAATGTTTCCATCGTGTCTGCATGTTTTCTACCTTTTCTCTGGGTATTTTCTTCTTGGCACAGCCTTCACAGATCATCGGGTACTTGGGACAGATCTCATCGTGTGCCTGAAATAAAATAAAAAAAACATAAAACAAACAAACAACTCTGTTTCTTTTCAGGACGTATGAAGAGCAGCTGTGATGAGTTTAAATAAATCCTCCCTCACCTTGATGTTTTTGAAGTGAAATGGCTCCTTGCAGTACTTGCAGTTGAGCGTTCTCTCCGGACATTCTCGCTCGTTATGGCGCTCCTGTTCATTGAAGCGGATTCGTTCTTTGCAGGAGGGGCAGGGGATGATCATGAACTCACACTTCCCCTCGTGGAGCAGCTGGAGAAGACATTTCAAAATAAAATAAAAAGAAGTAGAGCTTTGAGTTGTTGTTGTGGTCTTTACAGTACAACTTCTGGAGCGCCTTCGCTGTTTGTAGAGTCAGAATCCGGTTTATTAACAATTATATGTATATATATATATATATATATATATATATATATATATATATATATATATATATACGTATATATATATATATATATATATATACGTATATATATATATATACGTATATATATATATATATATATATATATATATATATATATATATATATATATATATATATATATACATATATATATATATATATACATAAATATATAGATGAAAAAATTTACATACAAAAAATGCAAAATAAAGGAAAACTGAACGCTAAAAATCAAACATCAAACATGTAAAAAGACAAAAAGGGAAATCCTGAAAGAAGGTCAAAGGTCACCTCACCTCGTACTCTTTAATGCTGCCCTTCCATGTGCAATTTTCATTGATGCAAATAGCTGAAAGGTTTTCGACTTCCCGCCGCACCGCGTTGTCAGGAAAAGCCTGAGAAAACAAGAGACAACAGAAAGGAATTTCTCCAGCGGCCATGCTCCCTTTTATAGATTATTAATGTTCAGGCGAGTTTTGCTTCATCACAATGTGGAAGTCAACGTGTGTTTTTTAGGAGAGCAAAGAGCAAAACCTTTTGTCCTGCATGCCTGCCTCTCACAAATAAAGCACGAGGTCGCTTTTGTTTTCCTGCTTCTGGCCTGAAGAAGACTTCAAAGCCACAAAACAGGTCATTTATTCTGCAGTTTGCAGAGAAAAGAGAGAACGGAAAAATTATGTTTTTGATTCGTCGTCACTGTAATTTGGGTTTGGTCAGAAAGTTCAACAAAAAAAAAAGCATTGTAGAGTTTTGGATAAATAGTATTGCACATGTATCGATGCAACAATTAAGTGATGAATTAATAATTATAACCCTGCATTATAAATATAACAATCTGAAAGGGGTTCTGCAGAACAGATACTTTTTGTATTATAAGTATATTATGGTGCTAATAGTTATGTACTTTTACTTATTTTGAATGCAGGACGTTTTACTTGAAAAAGAGCATTTCTACAGTGTAGTATTACTATTTTTACACGAGTAAAAGATGCAAGAGACATTTCCCCTCGAAACAACTCTCATGGATTCATTTAAATAACCGCTTTAGGCCCAAAGAGGTCAAATTAATTAAAGAAAAGCAAAGATTAGAGAAAAGTCCTAAAAATTTAAGCAGATCTGCGGAGCAGAACTTCTTCTGCCTCTCGTTAATCATCTCATGACCTCTCAGAGCTGGAGATTAAGTAGCTCCAGCAGCTGCAACAGTAAAGTACTGTTCACACATTGAAGCGTCAGTCTAAACCGCCTAATAATGATGTTATTAGTATGTAGTAATAATGATATTATTAGTATATAGTAATAATAATAACATCTTAGTCTCAGAGGCCAGCAGTTGGTACTTTTACTTTTACTCTGTGGCTGTTCTTGACTACAAGAAAAAGATCATCTTTTCACAGCATGTCTTCTTCTTTATACATCAAAATGAAACTGAAACTGGTTTAAACTGGTCAAAATGAAACTGAAACTGGTTTAAACTGGTCAAAATGAAACTGAAACTGATGAAGTCTTCATTTAAACTGCTGTATTTAGACTCTGAAGACATTTGTTACGAATAGTTAGTGTCCTAATTATATCAACACATCTTGCAAATGCATGAATGAATGTTGTCTGACTATTTATTTCCTTGTTTGACTTTTTGAACGGTGCTATTAATAAAATTACAAGTATTATATTCTCATGCATATCTTCTTATGATTTGAGTTTTGGAGTGTTGGTCACTATTTTATCGACCAAACGGTTCTATATTTAATATAATAGTAATGATTCAAATACTAGTTTAGCTGCCGTGGTACACATGATGTGCATAAATCATATCAAGAAATTTACTTCAATTCGAGAAAAAATACTTTCTCCTTAAGTGGACAAAAATGTATTTATACTCACACATCCTTGTTTCAAAATCGATGTTGGGTCCTCAAAAATATCCTCTTTAATGCAGGCGCTGCATTTCTGAGGTCCATTACTGCAATAAAACAACATTATACGGACTTACTGCAAATCCAAAATATGCAAACAGAAGACACTACTTTTATAGGACTTTACTACAAGTTAGTACAAGTACACGTTGGTACAAGTACACTTTTTGTTGCTTTATACTTCTACTTCACTGCGATTCAGAGGCAAATATAATAGTTTTTACTCACTACATTAATTAGTTATTCAGATTCACTTTATAAATACAAAAACATAAATTATCTAATAAATATTTTTTATAGATTAAGATACCCAGCAGTATACAAAGTAGCTAAAAATAGCCCCTTGTTTACTAGCTGCAGCATTAAAGGGATGAACACATGCAGGCACCAATATTTATAATCAAATAATATCATATATACTGTATCATTCTCAAACAGACCATTCTGCATAAAGAGTACTTTTACTTTTGGTATTTAGAGTATATATTGATGCTAAAGGTTTTCAGTACCACCGCTGCAGATTCCCCCCAAAATACGTTATTATATTAAAATGTACTTTTCATACTTTCTGCTTATTTTGATGATAATACTTGATGATGTACTTTGAATGCATGACCTTTACCTGCAACAGTATTTTACACGTAGTATTGATACTTTTCACTCAAGTAAAAGATCTGAGTACTTCTTCCACAGCTTCATCATACTCCCAAAATACCACAATATAATAAATATCATTCTGAAATGGGTCATTCTGTATTACTTTTGGTAATTTCAGCATATCTTTCTGTACTCGTACTCAAATAAATGTGTAAATGCACAACTTTTTCTTGCATCACTGTGATATTACTACTTTCACTTCCTCCACCACTACAGATACCGCCTAAAAAACACAATATAATAGATATCATTCTGAAATGGGTCATTCTGCATAACGAGCACCTCACTTCTGGTACTTTTTACTAAAGTAAATTTGTGAACGCGTGACTTTATCCTTGCAGCGCGGCAGCAAATACCACTTCTCCTCCCTCCGGCGCTGCAGCACACACACGGCCACACAGTTTTACCTCCTCACCTCACAGTCCTGTTGAAGCAGTAGGAACAGAAGCGATGGCCACACTGCGCCTGGAACGGCCGTCTGAGGATGTTGTGGCAGCAGTTGCACAGGTGCTTGTCTTCCAGCTTGTTGCCCAGGATCTTCTTGGGGAAGCCGGGCTTGTTGCTCTCCATGGACGAGGGAGGGGACGGCTCCTGCGTGGCCATGGTGTCTGTTCACACGTCACACCTGGAGGTGAGAAGGTGGGGGGGACTTCATTTGGATGCAACAGTTAAGAGAGAATATGCTTTTCCTGTTTTTAGCACTGACAGCCTTGAAAAACGTGAGTGTGAAACCTGATCCAACATGGTCCATGCCTCCCCCCTCCTTCCCCCCCCCCCCCATCACATGCCAGCTGGAAGGCCCACACCCTTTGTTTACATTTCGAGTATGCATCCCTGGCTCGTTCTTGTGCTTGACTCGGACCCACAACAGACGCCGCTGTATCCCTTTCCGGTGGAAACGAACGCTCTGCTCAGCCTACCCAGTAACGACGCTGACAAATCGCGCATCCATTGTCTCTCCTCCGCTTCCTTTCCGCCTTCCTTGTCGGCTGTTGCTAAGCTATCAGCATCCTTTTAGTCAGAAGTGGTACCCAGCGCGCAGCCACGCCCCTTTCAAATCTGAAGCTTTGCAGCCTGAAAGACACCATTAACCGACTGGAAGGAGAACAAGAAAAGAAAGAAGAAGCTTTGTCGCAAACGTTGCAATCACTAGAGTTTGCACTTACCAGCGGGTTTTTTTTTTTTTAGTCTAAACTGTCATCGCGTGCAGAGGCGCAGGAATCACCTTTCCTGGTCGCAGGCAGTCGCGCGCGCAGCGTGTCGATATCGCATGTGGTTTCGCAGCCGACTGGAGGGGTTTTCTTCAACGTTAGCCACATAATATAGACGTGCTCCCCCGAAAGCGATGGCTGTTATTGTCCAATATCGCCATTGCACTTTCAGACTGGCTGTTACGTCATACGGTGGGCCGTCCGCGGGGTTGATAGGCAGACGAGAGGTGGAGGCGCGCGTGCCATTGGTTCAGACCCCCACGAGTGGGCGGGTTCGCTTTGTTGGGAAATAAACATCCAGATAACCCTTTTTTTTAAATAAATGCATGTTTCTGCTTTTTGCATCCGTTTAAAGAAACTCGCATTCTTCATCGTTTGCCTGCAGCCCTTTGTAAAGCATGTGCTGACATTTATTAATATACATTTGTGTGTGAGATGTGCCACACACATTTGTGTGTGGGATGTGTGTGTATACATACAAACATACATACATTATATATATATATATATATATATATATATATATATATATATATATATATATATAGAGAGAGAGAGAGAGAGAGAGAGAGAGAGAGAGAGAGAGAGAGAGATTGATAATGTTCAGACAAAGTATAATCAAATAAATTATAATAATACATACTGTTGTTTTATCATAGATGAAGCTACCCTGTAGCATATCAAGCAGCTATATGTGTATGTATATATAATATATAATTACATTCTGTATTCTTCTGAAATGGGCCATTCTGCATAATGAGTACTTTTACTTTTGTGCTATAAATGTATTTTGCTGATAATACTTTGGTACTTTTACTGTGGTTTTGGTACATTCATTTAAAATGCACAGAATAAAAATACTGTTTATATTTTATTGTTTTTTCTACTAAACAGTCTGATAATAAGATAGCATCAACTCTGCAACATTAAACATATGGAGAAAAAAAAATATAAATATGTAGCACTGACAGGGTGAGTACATTTTTTGATAGCAAGTATTTTTACACTGTAGTATTGCTGCTTTTGCTTCAGGAAACTGCAATGCCAATTGGCAGAAGGACTTGTGATTAGATTACTTTAGACTTATTTGCATGCGTTTATGATCTGTGTGTTCAGACCTGCTGATAAATAAATATGTTCCCATAAAAAAAAATACAAATTCAGACCAACAGAAACTGTATCCAAGACCTTTATTTCAAGACTACGATACAAACGGTAGTTAAAGGCACAGTCTGAGATCTAGATGTAAACAAACCACCACAGTTTAAAGCACAGGCGCTTTCTCTTCTATCGCTCCTAAAATAACCGACAGGTCTTTTGATCCACAAACATCTTTCTATAGTTTCTGTGGAAAAAGTACGGGACAATTTTTAAAAACTACTATCAGCTGAGAAGCTCTGAAATGAAATATTACATTAAAAACCATGCACATGGTTAAAAAACATTTACAACAAGAACAACTATGAAACATTTCACTGAGCAAACCTCTATTCACATAAGCAGTTAATTTTCTATCTTCTGATACAACACACTGTAACAATAAGTTGTCTTTTCATGTCATTAAAAGATTTTGACATCAATATCGGAGTAATTTTTACACATGACATAAATATAATGTAATTTGACCTTTTAAGAAATGTTTGGAAAACATTGAAATATGACCTTTGGAACTTAGAAAAAAAATCCCACTATTGAAAAATACAAAGTAAAAGCGCCCAGATAAATACAGCATATAGGCCTAAATGTTCACTTCACCAACACACTGCCTCAGTTTACCTTCCTGCACAACATTTTATTCTGAAAAAGTTATAAAATAGTCCTGAGTGGAACGAGGAAAGAAGCTATTATTGCACAATTTAAGTTAAAGTTCAATCTGTTTTGAAAAAGCTTTCTGTGTCAGCTGTCCGGCAACAAACCTGATCCCTGCTGATCTTCAGTGATAAACCAACATCTCTAATGAAACAGAAAAGCTGCTGTCCAGACGGACACAAGTCTTTTTTTAAGTCTCCTCAAGTAGTTTCCGAAGGCTTCTTTGAATCTAGGATTTAGAAACAAGAAGGACATATGAAAACATGCTCGGCTAAAACATTATTAAACTCATATTACTACTGCAGGTACCTCCACAGACATGTTCAAAAGAAGGTTAAACATTTTGAAAAATGTACTCATTTGCTTTCTTGCTTAGTTACATGAGAAGATCAATACCTCTCATATATCGCTCCGTTAAAAACAAAGCTGCAGCCAGCACATGGTTAGCTTAGCTTAGCACAAAGACTGGAAACAGGGGGAAACAGCTAGCCTGGCGGTGACTGCCTACTTGCAAATGAACATGTTATATCTTGTTTGTTTAACTATTAAATGTGACCTGGGACAATGTGACACCCCGCTGGGAGTAGTCTGGGTGCTAAACCTAAAAGTTAAACCATACTATAGCATATTAATGGTTACATGAATGGCTTTTCCCGCAAATTACATGTTTGAAAGCTGCACACACAAAGCAGCGACCCACACGACATAGAGGCAAGACATTGAGTGAAATCTTTTTTTCTTTTTGATGTCACTCATATGTTTGTCTTTGTGGGGTCGTGTGAACACAACTCTGTTTAAACAGATGCAGGCTCTGTAGCGTCCAGATAACAAGCTCATGGATCAATAACTCCTCCCTTCATCCTCCCCTCGCTTTGGATCTTTGAACAGAGCCAGCCTAGCTGTTTCCCCTTGGTTACAGTCTTTATGCTAAGCTAAGCATCTCCGTGATGAAGACACGGCCTTCTAAATAAGCAAAATGTCTAACTATTTCTTAACTGCAACAAAAAAAAAAATCTGTAATTTATTTTATTGAATTCATCACTTCACAATGCCTCCATACACTTTTAATTCGGTTGACAGCTGCCCAGAGGTCACAGCCGTCTTGGCTCATCAGTGCGAAAGCTTTTTAATGTGTGCAAATCAATTCTGAACATTTTGATTTATGATATGAAAGACATGAAAGGAATACGTAACCCACAAAATGATAATTTGTTCATCAATTACTCATCCAATGTTGCCTGGACTTCGTGAAGAAAACTTTGTTTTTAATGGGAGAATAAAAACAAATTATTGATGGAATGAAAATGGTAAAAAAAAAAAAAAGGAAATGGGTTTGCGTTTAACGACTTAATCAAAACATTTCCAAACTCTCTGCTGCGGTTTAATAAGTCTCACTTATCCAGTCGCATTTTCAAAACTACACAAACATGCATCTTCGCTGAAACCTCACCATTTAAAACACTTTGGACTCATTCGCCTGCACAAGCGTTTTTTTTAATAATTACCCAAAATAACACGTGGTGAGTTATTGAAAAACAAATATTTTATTTTATTCTCAAATTCTTTTGTGGGTGAGGTATTTCTTTACGCTACTCAGGGACTTTTCCGTGACCAATGTTTGCTGTGTGAGAGCATGAAAACTGGACAAACCTTTTCTAGCTTGAACAAGTTGGAAGACAGTTCTCCATAAATCTCAGCATTCACTTCTTCCTGAGGCCGGTGGCTCACCGCGTGTCTGCAACGACCAACACATGCACTAAAATCATGAACCGACTATTGTGGGATGTCGCAAACAAAAAAAAAAAACAGCACGAGTGCATTTGTTCATCGTTTGGTGAAACGGTGACGTGGTGAATCCGGCTCTTACTCGTTACGGATGTGTTGCCCCACGGACACCAAGGAGTTCAAGCGGTGCTCGAGAGCCACGATCTTGAAAGCCATGTAACAGGAGGACAAGACGAGAACACTCACTCTGTGAAGAGACACGCAAACACAGTCAGACAGTTGCTGACACGCCCAAAAGAACGATTGTCTTGTCAGAGTCTCGTATTCGGCCTCGTGGAAGGTTACTCACAAAAACAAATAGAGGAGCAGGATGAATTGTAAGGACATGGGCTGTGAGGGCTTGTCTGTGAGCTTTGTTGACGCTACGGGGGGAAAAAATGAAATATATGTCATGCATGAGAGGTAATGATTGAAACAACGACCCTGGCTGTGTCTGATTGTAACATAATCCACCTACCAGCACCTCTACATGTAATTAATTAACACATTGTGATATAACTTCACTTAAAACCACAACTTTTATTTTTTAACATTTCGTTTTTTGTGTGAATTAACCCTTAAATGCACGAGTGTTTATCAAAACACAATGCTGAATGAGCTACACACTGAAACCATACTGCATGTAATCTTTTCATACCATATTTTTATCCATTTATCAACTACAATTATTTGCTTTCATGCTCTTGCGTTTGTGCGATACATGTGAAGTTTAGCCTAGCTTAGCATAAAGACTGGAAACGGGGGGGAAACAGCTAGCCTGGCTCTGTCTTTAGGAAACAAAATCCACCCATCAGCAACTCTAAATCTCACGTTATCTGGTTTGTGACGGTGAAATGACACCTGATATACCTTTGGACAGATTCAGGCTAGCTGCTTCCTCCTGTTTTCAGTCTTTATGCTAAGCTAAGCTAACCAGTGGCTGACTGTAGCTTATTTTTTACTGTACAGACGCTCAGCAGGAACGCAAATAAGAGTATATGCCAAACTATTAAGGTACATGTACATCAATTACTTGGTTTATATCTGATATTTCCAATATGCATTTCTTCTAGGATCACTGAAATCCAAAAGTGGGAACCAAGTTTGTTTTAACTCAAAGATAACCAGTATCAAAGTACCGTTCTTCAGGGCAGCTCCGTGTTTTTGGCTCGGAGTCTGTAGATGAACGTCTGCATGGACTGAAACCTCGGCGCTCTTCACTGCACTTAGAAATGTGTCCGGGAGGCCGGCGAAGTCTGCTCAAACAAAAAGGAAAGAACTTGTGACTCTGACTGCCTAAGTAAATAGTATTAATAGACTCACCAAACGTCTTTACAGATCAACAAGGGCTTTATGTTCTCTTGCAAGATGAAAAAAAAAGAAGATGTTATTTGTTATGCGATAGGATCATCTCTGTTTTCATGCCAACTGTCTTTGATATAACACAAATAAAAGCCTCCATGGCTCAAATTTTTCTTGCCTTCCCTTGAGCTATGTGCAAACTAAATACTGTCTGAGCCACTGTGACACCTGGCACCCTAAGCACATTTGCAGAGAGGGGAAAAAGGGATAAAGTACACAGAGGGATGAGGATGGAGCACACACACCGGTTATTTTGTCATAATCCGGAGTTTGCGAGCCGGAGCTGCTGCTCTCCATCATCTCCTGACGTCTTTGTTGCACAACTCCATCGAGGTTGGAGAAGTCGGCAGAAAGGTCCTGCAGTGCGCATACAGGAAACACACAATATACAATGGGTACCACATGCAGAGAAGGTATTGTATAACATGAGGACAAGGTATTTCTGTAGATTAAAATCACAATGGAAAATACACAACAATGACGACAATACTCCTGACTGACCAAAGGAAGCGACGATGGGCATTTCACCCTGAAGCTGTTTTCACAGGAGGAAATAATGGGGCTACTAGTCTTATCCACCTGGAAGGACATGAAGAACAAAATATATTTTTTTAAAGCAGTAATACAAGTTTTTTTTTGCCACTTTGCAGCAGCAGAACAAGCAGCCAGCAGACATATTTATAGCCAACATTATGTTTTATTTGGAGTTGTGATTCTGGCCGATGAATATAAGTCTAATATCGTCTCTCTTGTAGCTCTGCTTTTGGTCTCCTCCACCTCCTGAAGGAAATAGCTGGCTCTTTAGCTGCTAATCGCCTCACTGTGTTTTTCTTAAAGTTTATTTTTCTTTTCTTTCCTCAAGTTATATGTGCCTATGGATAAAGCCAGGCTAGCTGCTTCCCCCTGTTTCCAGTCTTTACGCAAAGCTAAGCTAGCCAGCTGCTGGCAGTAGCTTTATTCATATGTAGCATAAAAACATTAGAGTTGTATCAATCTTCTTATCTTAAACGCATGAAAACACATAAACTTATTTCCACAAATGTCAAAATATTCCTTAAATTTTAGCGAGTTATTGTTTTTATTTGTGTTTAGACTGTAAAATATCATAAAATAGTGCAAAAGAGCCCATCACAATTTCCTAGAGGCCACGACGCTAACGTTTTCAAACTGCATTTTCAGGCAGCCGACAGTCCAAAATACAAAAATATTAAATTTACTGTCATATGAAACAGAGAAATTTGGGACGCTGGAACATGTAAATGTTTCATATTTGAGCTTGAACGATTAAATCAACCATCGAAATAGGCACAATAATAAAGGATAAGATAATAATATATAAAATAGAAACCATTGAATTCTATTGCGACGAATAGGACGTTACTTACCCCCAAATGAATGCAGATGGAATTCAGGAGTTTGTAGGTGGTGTTTCGCGAGAGGAAGGAAACAAACACATGCTGGGAAAAAAAACATAATTTCTTTTAATCAGAATCACCTCCATGTTGATGTCAGAAAAACTGCGTCAACCATCTTCTCACCTGATCACTTATTGTTTCGATCACAAGGGCGTTTGGCACCAACAGTGCAGTTTTTGTTTTTTTGATGAACGTCACAGACACCACTGGGATAGAAATCTGTAAAAAGACGAAGAAGAAGAAAAAAAGAGACGCTGTCATGATGTCCCAGATAGTTCACCCATGGAAGATGAACTTTATCACAGTCAGTGTCGTACCTTGGTGTCCCTGCCAAAGACTTTGGAGTGGAAACAGATCCAGTTATCGGAGAGGAACATCTTGCCCTGATATAAAATGTCTCTCTGCAGGGCACAAGTGTAGCCTGTCGACACAAACGGAGCTTAGTATCATGTCTTTGCTTCTCACGTGCGAGAAGAGAATCTGAAACTTACTTTGTTTGAGGATCTCCTCTCTTCTGATCTCCTTGAATAACTTGTGATACTGGGCGTTTGTCTTTGATAACTGAAAACAAAACCAGATATTTTATTTTGTCATCAAACTGCAACAACAACAAAAAAAGTGTAATATGTGATAAGAGTTTGCCGATTAGATTGGACGCGTCCGTACGTGACTGTACTGGGATTTCTTCCTCTCGAACTTTATTTCCCCGTCACTCGGACTCAGCGGCGGAGCGAGCGGCTTCAATCTGACGAATGAAAGATAAAGTAAGATTAAGTGTTTGCGTTCAGGAATGCATCGTATAGCAACAAAAAAAAATGTAAATGTCCTTCATCTGACTTTGCATGGTCTCAGCGGTGGTTACATAAGAGCTGCTTACACAGCAACAGTCAAATCTGAAAACAGCACTTTGTTCATGCTGGTATGCAACAGTCAGGTGGAACTAGAGAGCTGCTTTCACAACAGTGAAATCAATCCAGTTTAAGCTACGATAAGATTATGTTGTCAAGGAAATGTATTTTATATTCTATAGATTTCTTTAGCGGGTTGCTAAATTAGTATTTTAAACCTTTGAGCTATCAGTGAAAATAGATAGCTTCTTTTTTTTACCATAATGACGCCATGTTTATGTAAACAACACAGTTGATAACAATCCAAAGACAAGATTTAGTAAGAATCAAGGAATCTAAACTAAGTCCAGTTGTTTTAGCGCAACACAATATTTAGATTGTGTTGATTTAAAGGGCACAGCTTTTCATTTTGTTGGTGTTGAGGCACAATTACATGTGCAATTTAAAGTCAAAAGTCAGCTTTATTGTCGATTCTTCAACATGTGCAAACAAACTGAAGAGTTGAACAAAACGTTTCTCTTCTGTCCAACATATAAAGTAAATACAGATAATAATAATAAAGTGCAAATCGAAACATTTTTTTTAAAGAACATTGAGACAACATAAATATTAAGAAAAACAATCAGTCTGTATTATAGCAGCATTCATTCCACTTGTAGTTGCACATTGAGAAACTAATATGTAACTTGTGTTGTACGTGTGCTCTCAATGAGACAACCTGTTTAAATGCATAGAAACTACCAATTATTTTCTTGATTAACTGCTAGAAAAAAAGTTTAAAAAAAAGACCAAAGGGGCATCTACAAATATCTTATCTTCTCACTCAAATAGTCCACAAAAAATGAATAATGTTGCTTTAAAAAATGACTCAAAACAACATTGTATTAATAGATATATTAAGCTAAACATCCACATATCTGGAACAAGGTGAAAGCTGCAGAGACCCTCAGCTCCTCTCAATCCAGATTGAATACTTTTCTGTTTGCTGTTGCCTTTAATTGAACCAGATTCAATTGCATCTCACTACGGTATTTTATTTCTTAAACTGCACTGTAACTTTTATTCAACTTTTATTTTGCTTTTTGACTGTTTTAATGTTTTGATGCTTTTATGTGAAGCACTTGGAATCGCCTTGTTGTTGAAATGTGCTTTACAAATAAACGTGCCTTGCCTAAAGTTGTTATAATAGGTTTAAGCGACGATCAATAACCTTCCTCACCTCATGCCAGCTGGTTTCCTCTTGCTCTCCGGCGGGTCCGCCTCGGGGTCCACACTCAGCTGGAGGTCTCCAGGTGACCCTGCGCGCCTCCTGGGTCTCCTCTCCCCTGCATGGTCCACCTCAGACCTGCACACGTCACACAGGACACCTCGTCTCATTGCCTGTGCATCGTCTTCCCTGTTCAGTATGCGGGATACCTGCAGGCGTTGCATAAAGCAGCCATAATTCCTAACGCCAAAACTTTAGTCTCCTCGATGCAAAATGAACTCCATGCCACGTATACGCGCCGCGTGCTTCAGTTAAAACGCGTTGTACTTTAATTCGAAAAAGAAAAAGAAAGTAAACAAGCAGGATGTGAATGCAAATAAAGCAAACAATGCATGAGGCCTGGAAGGCATCCCGGGCCCTTCCTCTCCATCTTACCCGGACTTACCGATTCCCTCGGGAGTCCCTGTTGAAAAGTTGCTCCGGTGCGGAGAGCGGGGTCAGAGGTCTGTCCGCCGGCTCGGTCATCAGCACCATGGTCACTTCATATCCTCATCCATCGGATCCAACACACAAGCTTCCAGGAAGCCTTGGCACGGAAAGTTTTTTTTTTTTTTTTTGGGAAGCTCGACTTGGTCGACCGAGAAGCCCGGTAGAGGAGGAGCCGGGAAAGAGAGGAGGAGGAGGGAGCAGCGGGGAGCAACATGAGGGAAGAGGAGGGAAGAAGCCTGTGTGGATCGTGCATAAACATGGCAAAGAAACAGGATTCCCCTATTATAAAGTAGATTAATAAAACGCTGCTCAGCGTTGGACTTTTTGCGTAAAAAGAAGTGCCACCAACTTCTGAGCAGCTGGTTCCAAACTGTCTTCTTGTCCTGACTTTTCAAACTACATTAAAGTTATATCAGAGTGTAATAGAGAGAGATTTCCAGCAGGGGGCAGCAGAGACCAGGTGAGCGCTTTCAGGTTTTACCCCTCGTGACTACCACAGTAAACAAATACAATTTAAAGGCTGGAATGAAAGTACTGCACTTTAGTACTATTTAGAGGTATTGTACTTTATTCATTTTCTTCTACTTTATAGTTTTACTCTACTACATTTCAGATGGAAATAGTATATATATATATATATATATATATATATATATATATATATATATATATATATATATATATATATTAAATGAATCGTTACTTTACAGCTTCAGATTGCAAAATATAATCAACTCGATAAATGATTATATCGTATACTACGCAGCAGTATGTAAAGTAATTAAAATAAGCACATTAATACATCAATAATTAGAATTCGATAATATATTATATATTTTTTTGGAATTATATATTCTCTAAAATGAGCACTTTTAAGTATATTTCGATTTTTTTATTTGAATACAGGACTATACAGTATTATTTTATTGCTACTTTTACTCAAGTAAAGAATAATGATTGTACTTTACTCCATTTCCATCCTTCTTTCTACAGCTGAGAGGGAAGTATTGTACCTTTTACTCCACGATATTTATTCGATAGCAATAGCTACCGAAAGTTTCAAAAGTTTTTACATAAAACTACAGGATAAGATCATAAAATAAAAAATACGTAGTTAAAGATTAACGTTTCTAGTTTCCAGTCTTTTGTTGCTCGTGAGGTTTTACACAAAAGCAGTGTCTGGTTTGGGCTCATTAAAAGTGTTAACTCTTTATTGCACAAATAGTTTTTTGAGCAACATCTACAGCATATGTTGAGCGTGAAGCTACATTATTTTTTATACCCAAAATAATGGTAGTTTGATTGTACAATAGGCCAAATGTCTAAAACATGTACACTTCTATTGTTATTCAGATGTCGTGAAACGTCATATGCTACATGTATCTTGTCTGTACTTCCTGTCTTTGACCTCCAGGTGTTGTTGTTGCAGCATTTCATGAAAACATCAGTTATTTTGGAGGAAAAGACTTCATTAAAGTGGCACAGCCAGCGATGCAAGCTAGCAGGTAGTTAGCTAGCAGCTAGTTAGCCTGCCATTAATCATGGCTGACAAGGAACACAAGGGGTCAAAGGTCAGAATGCTGACAGCAGACTCTGTTATAAACTGCCTGCGCTGGGAGAAATGGAGAGTTTGTTTACCGGCTCACATCTACAAAGAAATGTGAGCGGAGTTGATGTAAAGTGACATAAAAAAAATATATTTTAGTAGTTACAAAACAGTCATTACTGTTTGAATAAAATATGAACATCCAGCTGATCATAATGAACGTCACGGTAAAAATTTTAGTAAAAGTACCACGTATCAAAAGTTAAGACACATATATTATTGTATAATACATTTTAATGTATCAACTACTTAACATAGAATTGGTCATTTTAATACGTATAGGAACAATAGTTTTTTTGTTATTTCCAAAATATTTCCTGGAAAGATATATTTAATTTGGTGCTAATTATATACAATGATTTAATTATAAATAAAGTGTCAAATGTGTACAATTGAAATAAAGGAATTTTAATTTATTCTACTGTAAATACTTTTGTCAATAAAAATAAAAATAATAACTTGGGTTTAAATTAAGCTTTTATTTCAATGAATATTACAAATTTTCCAATATTTAGTACCAAATTACACAGTTCTTTACAATAACTTTTGAAGGGAACTATTAGCAAATGGCATGCGTACATAATAAAGATGCTGCCAAACATGTAAATCTGTAAAAACAATATTGGTGTCAAGTGGAGTAAAACATGGAATATATTCGTAAAACATACTGGAAATACTGGAGACAAGCTACTGTTTCCCCCTGCTTCCAGTCTTTATGCTAAGCTAAGCTAACCCACTCATGACTGTATTGCTTCACATTCAGCGTACAGACATGAAAGTCTGCAAGAAAGCAAATATTTCCCAAACTATCCCTCTAAAGGCTGTTTTAACACGAAAAGGAGGATGATTATTAGATTAAATGTGAAAGATGAGACTCTTTCTGCTGCCGTTGCCTTCTGACAAAACATATCGTCCTTTTCAGAGCCTGTCAGATATTCCAGCACAGAAAGACAGAGAACAAGGCCGGCACAGAGAAAAGCAGGGTGCTGCTTCTGCTGCTGTGTGGAGGGAGAGTGCACAGAAAAAAAAAAGAGAAAAATTGGTACTCGTGACGGGGGAAGATTGAAGTCCTGTTAAGTGCTCTGCTTGAAAGCATGTCTGGCCTCATTAGCTGTCAGTTGTAACAATACTGAACTGGCAGTGAAGACAGGTTGGAGTCTAGTGGTCATAAATCACTCCTCGACAGCCGCCTGACAAGCTGGGAACCAGTACACAGGCACGGGCACCCTCTCAGCCTGTCAAGACACCGCATAGGCACACTGTAATCTGACGAAAATCATCGCCCTGAAATTACATAGAGCCTGGAGAAAGGAACGGAAAAAAAGGGGTGTTTTGTCAGAAGGAAATTGCTTCTATTTCACATGTATGTGCACTCGTATGTAACCCCTGCATGGCTGTGTCCATTAGCTAAATGAGCGGTGGCTGCAGTGGCTTCTGTAGGGAGGAGGAGGAGGAGAGGAAGGGGGAGGGAGAGGGGGGGGGGGAGTAAAGAGCAAGGCCAGCAGGTCATTAATCACGGCCCCTGACATGCAGAGCAGGAGGCCAAGGCTCCCCTATGCATACAGCTGCTGGGCCACACTCAATGCAATGTGTTGACCCTCGTTGCCTCCCTCCCCACACACACACACACACACTCTCACACACACACACACACACACACACACACACACACACACACACACTCCCAGCGCCTGTGGCTCTCATCTGTCCAACTCCCTCTCCGTTTCTGTCACTCATTTGTGCTGTCAGACACCACCTCCTCTTGACCAACCGCAGCGCAGGTTATTTATTTTTTTACTTTTCACTTGAGTCAGTGAATGCAACATTTTTTTTGTTTAATTTATTTTTAGCCTCGCTATAACGTGATGGCTCCACCACTCTGGTCCAGGTTATACCTCAAAATACGATCTGACGGGTAGGCGGGGGAACCTGGTGCAGACGTTCACGTTCCCCAGAAGATTAATCCTCTCGGTGATCCCCTGACATTTCCTCCAGCTCCACCATGAGGTTGACATTTGTTTGTCAAAGTGAAACGTCTCAACGATTTATTGGATGGATTGCCATGAAATTTGCTAGAGATATTCGTGCCACCCTCAGCAGTACGACGGCGTATTGACGCCGCTGTAGGTAAAAAAAAAATGCTCAGGATTTAAGAGATTAAAGTCGATAATTTACAAGAAAAAATACGTGGATATTCAGTAAAGAAGTAAATGAACAAAACAAAAACTTTCATATTTTTTTATAGATTTGTGAGATTAAATTCCATCAAACCACTGTTAAACGTTGCGTTAACATGAACCACCAAGTGCAACATATACTGATTAGTATTTCTGTTCAGAAAGAACATACAATATAATGTGTATATGTACCTTTCAGGACCTTCGCCCCGCTCAAAAAAACATAAGAAAGCTATTAGCGCCTTACTCGGTTCAGTAATCTTACTTAATATACATATTAATATTACATCGTATGAAATTAAATGAATTTTAGTGTTTCATCTCGAGCCACAATATTAATCCTGTAGTAGCTGTATTTATGTTTGTTTCACACACTCCCCATTTATGTGTACACAATCTGCCAAATAATTATAATTGTAGTTTGGTTATGCAGCTGTAAATCTGTTATTGAAAGAAAGAAAAAATAGATTTCTCCCAAAGTGTACTGTATCCAACAATAAGATGCAATAAAAAAAGAACACTTTAATTTGTGCAATACTTTGGTTTCTGAACAAAAACCTGCAAAAGTAACGACATTCCCATCAACCTAAGCTGTTTAATTGTGTTTCATTAGCAAATGTTAGCATGACAACAACATTATTCCGGCTGAACATCAGCATGTTAGCGCTGCCGTTGTTAGCATTTAGCTCAAAGCAGCTAGCCTCTGCGAGTAGATCATTTTCATGCAGTATCTTTAGTCGATACTCATTCATGCAGCTAATACCTAGACCTGACTCATCATCTGGCCGTCTCCCTTCACGTACATCAGTCACACACCTCAGAGGGACCGAGCACAGCCAATAAAGAAACTGGGAACCAAAGGCCCTGCTCAAAGGGAGGGGAGGGGGTAGACTAGAGGTTACTTATTCACTATTCCCACCCACGTTTCCACAGTTCATCCCTCACAAAAAAACTCCGCTTCCCTAATCTCTTGGTTGCCACAGCTTTTTTTTTAACTTATATTTACCTATATATATATATATTTAAAAAGACACTGGGTATTGTAGTTAGAGGTGAGGGCCGGGTCGGTTGGTCCGAGTGAGTCCCGGGTGCAGCTTGACAGCTCCAGTGATTAATGATGACAGACTGTGGAGCTGCTCCTTCATCACATGACAGGCCTTTAACCTCTCAATCAGCCTAAACCCGTGCACAGAAAAAGGAGGAAAAAAAGCCAAAAGAAATGATGGGAGGAATCTCAGAGACAGTGAAATGGTTTCTAAACATTAAAATCATTAAGTCACAAATTGCAAACATATGCGCTGATACTTTGTCTGTATTGTGTGTGTGAGATACGGATAGCAGACGTCTGCCGCCCAGAAATAAACTCCTCTGCTTTCATTTTGTCTTCTCTCCAGCTTTATCACTTCATCCATCATCCGACGATGAGGCCTCTTTTTTTTCAAGTGGTCCAAAAATAAAGAGGACACAGATGTCAGCCAATGCTACACTGATGTTTCTAAAAACAAAACAAAAAAATAAAACACCATGAAGCCATAACTTACATCCAGCCACAGACGGAGAGGAACAACACATTTAGACTGAGCTGCTCACATGTGTACTTTACTTCATTGTATGCTACTTTGTATTTATAGTGTTCTTTTTTCCATGTATTTGATAGTTGTGTAAGTTTACAGATTCAACAGATAATAGTAAATATTATAATAATTTTCTTTGGTTTAGCCACAAGTACCGAGAGTACATAAACCAGCTGCAACATTCAAGTTATGAACGATCAATAACGATAATCAAATAGGGTAATGTGCATTATTTTGAAATACTGCATGAACAGTTTACTTCATACCACTGTTTAAGTATACTCTTATTGATACTTTTGTACTTTTACTTCATATTTTTTATGAATGACTTGTACTTGTCACCGAGTATTTCTACACTGTTATATTGTATTTTACTGAAGTAAAATACCTGACTCCTTCAACCATTGTTAAGTTAAGTATACTTGTATTCATACTTTTGTACTTTTAATTAAGTCAGATTTTGAGTGCAGGACTTTCTGTTTATTAGGTATACTTTATTACTTTTTTTTAACTTTACTGAAGTAAATGATCTGAGTACTTCTTCCACCACTGTTTATGGATACTGTTCTTAATACTTTTGTACTTTTACTTAAGTAACATTTTGAATGCACAACTTTTACTTATAACAGAGTATTTCTACACTGTTATACTCTTATTTAAATTTAAAGATCAGATTACTTCTTCTACCGCTATTTAAATAGGTTGTTCTTAATACTTTGGTACTTTTACTTAAGTAACATTTTGAGAGCAAGGCTATCACTTGAAACACAGTATTTTTACACTGTTACATTACTTTTACTCACATAAAAGATCAGAGTACTTCTTCCACCGCCTCTCGTTCTTCATGTGTATGGTGTTTAAAAAAAGATGTCGACAGAGGGAGTTTAGTGGTGTACAAGAGGGCAAACGCAATTATGGCTTCTTTGCTAATGTGCATGGCCCCAGCTGGTTCTGATCTGGCTGTGCTCTGAAGGGCTCCTAGCTCAGTTGTCAGCTCTCATGCATCACAGACCCGGTGCTTAACGGAAAGACGTGCTTTGGCAGCGACCAGCGGAGGCCTGGAGCCCAGCGGGTGCTGCTGGGTTAGCCGCATGCAGAGGAGGGGGTGTTGGTGACACCATCCTCTTCCTCCTGCATCTGGATCCTCACGGTCACATTCCCTCATTCCTTTTGGTTTTTCAACCTCTTCGTGAACGTAATTGGCCAACGTGACCCAGAGAAGACGCCACCCAACGCCACAGACTTGGGAGGTCAGAAGAGAAAGAATCCAAAATACACACACACACATATATACAGACACACACACACATGGACGGCAATGGAAAGAAAGGGAAAAAAAGTGAAAAAGCACAAACCAGAATGAAAAAGAAATGCCTGCATGGAAATAAGCAGACATGATTACTCAAATACAGTCATTAAGGAGGAAATGTTGTTTTTCAGGCTGTCAGGATGATTAATGAGGGACAGAAAATCCACTCAAACGCTGTTGTTTAGTCTAACCAGCAGACCTGATCTCTGCCACTAACGTAGAACAGACAGGATGTGTGTGTGTGTGTGTGTGTGTGTGTGTGTGTGTGTGTGTGTGTGTGTGTGTGTGTGTGTGTGTGTGAGAGCTGGTTTTTACCAGTCCTTTGGGGACATAATTGTGATTACAAAGCAACATTGTGGGGACTCGCCTCTTTTTCTTGGGGGGCAAACAAAAATGACGTGTACCCATCACGTAAATCATTACTTGTTGGGGTTTAAAGTTAGGGTATGGTTAGGATGGTGAGGGTTAGGGTGAGTCTCCAGGAAAATAACATAAGTCAATAAGTAATGTCCCCAAAAGTCATGAAAACCTGACTTCAAGGATCGACGGTTCGATCGTTGGTGTAATCCTCGGCTCAGCTAGCCCATGTCGATGTGTCATATATATATATATATATATATATATATATATATATATATATATATATATATATATATATATATAGAGGCATTTATATATATTATGTTGATGTAGGTGGAGCCGGAAATAGCATTTAAATGCTAAAAACATATACGTACTTTGACCAAAATGTAAATGTTTGGATTTGAATACATAAGAAACACTAAAGAGAAGCAAGAGAGTGATATAAAAACCAAAAAAAAAATTTAACTAATAGCTAATATGATGTGTCACTTGCATTTGGTTGTCGCTACTTCATTCTTGGTTGTTGGTGATGTTGTTGTGGAGCACCTTGTTGTTAAATGTCTATCTTTAATTGTAATGTATTTTTGCTGTGGTTGTAATTGTTTGACAGTGGCCACAGACGTGAAGAGATTGTACAGATGTATAAATGAACGAACTGAGAACGGACACAACGTAACCCTGAAGCTGCAGCCGCGCTTCACTGGATTTGCACAGGGGGAAACGAAGTCAAACGAATAACCTGAGATCTCTTTATTTGCCAAACACACTTGTTAGTCCTGGTCCCAAAAGAGTTTGTTCTCTTGGAACAAAGACAAGGAAACACACTGCTTTATGTAAGCTTACATTAATGATGAAGAAAAGGTTACCACACTTAAAATACCAGAAAAAAATATCTCTGCACTGTAATACAAGCTCAATACTGCTGTTTCTCATCGTGTGCTTTGTTTGGCAGGCGTAGCAACAGTAACTAACAGGGGTCATGTTCATTTCATTAACGTACCCGATTTATGTTAATAATGAAAATTGTTTCCTGTGATTTCTTTATTTTAATATGGCGTTTTCTGATGAAACGCAATCAAATACATCTTTTACAGCACAAAGTTCATTCAAGAATATTGTTTTATGCTGCAATACATCACCTGGTCTACATTGTCAACACCTTCTAGAGAAAATTATCCCTCTTTGTGAGCTTTTTCCAGCTCGTTCTGTGCCAGAAAGTCCTCAGAAACTCCAGATGTTCCTCCCAAAAATCATGCTGGAAGGCTGATAAGGAATCAGCTTTCAACAGATGCCTTGTGCCTCAGGACTCCGTGATTTAGTTGCTGTGAATGATGAAACAGGGTTTCAGTGTCTCACAGCCTGACAGGCTTTTATAATCATGAAAGCAGCTGCGAGTCCGGGTGACGTCATGTCAGCGGATGGGGAGCGAGAAATGAGAAGGTACATTTGTTTTTCCAGAGTTTCTCTGTTGATGTATTTGATAAAGCACGATATAAAATCACTGGAGTGTGGAAATGTAGCACAAGAGAAGTTGGTGCTGCAGCCAACTTTATGACAGTATGATGCTTAAACATAGCTGACAAACCGGTTTCGGTGGTCACCAATAGGTGGCATCCCAATCCAACACTATACCTCGAGTGCAGTACAAAAAACACAACTTAAATCCAGCAAGCTGATCGAAACATTTCTCCCATACATCAAGTCCAAGACCGGCATTGACTGTCCTACATTATCGACTTATTTCTTCAACGTGATAAACCTAAGTGTGTGTGTTTTTTTCTGGGCCGTATTGGTCAACTTAAAACCAGTTCGGACCTACAGGAGGGTTTCATGCCCTCGTACTGAACTCAGATGCCCCACAACAGCGTCTCAGACCGCTGAAACAGGAGCGCTTTCTCTTGTTACAGCGGGGGGCCGCCTGTTCTGGCCCCTGTGGGTCCCTTGTCAGAGCTGTGAGCGACCAGCGCGGGTCATCTATACTTCGCCGAGGGTGTCCCAGTGTCATGTTGCTAGGAAATGGCATATTACCGCTGCCAATCATGTGGAGACTGCAGGAGCCACTGCCAGGACGCCATCTTGGGCCCGATGCTTATCGGGATCCTGTATACGTGTACACGTTACATCCCTGTCTGCTAGGTCTGACTTTTATTGTCCGACACATTGTTTAGACCGGGCGTTAAGTAAGGATGCTGTTGCTTTAAGGTGACACTGCTTTTACTGCCGGACACAGGAATGTGAGCTGTATCCCTGTGGTCTGCTCATATGCTGCTCTGTCGACGCGGAAGTAAAGCACACCTCAAGTCATCAATCATGTGACTCGCTCACTTTAAAAATAGCCACTCAAAGCCAGGCGAGGAAAAAAGTTGACATCTTGCTTTCATTAGTTGTTAAGAGCAGACACACTTAAAGAAGGGATGAAAACTATCTATCTATCTTTCTATCTAACTTTCGTAAACAGTTTAAATGTATGGGAATAGTTTAGAAAAAGTGAGAGAAGTGGAATGTAGCTCAAGTAGTGTACCTATAGTACACATATGAAGTACTTATACTTGAGTATTCCATTGTATGCTACTACTACACTACATCTCAGAGGTAAATATTGTTCTTTTTACTTCACTGCATTTGTCTGACAGCTTTAGTTTCTTCCCAGATGATGTTTTTCTTCCCCTTCCTGTCCAGTAAAAACCTCGTATCTCCAGATGTGTTGATGTTGAATGTTTTTGATCAAGTGAAGGATGAAGTTTTCCTTTATGTGTTGAGAAACTCCTCCTCCTCCTCCTTCTTCTTCAAAGCTGTTAGAGATACGAGGTCTCAAAGCACAGAGACGCTAAAAACACATGATGATCTCATTGAATATGATGCGTGTATGTAGATTAAACTAAACAACAGGATATACAGTTAACATGCAACATACACATTAATACACATTAATGCAGCATGAATATTAATCCAGAAACATCGGGTATTTTAAAACACTAACAGGGAACATTCTACTGCACAATGAGTACTTTTACTTTTGAGGCTGTAAGTATTGGATAATACTGACATACGTTTACTGAAGTAAAGTGTTGCATGTAGGACGTTAAGTTGCAGTGGAGTATTTCCAGTGTGGTATTAGTACTTGTACTTCTCCTTCACCACTTCTAAAGAGAGAAGTTCAAACCCTGGGGGTTGAGGTTGTTTTTTGGTTGTCAATCAAGAATCGTCCCTGGAAACACATCAGATTGTGTTTTGTGTGTTGATTTTCTCCAAAAGGGAACCACCACGTCCTCTCTACACCGGTTTCAATGAGAAAAGGGAAGAGGTGCAACAAACTGACGTCAAACAACCTGAGATAATCACCAACATCTGATTGTTATTAGAAATGCAGAGTAAATAAAAGCTTCCAATTTGGAATTTTAATACTTTGCTGTATAAAAATGAATGAAACTTATGAGAGGAATTATGGTCGACCAGGACCACAGGAAATGAAGACAGAACAGAATTGACATCTTCAGTGTGATTTATTTAACAAAATATGACCTCCACTTTAACTGGATAACACCACAGGGTGTTCCAATTTTTACATAAAAAATATCACATCTCATTGTTATTGATTTGCTGTGGAAATAATAAAAAACAGCTGAGGAGTTCAGAGAAGGAGGGAGAGAGAGAGAGAGAGAGAGAGAGAGAGAGAGAGAGAGAGATGTGATTTCAACATTCTTTCACGAAGAAGTTCTAAAGATGTATTTTCGACATCTGTCATCTGGGCTTCCAGCATTTCTGCTCAGGATTGTAAAATGAGAATAGATGTTTGTGGTAAACAAGAAAGCCAGATCCCCAGTACAAAATAAATACAACTTCTCAGTAGGAATAAACAAAACATAAGGAACCAAAACAAATCATCGCCAACCATCGGGCTGAATAAACAGTTAAAGAGTGTACGCTGTGTGGAGCTTACATGCATCTCTTTGCAGGGAGAAAGCGACTGTGGCCGGACTCGCACCAGCCCACGGCTGCAACTTATTGCCATCCCTGCCACGCCGCATTTTTCCGCACTAAATCATCATCATTTGCAGCGAGAGCCCTGAACATCCAAGAGCTATTACGCAGCGTCCAACCATCAATTTGCAGAGCCCCGCGGGGCGGCAAAAGTCACCCGGGAGCGAGGAGGGGGGGGGGGGGGGCGGCGGCCATTTCTGCTGCAAAAGTATCCCAGCAATGTGCAGACATGCAAGAGCCACACGTGTCCTCTGAGCTGTAGGAGTGGAGCCTGATTAGAAACACGAAATCTCAAATATAATGTGGGAAGAAAGTGTGAAGATTTTGCACCCTCCACATCCTAGTTCCACGTGAATCCAGTCAGAGGAAGCGGCAACTTGCCGCAATTAGGTCAAAGCTTAAAGTAATAGCTTGGCATTTGGGAAAACTCGCCTATCGGATCTCTGGTTGCAAAGTTAAATGAGAATAATGATTCCACTCTTCTGTCTGGCTATTGAATACGAAGCTAGAGGCAGCAGCTGGTTAGCTTAGCTTAGCACAATGACTTGAAATAGAGGGGAACAGCTAGCCTGGCTCTAGAAGCTCACTTGTTTGTTTAATTCTACAAATACTCAAGTGCACGCTATTAATATGCGGTTTTATGCGGGGGGTTATGTGCTGGACTATATCTGGGCTGGAGTTCCATCGTGTTGATGGAAACTGGTTCCCATAAAACGTATTATATATCAAACAAATAAGATTTAGTGCTGGTTGGTGGATTTTGTTGCATTTGCACAGAGCCAGGCTAGCAGTTTCCCCCTGTTTACAGTCACTGTGATAAGCAAAGCGGGCTGTGGTTGCATATTTAAGAGAAAGATACAAGAGCGTTATCAATCTTCTCATCTGACTCTCTGCCAAAAAGCGAATAAGCGCACTTCCCAAAATGTCAAACGTCTCCTTTGAACGCGTAAGAGGGTGGTGTGTATCACTGGTAGCCCAGAGCAGATGCAGATCCAAGTCTTTGACTGTAGAGAGCGTAATGAGGGTAGTACGGGCCTGTGGTGGGCAGAGAGTGCAGGGAGATGGAGGAGGGTCCAGGGGGCATATGGACCTTATTGTAGGGGTGATAGCGAGCTAAACCCAGGCCGGGCGGCGCCCTGAGAGACAGGGAGCTGTGCATGGATCCTGGGCTGCTCTGGTGGGGGAGGTGGAGGTGGCAGGCCGCCGGTCCAGAGGAGGAAACGGAGAGCATCTTACTGTCCATCCCCACGGGCAGCGCTGTGTGCGTGCGCAGGTGAGCCAGCAGCTCGTCGGACGTGGCGAACCGCTTGTCGCACGGCCCGCCCGCCGACACCCAGTTGCAGGCGTGGGGCATGGGGTCGTTGGGGAGCATGAAGCCGTACGTGTAGAGCGGATGCGAGAGGGAGGAGGACACGCTGGACGACATGGAGCTCTGGTGGAGGGAGTGCAGCGGGTGGGAGGGGTACACCATTGGGAAGTTTGATTTGAGGGTGGGGGAGGGGTCGTGGATGCAGGAGTTGCAGTTGCTTCCGCCGAGGTGGGACACACTCGGGAAGCTTAGGCAGTAGGGGTCCCTGCATAGGCTCTGCATGAAGGACGGAGGGGAGGCCCCTGTGAGAGGGCTGGAACTCGGGTGCTTGCCCGGTACGCCCATGCTTCCGAGGCCCGACTTTGTCGGATCCATCCCGGGGACGAACTGAGACGGGTAGCCGGCGTACGCGCCCACGACAGATCCGTGGTAGCCCATATTAGAGGAGGGCAGCGGGAAGAGTTGGCTCGTTTTGTAGGGAGAAATGGGCGTAATGCGTCCGGGGCCGTGGTTCGCCGGCGCGGACTCCGCTTTACCCCCCTCGTGGTTGGAACCCCCGTCAGAGCTGCCGTTACTGCAGTTCGTGAGGGCTCTGGCGTGGCTGGAGTTTGCGTCGTGTGGACTGTCCGAGCCGGCCTTGTTTACGTCGGCGTCTTTTTTGGGATTATTGCTGCTGCTGCTGGTGCTGGTGGGACTGCCCTGCTGCTCGTGCGCAGTTTCTCCCCCAGGAGTGCGAGAGCGTGGCTGTCCACCAGGAGACTGGCTCAGTTTGTGATGATGCTGCTGTTGCTGAGTGTGTCCTGGTGGGGTGCTGCTGCTGGCTCTGGAGCTGGGTGAGGCCGCGTGGGCTGGAATGGACTGCTGGCCATTGGATGAATTTCCGTTAGTGGTGACATTATTGCTGGGAACCCTGAACCCGACTTTATCGCTGCTGCTGCTGCTGCTGGTAACTCCGTCTCTGCGACAGTCTCCACTGCCTTTGTTGTAGGGCTTGAAGCTACACTTGTCCTCCAGGGAGGGGCGGTGCTCTCCGTGCTTCAGGCTGGAGCCGGACGACCGGCTGCTGGACTCCTTGTCCCCCTGGCTGGAGGAGCCCTTGGAGGAGGACGGAGGGTCTGGCTTACCGATCTGAGAGCAGGTCTGTGCGAGCAGGGCCAGTGGACTCTTCTTGGCATCCAGCTACAATAAAACAAAGATTCTGATTAGCTGGGGATTTAAAAAAAAAAAAAGGTTTTAGGGCAAAAAAATGAAAAGAAAAATAAGCAAGGACTCAAACTAAATTAACCAAATGCCCGTTAGTCTTTTGTGGGCCTATTAACTGTTGTTGTTGTTTTTTTATTTTATTTAGTTATTAGCAAGTAATTATCAATTAATCTGATATTATTTTCTCAATTCATCCTTTTCACCATAAAATAATAGGGATAGTGAAGATAGTGAAAATAGTGAAAAATGCCCAATATGATTTCCCAGAATCTAAGATGTCTTCAACTTGTCAGTTGTGGGTTGTTATTAATATTATACACTTAGCAGTTAATCAATAATGCAAATAATCGATACTTGCAGCCCTACTTGTTTACTTTGTCTGGCCAAATGAAGTAAAGAATAAATTAACTGTCAATACGTGACAAAGACACAGCAGTAAATCCTCCCATTAAAGTAGCGAGCACAATGACTTGATTCTAAAAAAAAAGTGGCTTATTATTGACTATTTGATTAATCGATTAATCGCTCGTGCTCTAATTAAAGCACAAGTTGTCATCGCCTGGGTGTGTTAATGTGGATAAAGGCCACTCATGTAATGTGTGTGACAACAACACTGAGGCAGAGAAGCATTTGTTTGTCGGATTTTATTCTCTTCTAGAATGTAAATTAGGATGACACTGCAATTCATGTTCAACACCCTGCTGTGAAATCAGAAAACACTGCAGTGCAAAAAAAAGAAAGAAAATAGTCCTCTCTAAATGATAATCATGTTTCTTTTTGTGTTTTTTTTTAAAACAATAAATACCTCGATGCTCACTGGCGCGGGCGTCAGAGGCTGTAAGTATTCCGGGTGGAGCAAGTGTCCAGTGTGCGCGGTCAACATCTTGAGAACTCGGATGGGAAGCCGCCTTGCCTGCCGAACTGGGTCCAGAGGGGTCAGCGGAGACACCACGGCACCGGGACGAGGCTTGCTGCTGCCGCTGGTCTCACTGAGCTCGATCCGCTTACTTACTGATCCTAGAGGGAGATATTTCATCGGAGAAAAGGCGCTGCGCGTTCGGTGGATGTGCGTCAGGCTACTTTTAGTCCAGAATAGTGCTTACGGGTGACAAATGTAATCCATGTAATATAAAATAAATAAAAATAAACACACACACACACACACACACACACACACGTACAGCTGGACGTCCTTAAATGTCCCGAAGGACGGAGAATCCTCTCAGCTCAAGCATCACCGACACGGCTCTTATACTCCAATTTCAAACCAAAACCAAAGGAAAAAGAAGTCCACTGTGTGAATAATGCGCAAATGGAGACAGTGTCCGTCCTTTTAGTACATACAAAAAAAAAGAGCAGAGTTTACTTTATATAGTCCAAGTGTTCGAGAGGAAACGTCCCACTGCGTGTTTTCGGTCCGGACTCCAGCAGCTCACTGATCTCAACAGGCAGGACTTCAAAGTGTCCGCTGGGCGGCCGCATCACTGATGAGATGGGCGGGGAGGGCGCGCGCGAGGGCGGAGCGACGGCGTCCTCAAAGTGACAATCCTTTTGACTTTAGCGGTGGAGGAAGTACTCAGCTTTTACTTAAGTACAGGTAGAAATACTGCAGTATAATATACAAAAATAAAACTCTGTCACAAGTGCAAGCCCTGAATTCAAACTGGTGAAGGTTAAAATAACTTAAAATACTGTTATAATAATAATATCTTGAGATGTATTAGTTGATTTATGTTTATAAAATGTAGTGGAGTAAAAGTACAAAGTAGCGGTAAAGGAAAATACTCAAGTAAAGTACAAGTACCTCAAAATTATGCTTAAGTGCAGTACTACTCCACCGATGTCAATAAGTTTGCATTCTGAGAAATATTGACGTTTATTCTCACATGTGGTTTATTCACAAAAAAACACATGGTCAAAGTTTTCAATCTTTTTATTTGATCTAGTTACTAGCAAGTAATTAGCAAGTAATCTGACTATTGTTTTCTCAATTCATCCTTTTCACCATAAGATAATAGGAAATAGTGAAAAATGCCCAATATGATTCCACTGATGTCTATAAGTTTGCATTCTGAGAAATGTGGTTTATTCACAAAAAACATGGTAAAAAATATAAACAAGTTAATCTTCGCATTAATTATGCAACAAATGGAGCATTTGTTGATGAACAGTGTCATGAACTCTGCAGTTATAAGGAAAACAACGTGATTCTTTGATTTTATTTGTGGGGACTTTTTGTTTTTTTATTTCCATCATTAATCATCTCTTGTCACTCTGTTCTCTGTGCTTGATGAACCGAGGTCGAGCCAGGCCACGAGTGTTTATCTTTATACAACGACCAACTGTCCTCAATAAAATGACCCATTTAATTCAATTATACGCAGAGAACAAAATAATAACATCCATCTTGTGTGCCTTCATAGACAGTTATTTCATATAAAATTATTTATAAGAGTTGTTCTGTCTCGATTTTGGAGACGCACAAACAAAAAAAAAGCATTAAATTAGTGGGTACAAGATGCTGTCAACCGTGACTAAGAGAAGCGATATGATCTCCTATGTGGCTTCAGTACAAAATCATGAGCGTTGGATCATACAGTTCAATCTCAGGGTGCCGCTTTAACGTCTTTGACATATGACCATTTAGACTCAAAGGTTCGCCTAAATGGAAAACTCAACTTTGCTCAAAATGTCAGACGTTATAATTTCCAGCTCGTGAAACATAGATCTAAAGGCACGAGCAGAACTTCACCACTGACAACTTCACAGAGAGAGGGATACCATACTGGGATGCTTGCGGTGAGCAAACCTGGTATTAAAACTAAAAATGCACTTTTGTGAGTGTCAGTGAGCAGTGGAAATAAGTCATATGGTCACATGAGTCATCCTTCACTCAGCTGTCGACAAGCAGAGTACAGGGCAAACACTAAAAGGGTTTTACCAGCTAAGATGCTGGTTTTTCACAGCAATTTGGGTAAAAAAAAGAAGTAGTTTTCCGAGTGTTTCCCCGTGGCTAAACTCAGTCAGATCTGGACACAAAGAGGTGATACATATTTTTATAGATTCAGTCTGACATCCATCTCAACTACACGTCCATAAATCCACTTTAAAAGCAGAGCAAAAAAGATGCTCCAGAACTTACCTCACAATCATCGTGTTTTCAATTTTAAAATGTCAGCAGCTATTATACATGATTATATGTTGTATGTCAAATGGCACGACCGACTTTATTACTATGCGTTTACTGTACAGTTTGTTCTTTTACACTACTTTGAGTCACAGATATAAAGGGACAAGACGTAGTTGACAGACGCACAAACAGGACAGGTCACATATTTTTCTAAATCCTTGAATGCTCTTTCATGCTGATTACCATCACGATTATTTTAAGGTTCAAGACACATGTACTCGTTTTTTTTTAATTAAAAAACTGCAGATATGTTTTGACACGTTGAGTGACGGATCATTTGTCTTCAGGCTTTTGCTCTGAACATAAAACAAAGTCAATAAAGCACACGTAAAATGTCTCCAGTCTATTTATTTTTTTAAATTAATGCCATTTATACCGGGGTACGAAAAACGTGAAAAAGACGGATCACCTCAATATGAATGGTTCTGTAAATCTGGAATGTTAATAACTTTATTGCATTACCGCCTGCTGACTGACTTTGCAATGAGCTAATTTTGTTAACCTAATTATACAATGAATTGGTTAAAGTACTTAAAAATTACGGCTGACAAGAGCTATTAGCAGCAGCCTAAAATAGTCTCAGTCGGAGAGTCTTTGAATCTCTCAATCCTTTGCAGCCTCAATTGAGTGCGGAATCATTCCTAATCCCTCATAACCTGTGGCCAAAAGGCTGCATAATGTGAATTAGTTGATGGATATTTGTACATATCCTGCAGGGTCCTCCTTAATCTTCAAAAGGAATGGTTCACATGTAAATATAGGGGGAAAGGGTAATACATTAATACTGTAAAAGGGTTAGAATGTAGATTATTTTTGAAAACGCTCATACAAGACTTGTAAAAGACTTGTGAAATCAGCATTAGGTCACTGTTTAAAAAAAAAGAGAAGAAAAACAAAGAACTAAAGCAACTGTCGCCTTGACCTCAAGCCCTTAACAGCAGAAACAGACACTCTCAGCAATCCATCAATGTCCAATTTGTGATAAGAAGCAGAGAGCGGGAGCACCATCTCATCAGCAAACAAGGTCACAGTCTGCACCGCTGTGGAGGAGAGAGCACTTGTGTGGCTTTAGGGGGGAAACAGACCAGCAGGAGCGGTGCATGGCTTTTCCTCACTAAGTGTTGGCACCGTACACACGTTGTTCAAATACAGGCAGGGATCTACATCGGTGTATCGACTATTAAATCAAACATTAAATCATTTATTAAATCTCTGAACCACAGTATTTACCAGTGCTTCTCCTGCAGAGTTTGCAAAGTCAAGGTTTGTTTTCATCCCTGACATGAAACTGGTCGTCTGAAATAATTAGTATTTGCGTTTAATGTTCAAAAGAATAAAGAGCTGGCTCAGAAAGTAAGACGCTGAAGCCTGTGTGCATCAGTCTGTAATATAAAGTCACAAAGAGAAAAAGGTTGCAGACGAAGCGTAAAAAACTATATTAATACTAATATAATGTACGGTATTTTGTTATTATCTATATATATAATCTATATATAATATATCTTTAAACCTGCAGTCGTTGATGTTTTATGGCCACTTGGGGGCAGTGCAACAAGCTGCAAATACAAAACTGACATATTATCATTTTAGAAAGTTTTCTAGCAAAGTAGGAAACACTTTTTATAACAGAGGAACCTTGATTGAAATAAGGGGCTTAAGGAATTTATTACTTATTTATATTAATACAGAAGTGCACTCCTATAACATTATCAGACTCTTGATAGACACTCTTTAGAAAATATATATTTAAATCAATGCAGCAAAATTGAGATATCTTTAATTATTTTTCCTGTTGTCTATATTACCCACAATACAACTCAACGCAGTCAGTTTGACACAGAGGTTTGGTTGTGTCATGCTAGTAGCAGCTAACATAGCCTTGAGCTGCTAGCCTTTTTAACCCTGGTTAAGCCGCAGCCAATTTTCTCATGGTATGCAAATGGTTTTGCATACCCATACTAAATACATAATATCTCCTCAACCACAAGGGCTATTTGAATAATTTCAAAAGGTATAATATAGAGAAAACACTTGTGAGACTAGGTACGTGGTTCATAGCAGTATATGTGTTACTGGTTTATTGGTTGATGGTAGAATACAGGAAAGCATTTTAATTATGCATATCATCGCTATAAAATACCACTATGTGTTAACAGTATCTCTGCAAAGTTTGACTTTGACTTTCCTGGATGTTGGACACCTCTGGTTCCACAACAGAGGGGCTCTGCTCAAGCAGATGCACCAAAACATACCAAGCAAGGCCATGTGGAAAATTGTTTCATCCATAAACTAAGTCATATTTCAGTTTTTTGGCTGTAATGTGGTTGATATCTTACTGAGGCTTTGCCTCACAAGGGATTGCCGGACTCCGTAGGTCGTAAGCTTTCCAGAAAGGTGCTCCATTCATGTGTGTCATCAAGATAGGGATTTGAAAATGTATATTTCCATAACTTGGGGAGCTCTCTCTCGAGTCACTTTCGAGTTCTCTCGAGTCATATTTATGATTTATGTTAATATTGATGGTTGAATTATATTATAAACATGTAAAATGGACTCATATGCTCTTGTAAAGCCAGACTGTGCAGTTTTTTATGCTACGTCACATCAGTGGCTCTGGTATCGATTCATGGGAGTACAAGGACTTGGAGAGTGAGGAAGAGCTCCTGATGAAGAATTCAGCCCCCGCTGGGGCTCATCAGGAGCAGCAGGATACAGAGGTCTGGTGAGCTCCCTTCTTTCTAACTTCACACCCACAAACTGCAAACACAAGTTCTTTTCCCTGGGTTCTTGGTTTGGAAAACCCCTAAACAACAGGGACACAATGTGCAGGTGCAGATCTCTTCAGATTGAGGAATATCAGTCGGAGAACAGGGGACCGTGGGGGAAGAGAGAGAGAGAGAAAAGAGAAGGTCAAACACTGAGAAAGAGGCCACGATAAACAAAAGGGCTCTTCTCTTTAACTTCTCGTGACTTTGGCATTGGCAGAGACGGGTTTCCTCTTGTTCCCTTATCTCAAAAACATAATCATAGCTGCAAAACAACGAAAAACAATGAAACCAAACCCCCCAAAAAACAGTCTTAATTAAGGCTTCAACTACAATGTAAAGGATGTTTGTTCTGCTACTTCCGAACCACTTGTTTCTATTTTAAGTCTATTGGCATTCAGGCCCTCGGCTCCTGCTCCGCCTGTAGAGCTGTCCATAGTGTGATGAATATGCAGTTCACAACAACAGCTGTGGCAGTTTGGCAAAGTTTAGAGTATTTGTTGAATGAATACGTCTTCGATTTCACACAAAAGTAAACAAAAGCTACTTCCCAATTCTAGCTGACAACCTTTGAGTACACTCGATGAAAAACGATGTTAGCAGGTTTAGCGTTTAGCATAAGGAGGAGCCTTTATGAATCAAAATGTAATATAGTTTATTGTTCGGGTGGTTTCGATGTGTAATGAGGACTAACAGTTGCCTGCATGTCCCGGACCACTCCACCAAGTCAATTGATTTGAACATCGTTTGTTTCTGTCACGTTAAGCTCCAATTGCCTTTTCTTAAGAATAATTTGCGAATTTTCAAATCTGGCAAGTAATCAAAAACATAAATCCTCATAGAATAGACATAGAATTACCCAGGCATCTGTTCACTTAATGGCCTCTCTTTTGCGTTTGGGCTGCTGAAAAATATTCTTGAATTCGATATGACAAATTTATGTGACGTGGATCTTCTCACTATCTCCCGACATCGTAGTTATTTACTTATTTATCTCTGCTCCGCTCGTAAAATCTCTGCAAAACCAGTACTTTGACATCAGTCTCGACTTAAAATGTCAATAGATTCAGGCGGATACGTTGGTCTCTTGTGATTGGCTCGGGAAAATGACGAATTGCTGTCTCAGGTAATATGAGCGGATAATAAACTGAAGAGGACAGAGCTTCTAATGTTAGCTTAAAGTTTGACATCGTAGTATCTTAGATCCAGCACAGTGGACGTTCAGTTTCTGAATGTTAATAATCCAACCTGTTATGTAACAAAATAACTAGGATGATATGCTCATTAACATTTGGCAGCAATGCTTTGTTACCATTATAGGAAATATCCACGTTAGCTCAACTCAGTAGCGAACTACTAATTAAACACGCTGTTTAATCCACCACATGAAATACAAGCAGAACATCTAAATCTAAAAAATACTTCATATAGTTGCTCACACACACAGGACAGCATGAAACACAATATATGAATGCTGAGTCCGTTGATCATTAATGTAAATATCAACATAATGCACTCATCAGCTAGCCTAGAATGCTAGCCTCCAATGATTAAGTCTATCCACGTGTCTTTTAAATTCATTAAAGGCTGTTTTTTTTCCAGCACACACACATACAAAAACACACACACTTTCTCAGTAGCACAGATGCATTTTGCATGTCCTATGGGTGGAACGATCCAGAAAGAACCGGCTGCCAGAGGACGCCAGCCTGCAATCAGATTGTACTGTGCTGTTCAGTAAAATGTCCTCTGACATCAAAAGATAGTTTTTCACACCCCTCTAAGATTTGGCTTTTTGAATAGGATCTTATTCCAAAAACTCAAAGCTGCCTGCTGGCTACCGTGTGAAAAAAAAGGGTTCCTGTTTTTAGTGATTTAAAAGGCGAAATATATTTTTTCTTTTTAAAGCAGCTTTTTATTTAAATACATGTTATTGTAAGAGCAAAACTAATTTAAATACAAAATGATGTGGTGTCATCTATTTTAATTAAGCCTTTCCAAAATACGAAATACAAGAGCACACCTATATGTTAAAGAGCATAACTAGCACTGCACATTATTTTGTGGGTTTCCAGGTTACATGAGGGAAAAAAGGAAAATCTTCTGGACCGGTTCCTCCACTGTGTGGGAGCCAAGGCGCTACTATAACAGAGTTTAAAGGAGCGTTGGCATCTCTGCACATCCAAACAGTATGTAGCTGTAGACCCAATCTTTTACCATTATGTCATGTGTGTATAGGCATCGAGTGGGTTTATTTATTTTAAAGGGTGGACTTTGCTTCACTTTTCAGAAGTAGAGGTTGCAGTTTATTTAGCTAGCTAACTACAGCTTAAAAAAAACTTGGTTATACCAAGAAATGAGAAGCCTGACACATGATATACACCCCAAACTTTAAGGTTTTGTTTTTTTTGTGGGTTAAAAGTGATATTTATTGTTGTAAACTGCATAAGTGTGATGCTAGGATGGTAAAAACTTTGATAAAATTCCCAAAACATTGTGTTTTTAACGTACATTACTACACTACAATGCTTCCCTTAAGAGGACATCCAGTCTTGCAAAAAAAAAAAAAGTACTTCCTACTTTTACTTTTGAGGGCATTTGAGAGATCTAGTGGACATTTGCTTGGCTGCTGCAGGGAAATTGATTGTGACTGCACAGCCCTGGAGGCACTAAGCAAACCTTTCCATTGCTGCCTGCAGCCTCCACTCAACACAGTAGCTCAGCAATCATTTACCATCGATCTCCCCTCTGTTTGAAACACTTCGACAGATGCAAAGCGGAGGCCAGGCTTATCACATTTGTCAGGGCTTTTGCCACAGATTTATCTAAAGCTGACATCCATCTTACTCACATGGTTTGGAAGTATCACACCTAACTGCAATACACTCTTATTGAGAACATAAAACCAATCAAATTAGAGCTTTTGGCTGGAAAAGAGGGATACCTATAAGCTTTAAGAAAGCTGTCAAAATTCTGGAAATTGCTCAATAACGAGTACATTTAGGGATTAGGATGAGACAGGAAGTTTCGAGGCTCACGGTAAATGTTATGAATTGTTTCCATAGCTAATATACATATTGAGACACACTTGGCATTGACTTATTTCGAGTAAATGATCATTTCATATGTTGGGAAATGGTTATTGATGCACAGTGCAGTTTAGTTTTAGCTTTACATTTGATACAGATGCAATAACTAAGAGCAGAAATTCAGTTGTAATACTGTTGTAGGGAAACTACACTGCCTTTAGGATGTGGCAAAGTATATAAAAGCCCTATCATGACAGAGAAAAATGGAAAAATTGTAAAGATGAGAGAGGAAGCTCTTTACAACTGCACAAATTTGGCCTGTGAATTGATTGCATGCCGTCAGACTGGAAGACACGCACGTAATCTATCATAAATGCAACTTAACCCATTTCACAACACCGATAAAGGAATAGCAGCAACGTCACACAGTCTGTCGAGTGCTAAATGTCCTCTTCGAGCCATTTTGTATTTCCGACAGATTTCTCGTGTAGATAAAGAAAAAGAAGGCGACACAGAAGTCAATTGCTCTCATACTGGATCCCCATTAATCCTGAGCCTGTCTATAAAATCAAAGAAGAAGCGGTTAACTGTAACAGAGCGCTGGACCAGGAACTATGTCACGCATTGATTCCCCCTGTTCAATAAGCTACGCTGATAGAAAACCCTCTGGGTTATTTAAACAGAGCCACGGAGGGGAAGCAGGGAAGGCGCTCTCTCCTCGCATGCTCCCCACTTTGATGGCTTTATTTACTTAACCCTCAGCACAACCCTCATCCATAAATGTCAGGAATGAATCCACGCACCATTTAGAAACCCAAATGCGAGCGATACCAAACATAGGCTGTGTTCCTGCGTGCCTACAGCTGCATAATCACCGGTCAGCGGCAACCATTTCCAACCCCTCCGAAAAAACACTCCATTTACAGAAGGAGAAGATGCATTTCAGCGTTCGTCCCACATCTGTCATCGCTCAGCGCACACCACACGCCTCCTCTGCTCTCCCTCAAGACGTGCCAGCAGAGCAGACAAAGTCTGTCATAACACTTGACTTGTGGTTTAACAGACTATGGCAACACTGGAAGGTGGTAAATGAGATTGCTTTCTTTGTTTGTATTTCTGTCTTTGCAAATAAATCAAACCAAGAGCGCGAATGTTGCATCGAGTAAAAACCCAACCGCCCGGCAGTAACTCTGCGTAACCACCTTGATTTCTAATTCCGTCAGACATGCAATGTGTCCCGGAGGCAAAAGGTGTCTGGTTTCAATGCTTGTGTGCCATCGCGACAGTTGAGGGAAGCAGAGCGGTATGAGGGCGGCCATATTGCGTCCTGTCAGTCACAGGAGGGGAAGAAGAAAGCGCTGTCGCAAACCACTTGTCAGACTTTGATGTAACAAAGGGCAGAAGAGCTCAATTAAAAGGCCATTATTGTGTCAGTAAATCAACGCCCATCAGCCATGTCACTTCCAACAAATGATCCTCACCCGGCTGCACCAGCCTCATTTATTTGGCGCATGATAGTTGACTGCAGAGATCAAGATAGAGGATGCAGTTACCGCTCGGCTGCAATGTTCAGAGAATTGGCGGGGATGAGGAATTGTTTCAAATGAAAGCAGCACTTAGTCTTATTTACAGTATGTTTTATGGCTAATTCTGAAGATCATGCGTGGCACCCCGTTTCTAACGCTCAGAAAGTCATGAATTACTCTGTTGATCACCCAACATGCCTCTCCTTTCGTTTGCGATGACAAAGTGCTCTATTTAGGAAGTTAGATTGAACTGTCTGGGGCCTAATTTATCGCTCCAGGATGAATACATGAATGTGAAGTAGCGCCATATTTCACACACGCCGCCCCCACCCTCGGACAGAATATTATTACCGCTGCCCCAGAAAGTTGCGCAGGGAACCGTTTTTCACCTGAACAAGCATTACGGTGTCATGTTGAACATTACTCACCGTGTGCAGAGCGGTCTGACACGCCATGAAATATGTTCTGCGCTGACCTCAGATTTCTGCTGAAGTGTAGAGTTTCCCGTCCAGCTCCAAATGTACGGCGAACTTTAGAGGGTGAGATAATGTCGTGATTTTCCACAGAATCATAAATACAGATTTACTCCTGATATCTTTGAAGCACGGATTACTCTTTTTCCACTGTTCATCTCCCGCTGTTTCACTTCCACTTGCTCTCTGTAACTCAAATGTTGACTCAGAGGCATTGATAACTTCTGCTCGGAGAAACATCTGGGAAAAAGATTACGCTTTAATGCGTTATTCTGTCGGTTAATCACATAAATATACCTATTATTAACACTAATATAACGGATTTAGCTTATTTAAGGAGATATACGCAACTTTTGGTTGGATTCCAAATATGTAACCCAAAAGCTAATTTGGACTATTTTAACCACAAGACTAGAAACACGAGTAAACATCTTGGAAAAACAAGAACACTGAATCTATCTAACGTAATAACGTTTTCCTGTTGCTTCCATTCTTCCTGACATTACATGCAATGTTAGCATGCCCGGTTAACTATAGCTTAGGCTACTAGTAGTTACCGATTGCTTGGCCTCGCTTGCAGCTTTCATGAGAACCGCTCATCCAAACAACTACACATACACAGATATTTTGGAAAATAGATATTTTGTATTATTATCTTTATATTTGTATTGCTGCCTATCGGCCTGTCCAGCATTTTCGAGCCAATTTTGAGTTCAAGTGTGGCTGAGAAACGTGAAAAAATATCAGTATAGGCGTCGACGTGGCCAAAGACTCTTTCTCTATGAGGTTCTTGTTTTATAAAGCCAGACATTGTGTTATCAACCATCTCACGTTGCTAATGTTAGTGAGCTAGCTATTTAGCTACACCTCGTTGCATTTCAGGAGAAACAAATGTTGCCGACTAGAAATGAGAAGCCTGACACGTGTGTGGTTTGGCCTCAGCCTTTTAGCATTATATCATGTAAGACACATTTCAGCAAAAATAAAACACAGGTTGTAGAGTAAAAATACGACGCCTAAAACCTGGTAAAAACCTAAACACTAAGGAGATCTTTTTTCTGGGTAACACTGCAAGTTTCCTTGGGCCTTGCCGAGGACACGTAGCTTTAGCCTCAACATTTTAGCTGGAAAAAATGAAGGTTGTTGAGTAAAAATACAAGCTTTCCACTGTAAGGTGTTATTTTGTGGGTCCAAGTTTTCCCCTCTCTTGCAGAAGGCATGTACGTTAGCTTTGGCATCGGCCTTTTAACATTAAATCACGTATGTAGCCATGTGAATCACCTAGCTAGCTACAGCTGAAAGAAACTCAGAGCAGCATTTCAGCAGGAAAAAAAGTAGAAATGAGAATCCTGACACATGTGGTAAACACGTTCCACTATAAGGTGTTATTTTGTGGGTAAGTGAATTAGCTAACTAGCTACAGCTGAGGAGAAAAAACAAGTTTGTTGAGTAGAAATGAGAAGCCTGACACATGTGGTAAAAGCACTTACATTAAGGTGTTATTTTGTGGGTAAAAGTGCAAGTTTTTCTCCTCACTTCCTGCCAAACCGTGCTGTAAATTACACAGCGCGGCCACATCCAGCCTCAGTTTTCCCTGTCTCATGTATCCGTGTGCATTTGCGAAGACATGTGGGTGATGTTGGCGAGAGGTTACCGCAGATTGTCACGAGGATAACAGAACTAAAAGCCCTTTCCCGTGCTGTCATCCATGATGAATGAGTTTCAGAACAAAACTGAGCATATATTATATCACCTGTAAGGTATACACACTGTTGAGACCATAACTCTCCTTCTTCACCAGAAAAAAACAGAAGTATGGCATTGTGTTTTTCCCCACTCGACACGTTTACAAGCCCTCCCTGTTGTATAAACTCAGTGATTGGTATTTCAAAGCACCTTGTCAGGCCGAGCACTGAGCACTGCCAGCTGCCTCAGCAAACAGTGGGAGGCATTTCAGAGCGAGAAAGTGAGACTGAGAGAGTTATTGCCTCTGCAAAGTCGAGTGCCTATTAAAAAACTCTCTCTTGTGACTGTAAATTTATAGTGTTTGTGCTCGCTGCTGTAAAAATCAAAACCATTGCCTGGCCGGGGTTGTTCATTCCACATGAAGCAGTTGGGAAAGATTTCGGCCTTGTTACAGGAAAGCCCCGAACGTTGAAAAACAGTGGCCCAACGGGCAAAAACTTTAATATTTTCTTAGATAAAAGGGTTTTTTCTGTATCAACATGGACAGATGAGATTTATCATCAAGTCAGAATGTCATAACTGAGGCTCTGAGTGGATTTTTGGCCTTAAATCTTTGGCTTTTTTCTTCTTTATGTCGTCCCTCGCTCTCTGTAAGCCTTGTCAGAGCCTGTTACAGTCTATCTGGACGCTCGCATATTTTTTCATTGAAGCCTGAGCCAAAGAGAATTATTGTTGTGTAAATCGCGCCTATTTCAAAGGATCACAGTAGTGGTAAGTCACACAGTTTACAGTGTGTCACGCACTGACATGTGCTCAACTATATTAAACGAGCAACATGGAGGAAAAGCAAGAATGTTTCATCAGTGAGTCCAAACGTTATACCGCTCATATGGTACTTATTGAAACCCATATCCGCCAGCAATGGAAAAGAAAACAGTTGATGCACGGTACAAATATAAAATACACATGGTCAAGTCAAAATTATGAGATACTAAGTCAAAGTTTTGACTTTTATAGACAATAAGAGATCCGATTACATCCACGATATGCATTGTTTTACTGTGGCGAGGACCGAGATGTCAAGTAAATGGACAAACGAAGAACAAAAGAGGAAAAATAATGAAAAAGTAAATTAAATACAGAACTGCTCTTCATAAAACCTGATTTATTTTTCTTTTGAGAAAGCTCATTGCCAGATTTAGATCAATGCCAGATCAATAATCCTTTATTTTGTATTGCAAATGTTTACATTTTTGAAATATCTAATATTAAATCAATCAAGGTATGTTTATCTCTAAAATCAATTCCTGCTTTTTATTTATTGACCATCTACATATTGATTCATAAAATTACACCCGTGGCCCTCTTTAAGGTTTTCATTATTTCTTTTGCAACCTTTTTCTATTTGACATTATTCTTTTCTTTCTTTTTCTTGTTATTCCTTTTTTTCCCCCCCTCTTATACTAACTGTGAAGCAAACTTCTATTTAATTGTTTTGTCATGTAGCAAATCAAAATAGGACGGGGATGCAGACATTACAATCAGCCGAGAACAACATGTAAATGTCTGGAATCATCAAATGAAGTTTTTTGAATTAGTCTGCCACCCAGAGCACACACAGAGGAGTATTATTTTGACACTTCGTCCCCCTCCGGGGGTGAAGAACGGACCCTTTTTGATGTGTGATCCGCCAAGGCTCGCATGGGCTGGCAGATTTTATCAGCAAACAAGACAGGCAAGCAGAGAGAGCGCAGACTAAATAAAAGGAGGGTGAATGATAAAAATGTCAAGGATTATCTTCACTTTGCCGGGCGCTGTGATGTCGTATCAAAATGGATTTAGTGGAAATGATTTGGCAGGAATAGAGCCAATGATGGGAGGAGGGGGGGAGGCAAGAGACAACAAGTGAAGGTTGTGTTATATGTGTGTGTGTGTGTGTGTGTGTGTGTGTGTTCTCTTTTTGACTATTCAAATTGTTCTTATCTTATTCCTGACGCCGAAACATTAAGCAGTCAACATGAAGATGCCACTTCCGCTTTTGTTCCGTGTGCACAATTGAGGGGAAAAATTGTTTTATGTAAAAGTAGGAGACTTGACCTCTACCACGTATCCTTGTTTTGACCCCTAATCTTGTCAACTTTAACTCATGAGCTGTGGATAAATCAAAGCTATGCATGCGTTCATCCCTCAAACAAAGGCACCATTTGTTCAAGACTGCTCCATGCGGGGCATGCAGCCTCGTTGTACATCCCCATCGGCACTGGCATCGGAGCGGCAGCCATCTTTCCCACAGTGTGACAAGCTAGGGCCGTTGCCTCTGGCGCCGTCGGCCCATGTGGAGCGAACACAAGGTATTAGGGAGCCGTGACTTGCAGCATTGGTGCTTTACTGGAATCGTTGAAGGTTTTATCGTTCCCAGTTGGCTACCGGTTTCCAGGATATGGCTTGCTGTCGAGTGAGGACGACAGCAATCCCTCAAAATACGTAGTTTGACATTTAAAGTGCATATGGGAGTTTTTTTTTTGCTGCCAGTAAAGGAAAATAAGAGAGAAAGGTTTAGCATGATGTAAAAGCGATGACGGCAGGCGGAAACTTCTGGTTCTGCAGCGTAAAGCCGATGCGGAAGTGTCTTAAAACTGGCATTATCTCGACTTACCAGCAGGGGGCGACTCCTCTGGATGCAAAAAGAAGCCAGATTGTATAGAAGTCTATAGAAAATGACTCTACTTCTCTCTTGATTTATAACCTTGCATCAAATATTTTTGATTTTGTGTATGTCATATTAATCTTCATCAGCTTCCATCTTTATTCTGTCAGAAATAGGCTCTTAGGTATAACTTTGAAAAATATTGTGTGTGGTATGTTGTGATTCTTTCTTTTGAGTCAGTGTTCTCTGGTGAGATGCTCCCAGTAAAGGGTGTGAAGCGTTGATGGGATTGTGTGATTATTGTTTTGCCTCTGCAGTGTGTGTGTGTGTGTGTGTGTGTGTGTGTGTGTGTGTGTATGTGTGTGTGTGTGTGTGTGTGTGTTGCCTAAGAACTGTCATTTTGCTGTCACCTCGCCACTTAACGCTACTTCCCCCCTCCCTCTATCTGTCCATCATGTTCCGGCAGGGAGGATTAGAGCTGTGGCTGTACACACACACATACATAAATGTGTGTGTGTGTGTGAGAGAGAGAGAGTGTGTGACTTTGTAGTCTTCACCCATGACCCACATCTTTTTTCAACACAGGGTTTGAGGCGAGGCCAGTGTTTGTCAGTGTGTCAGTCCGACCTTATCATCTCTGCTCGGCTGCATCCAGACTGCCTGTGGATTATCGCCGTCGTCACCTGAGAGGAATGCGACTCGGGCTGTCATGTTCGCCGTTTTGATCTTTGAAGTGCGACAGGGACACAAACACACACAGAGTAGCGTCTGCGAAGTCGACCTGGTGGTTAAAGACTCCATTTTTGTAATCCTTTGAGGGACACTGGAAGTTGTAATAAGAGGAAAAAGAGGAATATTACTATATTAATGTGTATGTTGCATTGTAACTAGTTTAGATCACAGTGATTACAGTTGTCAGATGAATGTAGTGGATGTGACAAATGCAATGTTTCCCTCTGAGATGTATGTGGAGTAGAAGTATAAAGTAGCATACAATGGAAATTTCGAAATGCAATACCTCACATTCTGTACAGTGCTTGAGTAAATGCACCTCCACAACTGCCCTCTCCGTCTTGCTCAAGCACTCATCCCGAGGCCAAACAAAGACACGGAGCAAGCCCTGACAAAGGGAGGATTCACAAGGGAAGAGGAGGCGGTTAAGTAATGAAAATAAACCTGAGCAGAAACCTGTTGACACACACGCCGAGTGGAGGTATTGCTCAAAACTGGAAAGCACATTTTTGAATAACACCTTTGATGTGGCGAGAGGAAGAAGAGTGCAAGTAACACCGTTCTCTCTCGGAGGGGGAAATGAAGCGCAAGGCCTTCGCGCTGTTTACGCTCATCGGAGAGACATCTGGAGAAGACGTCTCTCCGCACTCTTTGTACGTCTTCTTTTGACAAGAAAACTGTGTATGTCTCGCTGGAGATCACCGCCAGGCCTGACGGCAAATATTTACCCCCAAATCTCTCAGGTATTTCAGCTGTGTTGCTTGCAATGAGGCACATTAAGGAAGAGGTGACGACAGAAAAGACTCCGTGTTCGTTGGATTGTTTGGATAACTGAAGGGGACAAAAACGCCGGGGAGGGAGGAGGGGCGCTCACAGATTTGAAATTATTGTATTAAAAGATTTTTCAACGCCATGACATCAACTCAAGATTGATGTTGTGAACTTGTGAGCAAGCAGTTACACATCAAGCAGTTACAGAATATCTTTATCATTCATTTGGAGTCGTGTCCTCAAGGAACTATATGGCTCTTTAGCTGCTAGATGCTATATGCTATGCGCTATGTTCACCAGCTAGTTCATTGTCTGCCTGCTGTTTGGTGATTAGCAGGTAGTGTGCAAGAGCTTTTCACAACAATAAAAAAACAGCTGCTTGCTGCAGCCGAAAACAACGCTACCAAAGCAGTGAAAGTGAACCAATACATTTGTGGGCAGGACAGCTAAACAATTACCTTCCCAATTCCTGCGCTCTCTCTATTTTGACTCTTCCCCTCTTCATGCTGCCCTGCTGTCCAGGCAGCACTTCAATAAACAAAGCCCAGGGAGCAAACTGCTTTTGAATGGGTGCATCCTGCTGGCAGGATCTGAGCAGGCTGTTTATGGAGGGGCTTGTCAGCTGTTACCACTGGGATGTTGCAGCATGTGAAAACAGTGGGAAGAATCGGCCTTTGAAGCCCCCCCCATACCCCCCACCGACACACTCGGTTCTCCCTCTCTGCTCTTCTGTTCTCCTGTGTTCCTCTTTGATGGAGTTCTGTGAAGTGTTCCTCAGCGACAGGAGGCCGACGTATCAACGCCCACACAGGAGAGGCGAACACACACACAGCCCGAAACCAGCCACACACATTTCATTTCACTGCACACCTGCTTAGCAGTAGTGGGAAGTAATGTACGGTATTGGTACAACTTTTTTTTTGCATTTTATGTTGGTTATTTGTCACATTCCCCTGAGCGATTATTATATACAACTGTAAATCATAGCTTGTTTTATGGGGGGAAAAGCCCAAAACTGCTGTATTTGGATTTTTTGAACACCATAAGTAATATATAAGTGAAATATATGGTTTGGTACATGAACAAATCCAAATGTCACAGATGTGCCCCAATGCAAATTTTGGAGACCTCGTCTGAATTTTCTCTGTACTAAACCCTCTTTAACTTTGTTCTGCTTCACTTTATCAAAGTCAACCTTTGCAGAGAGAATGTTCACATATTGTGCTATGATTTGGGTTAGAGTTGGATCTTACAGCTGCATCATTTCAAAGACATAATCATCCTGAAAGTGATTTCTTTTCTAGGCAGACCTGAAACCTTTTCATTTTTGCTGTGTGTCATCTCCATTTACTCTTAACCAGTAACATATAGACTGATATTTACACATATGAACAAAATCTCACATGTGTACCTTTTATTATAACACCAACATTATTCAAATAGCCCTAGTGGTTGCAGAGATACACCCTTTTTAGTTTGGGTATGCAATTTTCAAGCTTAGGCCTAAAAATAGCCTTATGGGTGAAAAGTAAAAAAAGAAAAGTCCTACTTTTGAACGATGGGGCTGCAGAACTCTTCATTCAGCGTACTGTCACCGGTATGATGGACAGACAACCAATCAGCCTCGTAAGCATATACTTATCAAACAAAAACCCAGCTAACCTGTAATACAGTAATGCAGAGCAACCTTACAAGATATGAATCCACGTGATGAATGATACGTGACAGAGCTGCAGCAGCCATTAGACAAAGTGCAGCGCAGAACAATAATAGTCCTCACATGACATTAAGTGCTACAGACAAGAATTTGATTACTGTCTGAGCTGACTGACTTCCCCTCGTGAACCCTCCATTATCTGGTCACGAGATGTTGAATTTATGGACACTTTCAATGCAAAGTGTAAGTAAATTGTCAGGAAGGAAAATTATGTCGTAAAAAAAAGGCAGTAAAGCACGGTTGAAAGTTGCCCTCAGTTGGGTGGTACAAGAGGGTCAATGCTGCTCCGTCGACGGCACTCTTGGTTTTTAATTTGACATATTAAAGCTGATGCCAAGAGCTCGGGTCAAAGGCAGAGCAGCTGCACATCCTGCACATGTTCTCCGTTTTCGTAGAAGTCCATAACTTCCAAATCCCCTCATAAAACATTTAATAGGGCTTCGAACGGAGAAACACTGAGGGTGTTTATAAACTCATCTCCCAGTTATGTTGTGAAATGACGCTCTTCACTTGTAGTTGTAAACATTCTGCATAAAAGGAGTAGGTCGTCGTTTTCGGGGAGAGACCACTTGATACCGCATATTCAGTGTCTGTTAGTACATTTAGCCAAGTACTGTATTTAAGTATACTTTTGAGGTACTTGTACTCGTATGTCCATGTTCTGCTACCGGCTACTTCTACTCTATATATTATTATCTCCGCCAGGGAGATCATGCCGGTAATTGTGTGTGAGTGAGTGAGTGAGTGAGTGAGTGTGCACCTCTGTGTCTGTCCACGGCTAATCTTGCATTTTGCTGCAGCAAACTGCATAATATTGTGTCTGCCAAGATATATCTGCATGCTTAAGAACCTCTCGTGGTTGCGGTGACTAACACTTTCTCAAAACAGTATTTTAACAGTTTTATAATGCCACTGCAGTTTTATAAGTACCCCCTGAGTGCGTCACCGCCTCTCAGCCGCTACTATGCGCCCAAAGACCCGGTGGGTGCTTACTTTAATTGTTTCTGAAAGTGTATTTGGCTAATCGCTAACCGCTAACAGCAAACGGGACTACCAGGACACACACCGCTGAGTTCATCGCCGCCACTCAGCTGCTGCTTTTTTCGCAAGATTGTACGAAGTGTCTTATACGACGACTTTGGGCCGATTGCTTGCATACATGGCCGCTTGTTTTTTAAGTTTGAATGAATTATGTTTTACAACGACTTACAACCCATTGATGTCTAGAGGGGGATTAACCAAATGTGGGTTGCACTAATTCAATCACACAACACAGCAGTGGTGGTTGCAGAAATTCTTGTGAGGGGGAACTCCCAAGATACCCAGAAGCATTAAAATGTCATCAAAATTAGCCCCGCTAGCTTCAGCATTAAAGTGATGAACACACAAGTGTATCAGTTGTAGTAATCCGATAATATAATGTGATTCTGTGAGACCATTCGGCATAATAATTTCTTTTACTTTTGTTACATTCTGATGCCAATCACTAAAAAATATTTTTTGTATTGCTTGTAGACTGTTTTCATACTTTATGCTAAGCTAAGCTAACCAGCTCCAGGCTGTAGCTTCATATTAACCGTACAGACACCAGAGGGGTAACGATCTTCTCCTCTAACTCTCTGCAAGAAAGACTAAACTTATTTCCCAAAATGTCAAATCATCAATTCCTTTAATTAAAATCTTTAACAGCCGTCAGCTGCTCCTTTTGGCAATACACTGAATGCAGCAATACCACTCAAGGAATATGACCATGTGTTCTCTTTCATAACTGTTTGTGCAGTCATTAATCACACTCATCTGGAACTACATGCAAATTGTATTTGTTTGAGTAAAGAAACATTTCTGAGCCCATAACTTAAGGATCCAGCCAACACATGACATTCTTATCGGCTCACAATTCAGAGAAAACTAAAACACCTACATGTATGTGCTCCAGTAATTCATAGTGGTGAACTCAAGGTATTTTTGGCACTTTGGATATGAACTTCTCACCCAGAGAAGGAGTGCAGTGGAGCTCAGCTGCACCCCGAGCAGATGGAAACACAAAGCGAGCGCATGTTTTGTATTAAGGGCACTGACTGGTTGCCTGATACGACTTAAGTCTGAACACGTTTGACTCATGATGTTCCAGGGACACAAATCTAAACCAGCGAAAAGGTTTTGGAGCAATATTGAAATGATTGTCGTCGTGAATGTTTTCGCCACAGGAAATGTTGAGGATCATCAGACTTCAAATATCAGGGCTGAAAAAGACAACAATCATCAACTTCAGTTACAACAAGCGTGTAACTGAGAAATCTTCAGCTTCAGATCTCAGTAATTCAACCAAAGCAGAGGCTGAAAGTACAAATATGAGGTCCTTTGTTTAATATGTATTTCCCATTGTTCTGCTGTTTTCTACTTCTACTTCTACTCCACAATCAAATAAAAACTTTATCGATCCCTTGATGGAATTAACAAACTACCCGTCATTAATTTACACTCAAAGTTACTGTGAGGAACTCAATTTAATGCTGACGCCTCCACAATGACCTATTTAAGTAAATGAGGCAATCAGCCAAAGAAGATTAGCTATTTCTATTTAGTTACTTTCAAAGGAGCTGTATTTAACATTCAGAACATTAATATAGCCGCAGACAACGATTGTCAAAGTGATGGATGAGTAATGTTTACCTGAGAACGTTATGTTGACATACCGGGTCAGCTATGTATGCTTTTAGTGCATGTTAGTGCATGTTAGTGCATGTTAGCGCCCCGCTGGCTAGCTTGCGCTGAATTTATATGGCGGTTACTGACGGCGTCGCAGCGGTCGCCATGTTGAGAGATGCGTGAAATCAATCCCTCAACTAAAGATGTGCTCTGAATTTGGAGTTTAGCGCTTTTAAGTGAAATATCTGAATCCTTCTTCAACCACTGTACTTAAATACCACCTTGAGGTACTTGTACTCTACTTGAGTATTTTCATTTTCTGCTACTCTTGACTGTATTGATCCTGAAGGGTGAATTCACAATGAAAAGTAAATAAAAGTTTAAATTAGCCTCATGTTAACCACAATAAAGTGATGCATCAATAATAATCATAATCCAGACATGTAATATATTATATTCTGTAACGACTAGAGCCATTTTGAAAATGTTGTATTTAGCATATATGCTAGTACTTTGCACTTTTAAATGCAGGACTTTAAATTGCAACAGAGAATGTCCACACTGTGGTATTACTACTTTGAGTACTTCTTCCTCCTGCGCTGAAAAGGAAGATGAGATGAAGGCAGAGAGCCGTCTAAATCATTAGGACAGGACTGTACCGGGCAAACCCTTGAAGCATAGTGTGATGAGAGCAGAGCTCAACACCTGACAGCGAGAGAGACAGATGATTTACTCCAGATTAAAGAACAACAGACACATTGTTCTCTCATCTTTCTCTCACCCCATTTATCCCCCTCAGCGAATCATTGATGCCATTCATGCCCCTGAAATGCTACGCCGTTGTGATTTTCCTCTCCTTCTTCTTCTTTTGTTTCTCCGCTCTCTTTTTTTCTCTCTCCCTCCCAACCCCAAGCGTTCCCGGGGCACTGGAGGCTCTCCTCTTTAAGTTTTTCTTTCCGCACAGATTAAGTGTGACAGATTGGCAAAAAGAGCACATGACAGGAGTTCAGATGGCAGACACGAATAAGATCAGACATGTGATGCGATATTAAGAGGTCACAAGAGCTGACGCGCACACACAAACCAACCGAAGGCCTTTTCTTTGCACACACACACACACACACACACACACACACACACTCACACACACACACACAGGTTTTAACCATGTGATCCATAGTTGCATAATTATTGGCGGAATGTAAAAGTACATTTACTCAAGTACTGCAGCTAAGAACAAGTCTAAGGTATTTGTACTTGAGTATTTCCATTTTGTGATACTTTATACTTCTCCTCCACAACATCTCAGAGGTAAATATTGTTCTTTTTACTCCACTACATTTGTCTGACAGCTTTAGTTTCTTCTCAGATGATGTTTTTCTTCCCCTTCCTATTCCGGTTAAAACCTCGTACCTCCAGATGTGTTGATGCTGAATGCTTTTGAACAACTGAAAGATTAAGTTTTCCTTTATGTGTTGAGAAAATCCTCCTACTTCTTCAGCTGAATAAACTATTTAAAAAGCCTCTTGGATCAGCTGGAAAAAACATTGTCACAAAGCTGTGATGATCTCATAGAAAATGATGCATTTATGATTAAACTAGCCAACATCATATAAAGGAGTTAACATGAAACACATTAATGCAGCAGGAATATTAATCCAGAAACATCAAATATTCGTGAAACACTGACAAGGAACGTTGTATAGTAGAATGTGTACTTTTACTTACATAAGGTTTTAAATTCAGTACTTTGTTTACTGGCATGTGGAGTATTTTCACAGTGTGGCATTAGTATCGTATCTCGACTTTATCGCAATAAAAAAGGGAGCAACAAAGTGCACGAACCGTCAGTGGAACGGGGATAACATTAAAAGTGAAGGTTTGACATTCACTATAACCGCCATAATTTGATTAGACTTGGGTGACATTCTCTCACACAACTCAGAAGGGAGGACGGCATCTGCTCCTGCCAAACGCATTAACTTCTGTGAACTCGGAGACAGGAAGAGTGAAGTATTGTTTGAATCTACTCTCTTTCCATTCGGTCAAACAACAGGCATTTTAATGCTTTCAAGACACTCATGACAGCTCAGCAGGAAGATTTATAATGCTCAGGAATTGTGAACACATGTAACTGAGGAGGTTTAGATATTAATACTAAGAGGAGATAGATGGCTCACAACAAACGTTGATAATGAATATGCAGAGGATTTTCTGGGTGCTGGTCTTCAGTGTATGATGAAACGCTCTCATACTCTATTTTAATGTCTTTAAATAGACAAACAAGAGAGAAACAATGAAAGAACAAGAGGAATTGCTGGAAAGATGTTCATTCCAGAGAGATGTTGCCTTTGAATTGGCTATGAAAAAAAGGAGAGGATTTAATGTAATAAATATATAATTTAAAGCAACCTTTAATACTACATTTGCGGGGGAATGTCTGCGTACTGGGCTTTAGTTCATTACATTCACGGTGCTGAAAACCAAACACTATACTTAGCGTATGATGAAATGATGCTCTAATATTCTATTCTAATGTCTTTAAATAGACGAAAAAGAGAAAAATAATGCTAGAACAAGAGGGAAAGCCGAACGAGATCCTTCCAACGCTGCATTTCAGAGATGTTGCTTTGAATTGGCAAAAGAAAAAAGGTTATATTTAAAGAACCTTTCCAGTGGACTTTATGCATGATAAAAAGATGCTCTAATTTACTATTTGACTGTCTTTAATTATAAAAGAAGAAAAAGAAGGAGGAGTTTCAGGGAGAAAAGCCTGGTGACAGTGAGAAGAAATGGCCCCCGGGAGCAAGGTCCAGAAGGAAATTCAATAAAAACTCTTCAAAAGGACCCGGCCCTGACACTGAAAAATAGCCAAATTACAACATACAGCGGGGTAACGAAAGAGAGGAGTTATTGTATTTGGCACCGTACCGGGAGGAGAGAGAAGCCCAGGGCCGCCACGTCAAATGAGCCGTCACTGACAGAGGGAGTTAAGCCTTGTGGTGATTAAATATAGGCCTCAAACCTGCTGGCAGGCAGGCAGGCAGCCGACATGTTTGTGCACGGGCAGCAGAAAACAAAGAGAGAGGGAGAGACGGCTAATATCACAGGAGGAAAAGACTGTTCTGTTTAGAAGAAAAGTGTGTCAGGAGGGTCGGTGTTCATAGACCTGACTAAGAAGTCATAGCCGTCGATGGTGGAATTTGGGCTTGAGGCGAAGAAATTAAAGTGAGGAGAAGAAGTCCTTTCCTTGTAAGCATTTTGACTTCCAGAGATCCAGTTTCCTCTTCGCTGAGGTTCATTTTTAATGCAACGACCAACCAAAACAGACACAAGACACATCATGTCTCACTGCTGGTATTTCTTGTACTTGTACACACACTGTTTGTGTTTTTGTTTGTACTTCGTATATCTTAGTGTATTCATTACCCTGCTCTTATGTGTAGATGCTAAAGTGTATTTTTGTTGTCTCAGTACTCAGTAAGTTGAATCTAAACTAATAATGATCGACCAGTTTGGATTATTTCAACTTTTTATTGGACCGTCAGCTTAGCATACTACAATACCCATGAGCCTCTGCGGCCATTGCCATAGAGAAGAGGTTAGCCATATGGTTTCTGAATTCACCCAGAACTAAAAAGTGAGTTGATGATTTCTGCTGTTTTCAGTTTTTCTCAACATCGTCATCTTCAGCTTCCACCACGTCACAGAATTTGAATCTCTGTGATTAGAAATGCACCTTGGGAGTCGTAGTTAACATAGCAACCTTGTAGATTTGACTTTCTATCTTCCGAGTTTCATGTTTATCCGAGCTATAAGAGCTCCACGTAACTTTGATCATTGACCTTAAGTGAGTCCCGTAACGTTTTCCATGTGTAAGAACAAACGGGGCAGTTCCCTCCGCAGCCAGGGAAACCCCTACTTCCTGCCTCATCGCTGCAATTTGCGAATTGGAGTCCAATGCCCTTTTTTCATTGTCATTGACCTCCAAACTTCCCCTTGCATTGAGGCAGACTGGGATTTAAAGTGTGCGCTCGCTGAAAACACAGAATCTTCACCTTGAGTTCACCTTCTCGTGGCTTTAAGTGACGCATTTTGGGAAATTGAGGGAAAAGAAACCGACCAAACGGGGAGAAAAAAACGGCAAAAGTTAATAACTTGTCCACTGATTCGGACCAGAGGTCTGAAAACACCCGGAATGTCTGCACACATTTCAATGGTTACTCTTCCAATAGTTGATATTTCAGTCTGCGGCGACCAGCTGCGAGATCGACATCCGCCGTCTCCGCGTTGATATTTAAACTAATAAGAGAGAAAGAGCTTGCGGTGTTGTTTTAACATTACAGAGGGAAATATATATTCTGTCTCTAGTTTGCTGAGCATGTGCTTGTGTTGTCTCATTCCTCTTTGACATTTCCCTCACCCCTCCTCCTCCTCCTCCTCCTCCTCTTCCTCCTCTCTCTAAGGTGTGAGAGAGGCCTCGGCTCATCATGTAAAGCCTCCCCCTTTAAGTTGAGAGACAGGCCACAGTCTTTAAATTGCTCCCGTCACCCTCGGGGCATGTTCATGTGAGGATTCAGTTTAGGGTGTGACAATGAGGATCATCTGGCTCAAATCAGCCTAAACAATCACGGTTCAGTTCCCCGAGACAGACGGTTAGACGAGTCGGGCCAGACAGACGCTGACGGTGTTCCCCGTGAGCCTTCTTCTCCGTCTTTATACTGCAGCAGATAAGACGACTGTGAATTAATTACGCCGCAGGATTCTCTCAGAAAGAAAACACGGCGGATAGCTTAAAGCCTCTCACATCGCGGCGTCTGCTGACAGAAAGATGCTCCGCCTTGTTTCCCTCTTCAAAAGGTTATCAACCGAAAATTCCAAGACAGGAGTCGTATAGGAGAGATGAGGAGAAATAGATTTGAGGAGCTTTGATGAGAGAGGCTTGCGATGAAAGGAGCTTTCAAAAGCACAAAAGGCTCCTCCACTCCTGTTTCTTCTTTCTCGCTTTCTGTCACTCTCCGAGTGTCATGCTTTCGCTTTGAGCTGTGAACCCAAACTGGTGTTTGACGATGGCGCCTTTTTTCTCTTTCTTTCTTTTTTCTTGAAACATCTGACTTGTGGACAAACACCAGCCTCAGCGACAGCTATAGCCCACCGGCCTTTTTTTGATTCCGAGAGATGTGGAAAAAGATACGAAATAAAAAGACGGGGAAAGGAGAAAGAAAATAAGCGAGACGTCATCTTTAATGTCAAACATTATATTTTCGTCCCCCCCTCCTCCTCCTCCTCCTCTTCTGGCTCCACTAGCATGGCAGTAACGTTAGCCGCGGCGCTCGGAGCGACACCCTGTCAGGTGGAGTTTACAGGCTCCGACACAGTATCCAGTCACCCCCTCGTCCAGGGCGAGCGTGAGCCAGACAGCACCGGTGAAGACAGACAAGTTGAAAGAAGAGAGGCGATTGTTCGTGACAATCCTGGAGCTGGTTCTGTCTCATGTGACCAGCTGCTGCGGCGGCTGCTGCCAGAAAGGAGGCCAGATTTGAAATGTTTAGAAAAAGCTATTCCACCGTTGTATCCACAACACGGTCAACCATGCCAACGTAGCGCGGCTTTTAAACATCTTTCATGTTGTTTCTTGCAGCGTCTACTTTTTATGTGTTGGTTCCTCCTTTTTTTTACGCTTTAACACGACACGTGTTAAATGGGTCAAATTCCACCCCCCCCCCCAGCTGCTGCCGGGACATGTTGAACTGTGGAGAGAAGCTAGCTAGCAGATACAGCCATCTGCCCGAATATCACAAAGGCGATGCACCTCATTCATAGTTCAGGTCAGACATCGATTCCTTCTCTGGCGGGACCATCGCTACTGTGGCGCTAAGTAAAGCTCATTCCTGGCTAGTGACGAAAGGGCTTTGGTTCTCTGTTGGTGCATTTGTTTCCAGTTAGCCTACGTTAGCTGTTTTATGCTTCACTTCCTGTCATGGTGACGTTACCTATTGGTTTATGGACTGCTGCTTTGAGGTCTCGAGTTTTGGTGATTTGTAATGTTTACTGAGAGAATAAAACAGGTGAGAAGTAGTAATTTTCTCATAGACTTCTATACAACCAGAGGACTCGCCCCCTGGTGGCTATTAGAGAGAATGCAGGTTTAAGACACTTCAGCATTGACACACAGCATTGCATCGAGCTGCAGCTATTTGAGTCATATAGCTCATACTTGCAGAGCCTTGCAGCACCCAATAATGTAATAATTTCATGAACATGTAATAACACCAAATAAAGTGATTACTTTACAAATAAAATGTGCTAACTTATATTAAAATAGCATTTTTTGCGATAATGTAATACCTTTCAAGTGGGTCCTTTTTTTCTTCAAAACTGATGACAGCATATATACACTACTATACAACTATACAACATGTTTTAATTCTGTTGGTGTCATGTTAGCCAACTGAAAACATGAACATTTGACACTGATTTCATGTTTGGAAACTTGAAATGAAACCCGATGGCGTGCCAATGTTTTTATCAGAGAAAGATGATAATTATTACATTTGAAGGCAGGCCTTGCAGTTGGTTCAGATCAAAGTCTGAACACATTCCTTCCACAAACGATCCGCTACAGAACTTTTGTGTGACTGAGAACACTTCTTCGAAAAGGCTCTCGGTTCCATTGTTTAGGACCGACCCGTGTACAATCAATGGGGTCACAGCTGTAACAAACAGAACGGAACAAACCAGATTCAACCGCACCAAACAACACAGGTGTGAGGGCGCCTTTATTTTCCTTCTGTCTTGTTTCACCTCCGAAGGTATTTTGGCATCAAGTGGGAAATCAAAGCCTCGCAGTAAAACACATAACTCGCTCTTTAACTTGTGAGCACATGTTCAAAAGAGCGAACAAATTAAATAATTCCTGAATAATTAAGATAATAAGATAATTAAAAAATTCAGTTGGCCCTCTTTATTAACTGGCTTTTTTGGCATCAAAATCAAACGAAGCATTGATTTTAATCTATTGTGTCGCTCTACTTTAATAACCAGCTTAAGCTTTTCAAGCAGATTGCAATAAATGACAGTTTTTAACAGCTGTGCGTCGGCCGTAAATCACTCACTAGCGCACGGGACACTTCGACAAAAGGAGCAGTTAACGCAGTTTACTACGGAGCTTTGAGCTGGTCAAAGGTGGGACGAGATCCAAGAGACCTCACAGTCAGTCGGCAGGTGCTGCTTTGGTTCAAATGAAGCAGATGTGAGACCTTTATCTCTCACCACGGATACTTTTGAAAAGGAAAATTTGTTTTAACCACCGCCGATTATGTAAAAAAAAACAGGCGAAACGAGAAAATTCCTGTCTTGTGATTTGGGGGATTTCTTTTTTTTTAAACTGTGGTGGACGGTTGCCAATCTGGTAACCCTCCAAAAACATGGCTTAACTACACAGACGACTTTGTGTTGAGCTGAACACCAGTGGTGGAGGAAGTACACTCGGGTCATGAAAGTACTAATACCACACAAAGCCAATCACACAATACAGGTGTTCTCAGTGATATATCTCTGTTTAAAGCTGCAGCCCAGGCTTTGCTTCACCATAATACTACGATACTCGCACGACTTTGAAACAAAAACAAAACAAAATTGTAAAAATTCACAGGGAACAGCTGTGGGAAAAGCGGTATAACCAGCCATATTTGCCAAAAGGTCTTTCTATTAAACCAAACTCCCCGCGATGAGGACGGCAGCGCCATATTTTGTTTTTGTCTTCGACTGCCATTTAGGCAAAAAGGAAGAAGTTTAAGTGTTCCTCTCTTCCTCTGGTGTTTCAGACCGGCTGTAATCTAATTGCCTAAGTGTGGAGGGGAAACTCTCAAGACATAAACAGCGAGTTAATCTGTATCTCCCTGATCTTACCGCCTGTCTGTCAATGGAAAGACAGGGGAACGCAAAACAACGTAGGTATAATTTAGCATGACAGCCTTCTGGTGGCAGCTGGGGTGAAGAGTTCACTGAGAGGCACAGACGCTGCGTGTGTGTGAGAGAGAGCGTGTGTGTGTGTGTGTGTGTGTGTGTGTGTGTGTGTGTGGTAACGATACGGTAGCAGTTAGATTTATAATATATGTGCTGCATTTATGCATAACGGCAGAACTCTTAATGCTAGTAAAGGAAGCATCTGAGAGTTTGCAAAACACAGCGGCGATTGTTCAGACTTGGCCACCGAGAGGTCAAGTAACTGTAGCACAAGCACATCTATTCAAAGCCTTGAAAAATCAAGTGCGGCTCGGCAACAACACTTCTTTTATTTAGATCCCCAACCCATTACATTGGACCTACTGTCTCTCATTCTGCACGCTGACACTAAGAGAATGTCTTTTGACAACGGTGGAACCGGACTGAAGCGGGACCAGACCGGGGTGCTGCGGGGGCCCGGAGGCCGCGGAGCCGCTACGATGGCCCGAAGAAAGAACAGAGCGAAGCCGCAAAGAGTTCGGGTGCGATAATGGATTCCCACATTAGGTCCATCAAGCTCTAATGATAAATGGGATATGGCAGCGGCTTGGCACGGGAAGTAGAAAATCTGGTTTTGGAGCGAGGCGTTGAGCGGGCCGGTGACTCGATGCTCGGTGGCAGGCGCTCGGGGCTTGCGTCGGGGGATTTCGGAGACTTCCCCCCCGGAGGTCACAGTGCAGAGTGGAAACACATGGTTTCAATGTGCCGCTCATCTCCGGCACTGGAGAGCACGGCGGTGTCCACAGTTTTGCATTAGGAATTACTTTATGGTTTAGTGAGGAAACAAGGGGAAAAAATACAAAACTGAAAATCACAAGGTTTCAACATTTGACCCTTTTACACACACCCTCCTCGTGTGCGTGTGTGTGTGTGTGTGCGTGCGTGTGTGTGCTGAATTCCTGTAGAGTTCACGGGTAACGCTGGCTGAGAGCCCACAGGTTTCAAACCCATAAATTACCTGAGAGCGACGTGGAGACAGCAGCAACCACAGAAGCTTTATTGAGAACTTCAAACCAGCAGGGAGCTGCGTCATGGGGGGGTCACTCTTCAGTCACTTAGACAGTAAATCAAACCATTTCTGTGCAAACAATGAAACATGACACAACTTGTTAGTCAGTTTCTACAGAAGCCGACCCTAATTATGTTTGATATATTCCATAAGCTAAGAAAACATAATGTATAACGTGTATGAAATCCATCACAGCAGTATTTAGAACAGCTACTTTTGGTGAACTAGCAACTGTGCTGTCTGTGTTTCTGCATCTATTTTTATTTAACCTCCTCTGGAAGAAATATTAACTGTTTCTCAACAGAGATGTGTTTTTAAGACAGTATACATGAAATAATTAAACTGTATGAACTCATTATTTCAGGTTAACAAACTTGCTAAATGAATGTTTAATGTTATTTTCCTCTTTTTTTTATCCTACCTCATTTTTAATAATCACTTGTCTTTCTCGCTTCTTTGACTATTGAGCTGCTGAAACAATTACATTTCCCTGATATGGGATCAATAAAGTTATTATCTTATCTATCCTATGTTATGACGATAGGTCATAACTGTATTTTAATCATTTAGGAAGTCCAGCGAGAGCGTTTTTCAGGAGGAGGAGCTTGATCGCTCCTTTCCACATTTTTGGGGGGAAATTATCTCCATTACTCTACGTAAACACATAAAGATAAACATCATGACAAATATAGTCGCACACATTTATATGAGAATAAGATCCAGGTCGACAAAAGTTACAAATGTTCCTTTAAAATAGAAATCATAGCTATTTCCATGATTCAGTTTCAGCTTCTTTGGATTAGGACACACACAGAAGCAACTGCACACACACACACACACACACACACACACACACACACACACACACACGCACACACACACACACACACACGTTCACAAGAGTAGAAAATGAAATCCAGGTGGATGCAGGAGTTTTCTTTCGCTCCCAGCAGGGTGTTTGGGGAGTTGAAAAGGTGAAGACAAGCATGGACCTTAAGACGAGAGCAAAGAAAGGAACGGTTGACCTTTTGACTGTGTTTGTTGGTCTAGACTCAGGCGTGAACCTCAAGCCCCAGGGCATGCTGGGAGTTTAACCAGGGGCAGGAGGTCACTGAGACGGGCAGCAGAGCAACGGAGGGTTAAAGAGGGGTAACGGCTCTTTTATTTGCCCCGAACAACCAATTATGAGGCACAGTCTTACATCCATGCTTGGCAACTATCTGGAAATAAGTACATTTACTCAAGTAGTGTATTTTATTGAGGTAATTATATTTATGCTACTTTATACTTCAACTTCCCAACATCTCAGAGGTAGATATTGTACTTTTTACTTCACTACATGTGTCTGACCGCTTTATTTTCTTCTCAGAGGATGTTTTTCTTCCCCTTCCTGTCCAGTGAAAACCTTGTATCTCCAGATGTGTTGATGTTGACTGTTTCTGACCAACTGAAGGATGAAGTGTTTCCTTTATGTATTGAGAAACTCCTCCTTCAGCTAAATAAACTCTTTAAAAAGCCTCTTGGGTCAGCTGGAAGAAGCATCGTCACAAAGCTGAAAACACTTAGTTCTTTGTAGAGATACGAGGTTCTCACAGGACAGAGACGCTACAAACACGTGATGATCTCATCCAATATGATGCGTTCATGTAGATTAAACTGGACAACATCATATAAAGGAGTTAACATGAAACACACACACACATTAATGCAGCAGGAATATGAATCCAGAAACAGATATTAGTAAAACACTGACGGGGAACATTCTACTGCACAATGAGTACTTTTTTAACTTACATACTTTTACTACAGTAAGGTTTTGAGGGCAGGACTTTTAGGTGAGTATTTTTACAGTGTAGTATTAGTACTTACTCCAGTAAAGGATCTGAACACTTCTTCCACCACTGCTCGTCTCCTGACAGCGTTACTGATATCTAAAATATGAAAAAGATTCCAGTTTCCTCGCTGCCTTTTTCTGTCTCTTTTTATCCTCTTGTTTAAAATGGATATGAGCTGAGTAAGTTGTGGGCGAGGAGGGAGGAGGGGGCCGATGAGTGAACCTCTTCTGGGCAGATCCACCTGAAGAAAAGAGCCAGAAGGCCGCCTCTGACACGCTGACAGCTTGCCATGAGTGACGTGTGATCTGTACAAATTTCAGGACTAATAAATCCACCTGTCAGAGGAAGGAGACTTGAAAGGGCCGCTGCCCCGCGGCGAAGCTTAAATGCAACTGCTGTTGATGAAATTCTGCAGGCTGGAGAATTACAGCTGTCAGGGAAAAACGCCTACATCAGATCTGACGGCTCGCCTGGCTCCTTCTCTAACCTGTTCTCTGTCTCACACCTCCTCCCTCCCTTCTTTCTTTCTTTTTTTTGTTGTTGCACTTACTTCCTCCCTTTTGTTTCTAATCCAAAATATGTGTGACGTGAACTCTTTTTTTTGTTCTTCTTTTGCTTCTTCTTCTTCTTTTGAAAACTGCCGTGGGAAATATCTCTCCAGCAGGAAATATTTCTCTAAATGTTCTTGTTTGTTCTCTCTCTCTCGCAACACAACACACTCTGGAAGGAACAAAGCTGAATCACGTCGCACACAGCTGTTTTGCTTTTCCATTACAGGGCGGCTCTATTTTCTTATTGCTTTGAAGTTCCGGCTGGACTTTAGCCAGCAAGAGACATATTCACTGCTGCTACGTGACAGCCATAAACACAGTCTGGAGAGAGAAAGGCATAAACCAGTTGAGCGTGTTGCTGTATTTATGGCTAAACGAGTGGAAAAGCCATCGCTCTCTCTAATCTGTCATAAAGGGGATTTATGGGTGTGTGTGATGCGAGGACCTTGTTGAGGTTGTATTGACTCATCTCATGCAGACCGACTTCATGGGGCATGAAGCTATCCCGATTCCACATCAATGGACACACGATACAATATAGAAATGCTCATAGAGCAAAGACTTATCTTGTCTTTTCATTTGGATAAAAAGACCATTAATTTCGGACCATTTTCTCAATTATAGTGACTTCAGCTCTGTGGGACTGCATTGTGAACAGTGGTTATGGATTCAAACCCCTACTTAAGTGCAAATATATTAGCATAAAAATGTATACAAAGTACAGAAAGTAAAAGTACTCATTATGCAGTTCAGAATAATGTATTATATTACTTTATTATAATGATTGATGCATTATTGTGTTCATCATATTGATACTGCAGCTGGTAACGTTGCAGCTAATTAGAGCAACTTTCTATACTGTTGGGTAGTTTAACTTCTAATAAAATGTCATAATATTTTCCATAAATAATCTGAATCTGCAAAGTAATTACGTTAATAAAGTAAAGGTTGTGAAGTATCTTCTGAAATGCAAAGGAGTCAAAGTATCCTCACACGGGGAACGCACATGCTGATGTTTAGCTAACTGCAGCTAATAAGTACTAAGCACAAAGCACAGCTGAGGCTGATGGGAATTTTATTCGCGTTGCAAGTCATAAACGGAAGTTTCGGACGCAGCTGAGCAGATTGTTTTAAACTGATTTACAGAAATACTACTAAATATATTTCTTTAAATTAAGATTTAGTCTGATTATCGGGCTTCCAATGAAAGTCTGTAAAACCTGCTGACTGTTCGCATGAAACACTGTTTGTTTTGTTTGCCTTAAATTGCACCACATAAGTGGTTAAAATAATGTATTGACGTGAAACTGAGGGTTACATCAATGTGAATAATGTTGTTTATTTAAAGCTATTTGTAGCTTAGCTGTCACAAACCCTGGTTGTAAAAAGGCAAAGACACTTATTCAACAACCAAATCAAAACTAACAGTGTCGAGTTCAGTCTGTCTAACAATTTACATTCACCTCAAACACGCTGTCGTATAATCGTACAGCTGAACGCTGAGCGGAACAAAGAGGAAGAAGAAGAAGAAGGAAAAATCACAAGCAACAGTTAGGAAAAACGACGGAGGGAGATGGAGAGGGAGGGAGAGCACTCTGGGGTCCGTCTTTCAGTTCCACATCTGGCCCTGATATTTCAGAGTTAATTAGTCATGCAGGGGTTGTGTGTAGATAAATCTATCATCCCGCAGTGCACAAACCATTTGAGAAATGAAAGGAAGTGAGGAGATATACACAGGCCGAGCTCCTTCATAAATCACTGGCCCAGATTAAAAACAGGCACTGCGGTGATGAGAGGGAGGGAACAGGACGAGGCCGGCCCTGGACTTTCTCACACAATAGCAATACTTCCACACACGCAAAGGATGATATATATATATATATATTTTTTTTTTTATTTTTTATATATGTATTTGCTCTGTTTTATTTGAACTGGGAAATCAGACTGTCCAAGTTCCCAGTCTGAAATCTATGGTAATATGCTGTTGAATTGCAGTTTTCTCTTATACTTGCGTCTCCAACTTCTATCCGTGTTGCTTCAGTATTTGTTTGTGCAAATTGCCGCCGTACCGTGCTGTTATCTGGTAATGCTAATAATGTATAACCTGGCTGCAGTAAAACCTATTAGGATTTCCAACTTGTCGCATAAAAATGTCAAAAGTAATGGATGAATTGATGCAGTAATAAACAAAACTGTAATGTATAAACACTTGACTTTCAGCCAAATGTATTTCATAAAAGGTTTAATTGGATATGTTTAAATATAAATAGCTGAAATAATAGGTAAAAAGCATTGAATAAATTGGAATAAATATGAATACACGTGATGAATAAATATTTGAGTTTGTTAGCTAAAAAGTACCGGAACATAACGAATAAATGATCACCATAGTTAGCCAACATTGATGGATACACAGTTGAAATAATGAGCTCAAAGCAATGCAAAAATGGTTGAAACAGCAACTAATGTATAAAAAGCAAAATGTGCCTTCGGTTTATTTCTCAAAAAAACAGTTTGCATCCATCTTTGTGAAATAGTTCGCTAATGGATGACAAAGATAAATAGATAAGTAGAGAAACAAGCTAAGATAAAAATAATGTAACAGTGAAAATAGTCAGCAAAAAGTCATGGACAAAGTTGTCTAAGAGTAATGGATTAGTAGTTAATAGTTCATTGACATTCAGCTACTCCTCAGTTGGATTTCTACTCGTTGTTGAATGTTTGCACATCAAAAACAAACTCAGTGCGCGGCGTATTACTCACGGACGTATGGCGGACGTCACCATCGGCTGCTCTCCCTCCCTACGGCGCCTCACTCAGCGCAGGAAGGAGGAGGAGTGGCGAGGGAGGAGGACGAGGAGAATGACAGCGAGGACGTGTATACAAGGCGGAGGTCATGCGTGAGGAAGAGGAAGAGGATTTTGGAGTGAGAAGAAAAAGCCACTCTGACAGTGTGTGTTAGTCTTTGGGAGAGAGAGGCCCGAGGGCACGCTTTGGTAACGAGCTGACGGCCTCAGCACGAGGCGCTAGACTTACTAAACTATGTTTGCTCTTTATCTGCAAGACAGATGAGCAAGAATAATAAAAGACCTGCAGGATTACGCTGTTTAAAAATACAAGCTCCCCCACACAGCTTTGAATGCTTCAAGTAGAGACATCCTGCCAGTGGTGGAAAGTACATAAAAGTACAAGTTTGAGGTACCTGAGCAACACTTGAGTATTTACATTTGTTTCTCCGTGTACTTTTCTACTTGAATTTTCCGTGAATCATCAAATATAATGCTATAAAAGATGGTTAGGTTTAAACATTATGGGTAAAACAAAAATGCAACAAAAAGTAGTTGTTTTTTTCACTGTTTTCAAAACGTGAGCATTTTTAGGTAAAAATAAATAAATCCAATTCAAATTAAAGGGGAAATATTGCATTGTTTTAAGTTATTTATCATTATTTATATATTTCTTTGTTTGTTTTTAACACTGTAATTACATAGCTGGCAGTGTGGAGATGGTTTTGAAACAACATTTTGGGAAATAAAACTTACAGAATACTATATATAGTAGAACAGGGCTGCACGGTACACGGTGCAGTGGCTAGCACCTCACAGCAAGAGGGGCCCGGGATTGAACCGCCGATCCCGGGCCGTCCTTCTCTTGGAGTTTGCACGTTCTTCCCCTGGCAGCGTGGGTTCCCTCCGGGTTCTCCGGCTTCCTCCCACAGTCCAAAGGCGTGCAGCTCAGGTTAATTGGAGGCTCTAAAATTGCCCGTAGGTGTGAATGTGAGCGTGAACGGTCGTCTGTCTCTATAATAAACTGCCGACCTGTCCAGGTGAACCCTTCACTCAATGTCAGCTGGGATCGGCTCCAGCGACCTCAAATAGGATAAGCGGTTTGAATAATGCAATGGAATATAATAGAACAGTTAAATTAATTAAGAGAATCTGCAATTTTGTCATTTCTTTAAATACTCTGAACATTGAGCAGACTTTGGTTGGTGGTGTAGCTTCTCATGTGGTTCTGCTGCAGGAGAACATTTTGACTCGTGACCCCCGAAGTTTCCCCTTAACATACCGCCCTTCACACTCACAGTCAGCTGCTGCAATAAAGATGGTAATAAAGATAATTTGTGGCGCTGAGATAACTATCTATAGCCGGAGACTATAGTTGAGAGTTAACATAAACAAGATTACATTTAGAGGTCGAAGTATGAAGTTAAAAGCAGAAAAGCAACTTTGTATTTATCATTTACTTGTTGTGCTTGAGTTCACACTGGTTTTGTTTACGCTCTGCTTACCGTCAATCAGCTGACAAACAGAAATTATCACTCTACAGCACGTTGCCTTACAGATGTTACTGGAAATACATTTGCATCTTAATTAAGGCCTTTTTTTTTTGCTGTCAAGTTAATAAAGAGACAGAAACACAAAACTACAAAAATGTGGTTTACAAAATTAGGCAAAAATGGAAACTACATGAGAGTAGAGAGTTGATGGGCTGAACTTTAAATCACCTCAACGCTTAATCTAAGGTTTAGGATTTATGGGTTTAGAGAATTTACGATGAGGTGAGGGTGAAGACGAGGGTGAAGGTTATGAGAGGGACAAGGTCAGAGGTCAAGGAAGGGAAAGTGCTGAGTATTAACAGGAATGTGTGTGTGTTCCAGGGGGACACACACACACACACACACACACACACACACACACACACACACACACACACACACTTTCACTTTAAATAACTAAAGAGAAAGATTTGAGATATGTGTGAGCAAAGTATCTCACACCAATCTCCATTTATTTGTTTCAATATTTAAAAGGAAATAAGCTACAAAAAATGTTACATAATGCCATTCACATAATATAACATATATATATATATATATATATATATATATATATATATATATATATATATATATATATATATATATATATGTATATATATACACACACACATGCATATCAATGGCCGAAGAGCAAAACCTCCTATCTGAGAAATGCAAAGAAAACTTGTTTTCTTGCAGAATGCTATTTGTTAAGGATACCCAATACATAATGCCAAATACATTTTTTTTTAAACACACAAAGTGCAGATAGGAGGGTTTTCCCCATTTTTCCTGGATCATTTTGCAGGTTTTGCATCGCTATATACATACATGTATATATATGTATATATGTATGTATATATATATATATCCATATATATATGGATATATATATCCATATATATATATACATATATCCATATATATGTATATATATGTGTATGTATTTAAATTCATACATATATACATATACTTGCATATATATATATATATATATATATATATATATATATATATATAAATATATATATATATATATATATATATATATATATATATATATATACTAACTTGTATATAGATATACATTTTTATGCAGAATTAATACTTTACTTAATACGTAATCTCTTAAGTATATTTTCCGATAATACAATTTTCTTTTGCATTGTTGTATTTTCACGTAAAGGGTCTGAATACTTCCTCCACCCCCGATATGAACTTGGGTTCATTTCCCTTCCAAAGATCAGTGTTTTAATCTCTTTGAAATCGCTGTTATGCAAAGTCCTGATGGCGACCTACAGTTCTCCCGTGTCACTTCTTTTCCAACGCAGCGTCCAGAGCGGACATGTAAGGCAGTCGATAGCCATCTGACCGGGAAACACTAAATCACAGATGAAACAGCAGGGGGGGAAGTTGTAAATCACACATTACAAAGAGCCTGGTGAAAGCACAGGAACATTACTTCGCCATGACATCGTCCCTCACAGCCTGCCTTCAAAGCCGGCCCGACCCAGGCAGGAAGCAGTCATTCCCAGTTCCTGTCCGCGTCACCCAAGGGGGGGACGACGGCACAACTGAGTGCGACAAAAAAAAAAAAAAGAGTCCTGTTTGGATATATTCCTTCTTCCCAAGGACGTGTGAATCCATTGTGATGGCGCTCGCTGGCTGTTTCTCTGAGCCGATGAAAAGAGGATCACATCTGTATGAAGGTGAACTCTGACCGGGACGAAGCTGTTGTCGTGGAAACACTGATGATGGGTTTGTTGGTGTCAGGGTTGGTTTGATTGAAAAGTGAAACAAAGGAAGACAAAATGACTTTTTCCAGACTATAAACATCTCTCCTATCACCAGCGTGTGTACTTGTTTGTGTGTGTATGTGTACATTGTGTATAAACTTAGTATTTAGTTTGTTTAGTGTGCTCAATATTAGCAAATTATTCCCAAAGATTAAACAGTTGCTCTACTTTGGCCAAGACGGAAAAGAGGTATTGTCGTGAAATTTCCCACCAGCATGAGGTTGACTCATGGCAATCTAACTATACGTTAGATTGCCATGAATTTGGGATTCGGTATTCATGAGGACTTTTCCTAAATATCACAAGCAGGTCAAAGTGTTTATTTATTCTATGACATTTCTCAACATACTAGATGTAGAATAAGATATTCATGGTCCCCATAAGATGACATTCTAACTTTTGATCACCATTAGATTGTTTTTTTTGGCTCAGAGAGAAATGTTTCAACAAATATTGGATGGATTGCTATGGATTAGTTGAAATCACTTTGGTGATCCGATAACTTGTCCGAAAGTACCGTCATCAGGGTCTTTAAGAAGAAGAAGAGGTGGATGTTGTCAGCGTAGAGATGAAAATGGAGGCTGTGATGATGCAGGATCTGACCAAGAGACAAGAGAAGGGGACCGAGTACCGAACCCTGAGGGACGCCATTGATGATTGGGGCTGTGGAAGACTAACAAATGATCTGTCTGTCTGTGGGAGGTCGGATCTGAGTGAGCGATAGCATTAATGCCAACAGCAGGATGAGGAGAATAATAATAGCAGGTTGTTAGTTTGTTAGGTGGTGTACTGGTGATGTGTTTAGCGCAGAATCAAGGTCGTCTGAGTCCAAATGGGCTGTTATTTCTTTGGCAACGACTCGCTCAACACTTTATTTTTTAAATGTGTGTATACGCATATGTGAGTGTTGTGGAGGAGCTGGTTTGGTTGCTGCAGCAGCTCAGTCTCACCTGCTCTGTCTGTCGCTCAGCAGTTGCCATGGCGAGTCGGCTGACACATCCTGACACAGCGATGTGACACTGTCGTCGTCGCGCTGCCAAGTTCACCTGTCACCCAACAGCTCACCGTGATTCGTCCTGTCAATCATTCTCTTCTTCTTCCTCAGAAGGACAAAAGAAGGTGATGCAGCCTCTGTAGAAAGAAGAAAAAAAAACAGGTGTTCGTGTTTAAGTGGTACTATTTTTGTTAAATTCAATTATGATGTAATTTCAGGCTGGTAGGGATTACCGTAGATCGAAGGTGATGATGATGCTCATTTGGGTGCGTTTGATTTGTCACATCGCTGGGATGCATTAAGTGAATGTGAACCCCATTAGCCCTGGATCACCAGACTTGTTAGCAGCAGCACCCTCTGCAATAATTTACAACCCTTTCATCTCAACAGAATGTGTTTCTTGTAGAGCGTAATGGAAGTAATCCATTCTCCCTGTCAGCGCTGGAAAACACTTTGTTTTCTGTACAGATTGTGTTTGGGTGGAAGATGCTAGTTGGGGGTGGAAGTAGTGGAGAGGAGAGCAGGAGCTTTTTTTGCTGCTGGTATGTCTTATATATGCAGGTTTTGAGGGCAGAGGATGTATATAAAGTACAGTGAGTCTGCTCTATACTGTACCGTGTTCATGTGAACATGAATCTAACACGTGACTTATTTGGAGAAAATACAGAAATTGTGTTTGTTTGTGTAACAGTGGATATTCAAAGAGGTACATTTACAGTTTAGAGGTACTTACTTGAGTGTTTCCATTTTATTGTACAGGCAAGTGTGTTCTTTTTCTACTAAATTCATTTATTCAGTATTTTACACACAAAACATATGAGACTATCCAATATGACGCATGTTTATAGAATAATGAATCTAAAAGTGTGGCAGTTAAAATCAGCTTAATGTTGACTGATAATACACCAGTGATAATAAGCCAATAAAATTAGAAAAAGTGCAGATTAATAGAGAAGGTAAAATAAATAATAAAGAACAACAATAGTTATATAAAACTAAAATAATAATACAATTAAAAATATAAAATATAAGAGCGCATTTGGAGGCGATTAACAAAACAGACAATTATGTTGTGAAAAAAGGCTAAAATCTAAGCAGCAGAGGTTGAGATATCCTCCCTGTTAGTCGTTAACTTGAGTCAAGCTCAAACAACACTGGATCCTATAATGTTTCACAACCCTGAGGGCATCATTAGGGTTATGGAAATTATAAGATCCAGGCTCAAATTTCCATATTTACACCCTACTTCTTCTTTTTTTACCGAGCCACAACAAAGAGCTGTGAGATGCTTAAACGCACCATAAATCTGAAGGAGTCTGGTTATAACTCTCTGTGGACTCGACCGCGAGCGACGCCTTTCACATTACACCAAAATACACAAAAAGTGCTGGCGTACAGAAGCAGCTTTGATTCAAATTAAGGATCTGATAACTTCTCCCATCACGGGAAACATCATTTCCTGGTGGTTAGTGCAGTTAACTCTGACTCTATTAAACTGCCTGCAGACTAAGTGTTATGGCTGTGTGTACTGATGTCTGTGAACATATCCATTTAGCTCAAGCAGCAGCTGTAATGGTGTTAATGCCCATATCAGTTTCCCTCAACAGCTCTTTTAAAAAAACATCCTCCTTTCTGACCATATTAGAGCGGAGTGTGGAGACTGGCCTGCATGGGTTTGTGCAGGAAGTGATGCATTACCTCCTGGAAAGTAAAGCGTTGGCAAAGATTAGATTTCAGCCTTCAATGTGATTTACAATCTCGCAATTAAACAACATTTGTTTACAAGAAGAACAGCATTTGATTTGCAGACTCGTTGGCTGTTGCTTTTATTTAAAGCACTTTCAGCTAACTTTATGTTTATCCCAACTTTTAAACCAAAGCACCACCAAAAAAAACAACAACAACAATTCATCTTTCATCCTCTCCCATATATCTCCCCCTCTTTCTCACATCTACCCACTCTTCCCCTCATTCCTCTCCCAACTGTATCTCCCACAGCCCCCACAGGCCCCTCCATAAATCCTGGGACAGCGGCGCTTTAATGGATAATTAATTGATGCCGCTGCAGCACTGTAATAAGACAATAAATTACGACACAGGCCGGTGTGCTGTGTCAGTGTGTGTTGCTAATGGCCCTTCAGGGCTGGGGCAGGAGGCTAATAAATTAGACAGGTATTAACTGTTGTGTGCTAAGTAGCCCTCCACTGCTGACTGCCATGAGAAGAGGAAGGGAAGAGGAGACGAAGGGAGAGAGGGAATACAGGAAGAGAGATGATCGCAATATTTTGTTGAATTTAAAGTGAAATTAAAAAACTGTTTTTGCCAAGAAATCAGTACTTTTTGACATGTGTGACGGTAATTACATAGAAGGAGGAAATTTAAGTTTTAGTCATGTTATCTGCAGCAACACAGCCTAAATGTGTCAATTATAATTTGTGTAATACCTGTTGCTGACGGGGACAAAAAAATACTTGTAATATTACTTCAGAAACAACTACAAACTGGAAGCCAACGTTATGTACACATCCATTGTCATTGTTGATAAGTGGACGATGGGGAGCCCCATCCTAAATTAAATATTTATACTTATATACTTATACTAGACGAAAGACAAATAGACGATGTTCCAAATCGCAAACTTTTTCGTTCTTCTTTTAGGAAATACTGCAGCTGTGCCTAGCAAAGTACAAACTGTCGTCTGCAGTATGCATTCAATTGGGACATACTACTTCTTCATGACAATGCACCTTGAACTTTGACCTTCTTGTTCATATGAAATGTGGGTCAAAATAGGCAGAAAAGCATGCTGGCTTTGACATATATATGTATTGGGACATAAATACAAAAAAACATACTCAACAGTATGGTGGCATCGGTTTTGGAATCGACAGTTAACAGTGGAATTATGTTTACATTTGTGATGTTAGTGATAAATATAATGTCATCTTTTATCATCATCAGGGGACTTTGTCTCCAACGATCACGTAAATACTTGACATTTATGATTGAAATAGTTGGGGAAAGTTGTTCACGTCGGTCGTGATCAAAATGCTTGTAGTTGTACTTGTCTCCAGGATTACTCTGTGTTTTGACAGGCGGGACCACAACTTGTGCCCACAAATAACACAAAGAAAAGGAAACATCTAGTGGGCTCAGGGCACCGTTAGCTTCTACTTCCCAGCTTGAATATAAACAGAACGACGGATCCTCCCAAACATTACATGTTATAACGGGTCAAAAAGTCTTAAACCGTTCTATGAGACTGTACTTTGACACAGCAGTGCTTTGAGCTAAATGCTAACGTTAGCATGCTAACATGCTCATAATGACAATGTGTTAACTTGTTGATGTTTTAGCAGGTGTAATGTTTACCACTTTCACCTTCTTGGTTTAGCTTGTTAGCATGATATAATTTGTTAATTAGCACTAAACACAAAAAAAGGTTATAAACACGAGACAATTGTGACCTGATGATGGATGATGAAAAGTTAAGAGATCAAAGCACATCATAATTCATGAATATGGTAACTTGTATACGCAAACCAAATGTCATGACATTCCACCTATTTGCTGTTGAGATATTTCAGTCTGCTGGAAACGCCCATAGAGGATTCAAATATGTCAAAAAACAGTTTCATCCTCTTTTGAAAAATGGAAAATATTAGGTTAATAACTTAACAAGAGACGCCAATTGTGTTTGGATAACAAAACGCTTCAGCAGTTTAGATCTTACAGTACGATACTTTTGATCTCCAGATTTAGAATCACACTAGAACACTGTGGTCTCAATGGTCTGAAGCTCTCATCATGTCGAGCGTAAACGATTGTGTCACTTTCCAGAGAGGAAAATCACAGCTTAGTAAACAAGGACAGCATCTCCCGCTTGGAAACGTGTAATTTGAGCAGATAGTCTCTAATCCCATTTTAATGGTTGTCTGATTAAGAGGTGAGAAGGATTAGGGCGTGAGCGTGTGCATGGAAGAAGAAGGAAATCTGTGCATGTGTGCCTATTTGGAAGAGGCTGGTGGAAAATTACTTATACAGGGGAAACAAAGAGAAAAGGGAAACAAAATTGCAGAGATTAGGACTGAGCATGAAGAGGAAGAAAAATGGCGGCTCAGTTGTATCGTTCCAATTAAAAATGCTGCAAATCTCTCATCTCCTAATGTTGGCCCTAACGAGCGCGACTTAGTGGCAGTTACGTAGATAAAAACTCTTTCTGATCGATTCCAATGGCCCATTGAAATTTGTTTCACTCCACCTTATTGATCACAACCCGTTGGTTGCAAACTGTTAATTAATAATGATAATAAAAGGGCCATGGACCGTGAAAATCTACCACACGAGGCTGAACTCTAGTTTCTCCACGGCTTCCACTTCACCTGGCCTTTCCTCCATTAGCGTTTTGTGTTAACTACCTACTTGTTTTATAATCTTAAATATTAACATCAGCTCCAGGGAGGTTTTCCCAGCTCTTATCCGAAAAATAAAATGTAATGTAATTTTGCAATTGCTATTATACTTATTGATAATGAGATAATGAGTCCTAAAACCTGGAGACGAGTCAGCATTTTTGCACTTCCTGTTCCCGCGTCTTGAAGTAAATGGGGTTTCTGAATGGGTTTTTGTAAGATGTCTGAAAGATCCGTGGTTAACACAACTTTCAGATATTTTAACGTTTTGTTCTACATGTATATAACATGTCAGTAAGTACCCCTCTCATGAATAGTGAAGCTGTTACGTGTCTTAAGAAAAGAGGCTCGCTAGCGAGAGGCTAAATGAGACGACTAAATGTCATCACAACGACTAAGTGTTTGCTTTTTTTCCGTCTGGCAGTCAAATCATAAACTTAGCGTTCATTTGATTATCTTGCTGAAAAAAGAGCCTGTAAGTATCATAAGCGTTTGTTTGGCTTTACGTCGAGGGAAACGGCGAGATGCTAACTTCCAGGTCGGCCTCCAAAAACACGTCATCGCTGCAGCACTCGATTGTCTTTCCTAATTCTGTCTGATGCTGGCAGATAAGTGTCCTCCCACACACACACACACACACACACACACACGCACACACACACATGCATAGTAATAACATCAATAATAATGTGTTTGCTTTTTTCTGCCCACAATCATTCCACAGATTGACGTGTTCATCCTTTAATCCCTGCTCTCTGCCTGTCCTTTGAAGGGTAAATTCACCAAAATTGAAATTGTCTTACTTGCCCGACAGTGGTATGTAGCAATGCAGATTTTGGTTATGATTATGAGATACCCAAATGAGATTTCTGTCCTTTAGAAATCTTGCATATGAAATCTGTTTTCGGTGAGTTCTGTAAGAGAAACGGGAACGTCATTATTTATTTGTTATGCTCCACAAACGACACATCTAGATATAAATGACAATTTTATGTTTTTTGGAAGTGAACTAAAACAGTTCAGTTGTGGCCTGTAAAACCGAAACAACGATCTAAAAGGCAGCCAATGTTGAAAATAAAAACTGTGACAAAGCGGTTGAGGTTTGGTAAGCTTCACGCATTAAAACGACTTAAAATAAACAGATAGTCGTTGAAAGTCGGTTGGAAATGGGAAACAAACAGCCTACTTTGTCGCACTCACCGTCACCTGACTTCGTCAATGGCTCCTTTTGTTTCACTGCAGCCACTAGAGAATATAAAAAAATGTAAATTGTTGTGGGTCAATACCGCTCTTCTTGGGTGGGCATTGTTGTGGTTGAACAAAATCTTCATCTGTGAAATCAGCTCTCCCAAACTCTCCATGAACACCACACCCGTACTTTCCACCTCGCTACATTACAACCCGCAATGACTCTGAACATTGGCATTGGACGACTCTTCAAAAAACTCCAAAAGTGCATCCCACTGTCGGGTTCAGGATGTCTGGAAGGCGGCGGCGGTGGCGGCGGCGGTGGCGGCGGCGGTGGCACAGCAGTGGTGAACAGTGGCTGTGGATGATGATAAAGCTGTTTGACTGGGTCACAGCCACGGCCCTCGCTACTCCCCGGCTCTGCAGAGAAGTGGAGCGCTTAATATATTATCAGTGGACGCGAATGACACCATCGAAAGACGGAGTGCCCAGTGCAGAGCTCTCGACGCCCGGGACCTGAAACATTCCTCCATATTTTTCCGCCGGGCTGTCAGGTCGTCTAATAAAGCGGGGCAAAATGGAGGGACGGCACAGGAGCTGAGGGTGGATGAAGTATCTAGCGCTGATGTAATATGGCTTATGAATCTAATTTAATTACCCAGTGTGGGGACAGGCTGTAGAAGCCATGACTGGATTTATTGTGTCTTAACTTGGCATCTTAACGACTTTGTGCTTTTAATATCATTACCCTGTAATTTATTCTTTTCTGCACACTCACACACACACACACACACACACACACACACACACACACACACACACAGTACAGCCACAGTGCAGTCATAATCTTTTTAAGCAGGCAGCTTTACGGATCATAGGACTCCTGAGCCGTGACAGCTATTGATCCATAAACTCCCGCTTTGACTCATCCCGTGCCGTCCCCGTACCGTACGGCATCAAGGTGATATCCCTGATACAGGCGTATTGTAGCGCCCACAGTTACATTTCAACACTGATGGCTTCAACAAGCCTATGACAAAGAGGGAGGGATACAATCAGTCACTTCAGACCCTCTAAAAGCCTCAGTAACCTCTAAAAAATATATTTTTGCTTGGATTTTTTGTGCGGATTCGGTTGCATGACGTAGTTGTGTAGTAGTGTGAGTGGCCTATTTGTTATATTAGCCTTAGTCATGTGTGTGCAAAGTGTTTGTAGCCTAGCTGCCTTGGCTTGCATCCATGAAATCTGGTATATTGAGGCTGTGTAGGACTTCAGTATGAACTGGAGCGCTAGGAGGGGCTGGTGGTGAGAAGTTACAAAGAAGTGAGCCTCCCAGACTTCTTTGGCTCGCTTGTGGCTACATTACCTGCTACTAACATAAGCCACCTGAATCTCAGGTTAAACTGTTGGTGGACGAGTTGCATTGTGGGTATTGTAGGAGTGCGTTAAGAATTTTAAAAAGACGATGTTGGTGGTTCTGCTTTCAATTGTGAATCCAATAATGATAGATTGGTTTTTGGCCTTTGCTGTAAATAATCTAACAGCATCGAAATCTCCTTCATGACATCCGAATTGACTGATAATTTATGTAAGAAATTTTAACATTATGCCCTCTTAGCCCAGCGATTGGCTTCATGTGTTGTCTCCGCTCACAAATGCATCAACAAGAATGCCGTTCGAGCAGAGGCTGTGCGAATGCTCCCGCCATTATGCTTGTTCTTGGACGTCGGGGAGGCAGTAAAATGCAGCCAGGAGGCAGCAATGGTGGCTTTTTCATTTATCTTAATGGCACTTTTACCTGATTAAATAAAAGAAAACTTCACATTCACACTTGTTCCGCTACAAATTGTTACGGTATCCTTGTCGCGAAACACTATTATCATACAATCTGGACATTATGCTAAGTATGCATGAGAAGATAAGCCTCTTCGTCCCTCCAGAAAGACAATTAGATACTAATTCACTCAAGGGAACTCCATACCTTTGTTTTTTACTCAACACTGCATCCCTCTTTGTTTCCTCTCCTCCACCAGCCCTTCTCCACTCTCATTTCTTTCACTGCATCTGTCGCCTCCCTTCTTACACCGCTCTCTCATCTTCATTACCCCCACCGGCCATCCCACGCCCTCCAGTTCGGCCTGTCGGCTTAGATAAAAGAGACAAAAAGGTGGAAAAATAGACAGAATGAATTAGGATGAGATAGAAAATGAGGGATGGGAGAATGAAGGCGGCTTCACTCCTCCACTCTGCTCTCCTCCGCCTCCCACCATGTCAAGCAAATAGTTTCCAGAGGCCCCTGTTCCACATTAGCTTAGCTCGCTATTCAGCTGAGCCATCGACTTAATGCAATCCCCTAAATGCCTGCTGTATGGCCTCACTGACAGTGACATATTTGTTTTGCAGCCCTCTGCAATCTGATGTCTGCCACCGTACTCAACGTTTGATTAATGCCTCTCCTTTTGAGTGCCATAATTGGCTGCGACTGCGCTGGCAAACAATCACAAAGTCTCTCCTGCCTGCCGTTGGTTGGCAAGGTGTCGGGGAAACTAATGAGCCAAAAGTTTAGATAAACTGTGCTCAACCAAAGGCGACATCCAGCGTCAAACAACCAGTCAGTCAAAGACCATTTGTTCCACTTTTAATTGGCCGTTTGAAGTGATTGTCCAATCTTATCTTAGTAACTGTAACCAGGCAAACTTTGAATTTGTCCACACACAAAAAGAGCAAAACTTGTGAGAAACGGATAAAACGGATGATGTTTTATAAACTGCAGTTGTTAGCATGTCAAGCTAACAAGGAAAAGGCCTTACGTTCCAGGCCGAGTAGCATGTCATCAGCTCACTAAATTGTTATGAAGAGTTAGGGACTAGATTTCTAAATAGCCCTGTTTGTGATTGCGTAGTCAGTGCTGGATGCTATCAGAGTATAAGTTAACTGTCTTGCTCTTTATTGGATTTGGGGGCGTTCACACTCCAGCTACCCCGGCCAATGTTATCCACAAAAGCGTTAGGTTTACTAAATTCAGCAACTAGCTCTTCAACTAGCCTCCGCTACACTTTGGCCTTGTTGTTTTTTTGTCCTTCATTTGTGAATTTCATTTCAGCATGATATCATGCGCTATCAAACCATTATAAAGTGCTTTTGTAAGACTATTATTTTTCATTCAGAAACCATTCAGCCTGAAGCATTAAGAAGTCAGCCAGAGAAGTCTTCTTCAACCGACTTATGGAGCTAACACTAGCTCAATTAGCCTGTTAGCTTCAGTTAATGAAATCCGCTAGCAACAGCTGTCAGTTCAGTCAGAAACATAGGAGACAATAGGGATTCAAGGACAGTCCGGTTGGGCTTATAAACTTCAGATTTCTTCCGAATAAATCATGTTTAAGTTCAACAGAAGCTCTATTTTCTCCCCCACTTTTGTCATACCATTTTACTCCCCTCTTTCTCTTCCTCTTCTCCTCTCCACTGTGTGCAATCATCAAGGCTTAGATTGATGACGGAGACCAGAGAGATCACAGCATCTGTCTTATGGTGGAATCCTGGAGGGTGGAAGAGGAAGAGGAGGAGGAGGAGGAGGAGGACAGTGGGAAGGTGAAGTTGGAAAAACTCGAGTCTAACGAGAGTTGACCACCCCGCCCCACATATGGTTGAAGTCAATGAATAAGAGGTCGAGAGGGAAAAATATAAACCCACAATAAAGACAGTGAAGGGAGACAAACAAGAAGCAGAGTGGAAACTGAACAGCAGGAAATGACAACAAGACGTCTGTCTGGCTCGAAGAATATTTATTTTTTCTGCATTTTAAATCTTTTTATGCACTGGATTAATTTCTTCTCCACAAAAAACGTACACATATTTCCTTAAGTGCATTTAAAAAAAAAAGAAAACTCCCCTCATGCACACATGTTGAAGAGATGGATCACATGCAGCACAATTTATGAGGCTCTATCTTAAGATCCCGAGGCCGAAATAGGATTTATGTACAATTATGTTGCTTGTTCTTTGGTCTTGTGAGATGCTGCTTCTTTATTCTTAATTACAGAGAAATAGTCCTTACTTTCAAAGCTACTTCTAGCTCATTGTTGTTGTGGGTTTTTTTTACACTTTATTACCCTCACGCACATACATGTGACGCTTGCACAAACACGTACGCCACAAAGCACTCCACTGTTTCGCAGCATCGCTAATGTGAGTCACATTCGCTCTCTTGACGTATGACCTGGGTCACACTAATGATTTAAATCTGGTGTCATTGCTGTAAACACAATGATGAGTGAGAGCCACAGTATTTTACACCATTAAAATACCAGCTGTTAAAGTGCTGTCCGCACTCGTTGCACATAATAGGACTATTCAGAGTGTGTGCAGTACACACTCACACACAAGCGAGGCACACATGTACGTGCAATAAGTAGCCACTAATTGGACAAACATCGCTCACTCTGTTTCTGTAGATTTGCAGCAAATGAGCCCAACTATGTATATTTGAAAATGCTTAAATGGCACAAAAATCCGTCACTGCAGGTTTAACAAATACATAGTTACATATTTAGATGCATTTGTGTTAATATATAGATACATTTTAGATACTGCATGGTAATGCCCAATACTTCGTCGTGGATTATAGGTAATAGTCAATTTGATTCTAAAAACTTTGTTTGTTTTTGGATGGTTGGACATAGAAATAGCTCAAACCGTATTAGTTGTGGTTAAATTACCCTGGTTTCCCATAATGATATTTTTGGAAGGGTTGAAAAGCCTGAACTAGCACCAAATGTCACCAATAATATCAATGACATTAAAATATGGCTTTAAACAATGGATTAGCAGCTCTTAAAGACGAGATAGAGAAGGTTTGAAGAAGTTGTTGAGGGAATCAAATCCTCACCACTGTTTAATTCATAGTTTCTATAAAAAATCCCATAAGGTCTGACCTTAATAATCACTGAAACAACAGCAAAAAGAACATCCTCCAGTGCAAACATGAGGGCAGTCACTCCCAGACCTGCCCGGCAGCCGTGGTCAGCGCGTGGCCCGCTGTCAAAACACGGCATGCACGCCGGCCCAGAGGTCAGGGCCGGGCGAAGAGGAACTGGCACTCCTCACCCTCGCTGGGCGGCGGAGGAAAGTGGGAGGTTTGTGACTGACGGAAGCCACAGGGAGAGCGTGTCCATCAGTCACAGAGCGGTCGGCCTCGGCCGCAGAGGGACGGAGGGGTACCACCGGACTGCGAGAGAAAAACCCCCAAAAGGTTACAGGAATATTTGGTTCTTAATTTCCCTTCACCACACGCTCTACATGTTGCATGTGACCGAAGCAGTGGAGGAAGGAGTATTCAGATCCTTTACTCCAGTAAAAGTATGTAGAAAAGAATTAGGAAAACATACCTAAAGTAGTTCATGTATTATTATTATTACTTGTGCATTAATGTGAAGGCAAGCTTTTAATGTTGGAGTTGGTTTGAGGTGGAGCTCATTTTTAACTATTAATTGATGGTTATTTTCATTATTGATTGATCTTCTGATCATATTCTACCCAGAGCCCCAAAGTGACACCGCGACCATTTATGTTTTGTCCAACCAACAGTCCAAACCTCACCATTATTACAATTATTAAAAGAAAAAGCAGCATATCTTCACATTTGAGACATTGGAACCATTGAATGTTTCTGCATGAAAAATTACTTATTATTCAAAATAGTTGCCAAATCACAATTGATTGATAATCAGTCGACTTGTCCTTTACATCGTACTTAATGCAGTTCATTTTTTTAAATCTTCATATTTCATAAAACCCTTTTGTGTAATTTTTAAAGTAACTAAAGTTGCCATCTAATTGTGATGTGAAAAGTCAAATATTTCCCCCTGAAAAGTTGAGTAATGTAAAAGTAAAAGTGCAAGTATTTGTACTTAAATGATACAGTACAGAGTACATGAGTTACTTTCCACCGCTGCACAAAAGAAAAAACACCCCCAGATGGTCAGGATGAAAAAAAGAAGAAGCAGACAGACCTTTTTAAAATAAGCTGTAGGAGATGTGTGTTTTCGGTTCACATGTGGGTTTAGGTGCGTGTGTGTGTGTGTGTGTGTGTGTGTGTGTGTGTGTGTGTGTGTGTGTGTGTGTGTGTGTGTGTGTGTGTGTGTGCGTGTGTGTGTGCGTGTGTGTGTGTGTGTGTGTGTGCTGAAAGTGATTTATGGGGCCTGTCTTCCTCTGCCAGCAGTTTGTCTCTTCTAGCATGGAGGATGAATGGCCCACTGTCAACCCTGCCTCAACCTCTCCTACTGGTCTCTCTCTCTCTTTCTCTCTCTCTCTCTCTCAAATTATCTTTCTTCCTCTCTGTCCTCCCCTCTCTTTACTATCTTATCTCCCCACATGCTCCATCCTCTGCATGCACCTTGTCATCCTCACTTCCTTTCACCTCTCGTCCGCTCACTTGCTTGATTTGATCCTTTATTTCCCCTTGTTTCGCGACCCCGCCTCTCCCATCTGTCACGTCTTCTCTGTTTCTCTGTGGATCCGAGACGCGCCTCGAACAGAAAATCCTCGACCTCCGATCTGATCTCTGATTTCAGGGACACTTCATTCGAATGTGGTGCATCCATTTCAGCAGCTCCGTGTGTGCATATCTGCTTTCTTTGTATTCCGTCTGGATGTTGAGTTTACTTTGAGCCGACGGAGCTGAAAGTGACGCCTGATTTATTTCACTGGTGGAATGTAACACATTGGGCCTTAAAGTACATTTAAAGATGCAAAATACTCAGCAGTGAATATTTTTGCATCAGTAAAAGGTAAATTGCTGTGTAGCCTAAACTACTGTAAGCTGTTTTATTGAGTTTCCTTTTAGCAAAATGCTCTGAATGAATTTGAGTTCCCTCTCATGAACATTTACAGTGTCCAGGCCTTTTATTGTGAAAGGTAAGAAGGGAAGGTGTGGACTTGGTCTTGACTGCCTTTGTCAAGGTTGAAAGTTTGTCATCTTGGTTCAGACCACAAAGCTGCCGTGTTGTTATACACTTTATATATTTTGAATATGTCTGAACAACACTACGTCATTGGTTAATGCCTTATACACGTTCTACTTCTACTCCACTACATCTCAGGAAAGAACTTTTTACTTCACTGTAACTATTTTACAGCTTAAGTCATTTCACAAAGGAAGATCTATACAAAACATTGGTTGTAGTATGAGGTGTAGGATGTTGTAGGAGGTGTAGGAGGCTGTAGGAGATGTAGGAGGTAGGCTGTAGGAGGTGTAGGAGATGTAGGAGGCTGTAGAAGGTGTAGGAGATGTAGGCTGTATGAGGTGTAGGAGGCTGTAGGAGGCTGTAGAAGATGTAGGAGGTAGGCTGTAGGAGGTGTAGAAGATGTAGGAGATTTAGAAGGTAGACTGTAGGAGGTGTAGGAGGCTGTAGGAGGTAGGCTGTAGGAGGTGTAGGAGGCTGTAGGAGGTGTAGGAGGTGTAGGAGGCTGTAGGAGGCTGTAGAAGATGTAGAAGGTAGGCTGTAGGAGGTGTAGAAGATGTAGGAGATGTAGAAGGCTGTAGAAGATGTAGGAGGTAGGCTGTAGGAGGTGTAGAAGATGTAGGAGATGTAGAAGGCTGTAGAAGATGTAGGAGGTAGGCTGTAGGAGGTGTAGGAGGCTGTAGGAGGTAGGCTGTAGGAGGTGTAGGAGGCTGTAGGAGGTGTAGGAGATGTAGGAGATGTTGGGGATGTAGGAGGCTGTAAGAGGAGGCTGTAGGAGGCTGCTGGGGGTGTATGAGGTGTAGGACATAGGAGGTGTAGGAGATGTAGGAGGCTGTAAGAGGGAGGAGGTGTATGAGGTGTAGGACGCTGTAGAAGGCGTAGGAAGGCTGTTGGAGGCTGTATGAGCTGTGAATCTTGTTTTGGGTGAGTTCTCATGTCCCTGAATCTCCACAACAAAGGTGACGAGTGAACGGTAAGCACGACCCAATAAAACCACATTTATGGGAAATACTCCAGATTTAAATATACCGGAATTAGCCCTATCCAGATCAGAATGAATTGGCTGCAAGAAAGCCAAAAAGCATTCATATTTGTATCCCTAATTCCTTTTCGCCAGAGAACCTTTAACAGCATCAGCACACTGTACATCTTCTAGCAGCTGTGATAGGCCAAGAGGCAGAAGAATAATGTCTCCAAATGTCATTAATTGTGCTGTCATTATCATAATTTAACATCCTGCTCACCCCTCTCCATCTTCATCACTGTCTTTTGCTGTTCGGTCATTAATCAGGCTGAAAAAAAAAAGAGGGAGGGAGGTGGGCAGACAAATGAAATAATACAAAAATGACCTCTATCAATTCCATTTCCAACACATTAGAAAAGAAGCACCTTTTCTCCCGCTGCCTCGGAGCTCTCAGCCTTCCTGTGCTAATGGTAGATATACAGTGACATGGTAATGATCTGGCCACGGCTGCAGAGCACAGGCTGTATTGATCAGCGGCTGATTTATTGCAGGTTACGGCTGATTATTGGGCCATTAATCAGTCTAGGATTACCCTATCAATAAAACTGCCTACGTTTGTTTGTAAAGTGCTAGCCAGGGCACGGAGAAGGGCATTGCATGTCCAGGCATCAGTGACACACAGCTACTATTTAAAGTCAAAGATTAGCTATTTAAAGAGAGATAGCCCTCACTGTGTTCTCTGAATAAATGTGTACACTGGCGGAGGACGCTCTGCTGTGAAAATCACTCAACGGATGCATCTTTCTACCATTTGTAAACATTAAATAATGGGCTTTTTTTGCAAACTAGGTTATCATAGTGACAGATTGAGTCATAAATACTGATACCTAAAGGACAAATAGGTTAATGTTTGGTTGAGAGTACTAGACCTGCAATGACTGACCTTTTAGGCCTCTTGGGGTCTGTGGAAACAAGTTGTAAACAACACAGCGTTGACATATCAACATATTTCAAGTTTAGCAAACAGTTGTCTATTTACAGATCCAGCAGTTATGGAACAATGCATTATGTTAGTGTCCACCTGATGAATTTAAGTCCAATATTCTCTCTCTTTTAGCTCAATTTTTGGTCTGCACCTTCTCGGAAGGGAAATATCTTTCTCTTTAGCTGCTAAATGCTCAGCTGTGATCACTAGCTTGTTGCTAACTGTGTCTGTTTGGTGTTTGGTGCTGAGCAGGTGGTGTACAGTGGCTTTTTAGAGCTTTTGCTGGCTGCTGCAGCCAGAAACAACAATATAAGAGCGGTGAGAGGGACCCAAAACAGCGAAGTTGTGGGCCGTACAGATACAAAACTGACTATAAAGTTGTTTAATCCATTTTTGGGAATCCATTAATAAATGCTTCATGAATTGTAGTACATGACATGTTTCAGTGCAGACGGAAGTTAGCCAAACTCATTATAAAGCATTATGGTTAATTAACTACTAATACAATCTTTTAGACAACTTAACAACTCTGCAAAGTGGTTCCAAATGATCAAGAATATATGGAAAAATACAACGACGTCAAGTATGCTCTGCAATATAACCTAAAATAAAGTGCAATTTAAAAAAGAAACAACAAGAGCTTTGCAGAACAAGGAAGAGCAGCTCTGTATGCCGCGCACGACTCACACCAAATCCTTTGTCGCAAACAACAAATACGAAAAAAAGGAAAAAAACAGCGCCAGGAATGTAATTCGTAACCTTAATCTCCTTCCTTAAATTAGCAGCCAGATAAAAAGATACTGCCGCTGTCAGCCTGCCAACAGCTTTACAGCCCGCCATAAAGAAGAAAGGTTGGAGTGGGGGGGGTCTTGTGGCGTTGCTTAACCCCCACCAGAACCCACAACCACTACCTGGAACACAACTTTTACAACAGCAAGCAAATTGAGAGTAGTGATTTTCCTATAAAAGCCCCGAAGACCAAGGGAGCCTGGATTCGGAGGGTTTAATGAGAAGGTTTGATGGCTATCCGCCGTCAAACAGGCCGACTTCTCTGCCAAGCTCTGTTCTCTCTTTTTATTTGTGAGTGTGTTCGAGTAACTGATTAAACATCCCAGAACCTCTTGGACGCGCCGCCAGCGGTCTCCCTCGCTGCCTCCGAGTGCCACGCTCGTAAAAACCCCGACTTGACAGTGGACTCGTAAAGCAGACATAATGCTGTCGTAAACATGTCACGACACCTGCCGTAAACATTAATGGCTGTTTATGAATGAGGATGATGAATCGGAGGCCTTTCTTTTCCCTTCGGGGAGGCTGGAGAAACACCACGCCGTGTTATGAACCGAACTTTTGGCAGGAAACTCAAAACGTCTCTGACGCTGAGCAGGATGCAGCGAGACGGACGAGTCAAAGCAAAGTCAGCAAGTTCACTGAGCAGTTGTTTGATTATATTCCAATCTGTAAATACTAATGATAAAAAGATCACTCTTTTCGCTAACTCTGAATGTTGCAAAACACTACGTTTTGTCCTCCTCGCCACATGACCAGCTGTTTTCCGTGGTCAAAACACCTTTGCATAACAAAGCGGCAGCAAACAGCGGGAAAAATGCATTTAAAAAATCACAGGCTTGGCGCTCAGCACGCCGCTGAGGAACGGATAGCTGTAATCCCACTTTTCCCACCAGGAGGTCCAGCATGCCTGTCTGCGGTACTTAGAGATAAACATCGGCGTGCACTCTGCCTGACCCGGCACACACCTGCCGAGACAAGCAGACGCACACATAAATGCAGGTGCAGAGACAGCGAAAAGACTGCTTTGTGTGCTTTGTCAAAGTATGAATTATGGCACACGGCTTGACAGTTTGTATTTAAGTGATGTCAGCAGATCCAATAAGGCTACGTGGAACAGATGTATGTGAGCTTTATATACTTTGTGTGCTGCGCTGTCAGACGTCCCTGAGGGGACAGTCTAAGACAAATGTGTTGGTAATTTACAAGTGTGCTTAAATACCCATTATTCTTTCCTCTGCGAGCTCTCTCAGGATCCGCTGAGCTCATTTATCATCAGCTACACGCGAGGCACGCACACACACACACACACACACGAAGAGTCAGGAAGAAAAATGAGGGTTAGTGCCAAAGTTGTCGCTGCTGGGATTGCGTCAGTGCAGAAGCTTTTGAGGATTATTTCAATTTATAATGAGTATTTTGGGTAGTTTCAGCAGCACTATCTTAAATGATAAGATCATTGGCAACAAATTACAAGAAAGTCGCTGCAAGAAACCAACGATGGAAGATTTTGAGCTACTTTTACTTGAGTTTTTCCATTTTATGCTACTTTATACTTCTGCTCAATACATTTCAGAGGCAAATATTGTACTTTTTACTTTTCAGATAAAAATATGATGAAGTTATGAAAAGGAATAATCCCTTTTACAATCTTTTGGTTTGCAAGTTTTTTCATCAGTGTCACAGTTCCGCTTCCCTTCTCTCTTTCACCTAATCAGCTAATTCAGTGCACCTGTTGGCCACGCCCACCTCGTTAACTCAATTACTCTCACCTGCCCACTCTGCTGCACCTTCTCCCTTTGCTATTAAAACCCCAGCTCAATATTATGTGTGTCTGTTGTACAGTTTAAGGCCCAAAAGGTCAACAGATCCAATATCACACACAAGCAGGGATTTTAAAGGGTTTCTGCCAGAAAAGAAAGCAACGCTAGGTTACTAGCGTGTTATCTTACTACTGGAGGGAGTGAAGCTAGCATTACTGTAGATAGTACGACGTTTAGCTGGACATGCTAACTAGGGGTGGAGCAGTACACATATTATATTATATGATTCGTTATGTTCTTGATACAGCAGAGAAAACAAAAACAACTCCTCTGGTTGTATAGAAGTCTATGCTTCATGTGTTAAAGTTGCATTATCTCTACTGACCACCAGAGGGCGACTCCTCTGGTTGTATAGAAGTATATGATTTATTCCCTCAGTAAACATTTTAAATGGTCTCAATCTCTAGTTTCAAGTATTCTTCAATACAGCATGAACTTTATTTAGTAAATTATGCACCATTTGGAGTCAAATAGACCATAAAGCAGGGTAAGCTTTGGGGCGGGGCTACAAGGTGATTGACAGGTTGCTACCAGAGCAAAAGGCCAGAACGCCAAACCAATGGATGACGTCACAACGACGTCCGGCTGCCGCCTTACAGTGGCTAAACTGTGATTGGGCAATCACTATTCAGGGGAGGAGCTTAAAGAGCATTTGATTGCATCATAAAACCTGAAAACCTTTATGCGACTCTCGCCACCCCAAAGCAGTCGTCCTCCGTCATATCCAGCGAGCAAAGTATAAGCAAAGCGAAATCCAAGATGTCGTGACAATGTGGCAACACGAAACGCTCGCCGGGCACATAAATCAGGAGGGATGACGCCGTTTATGGCAAGGTTACAGTAAATCACATGGTGACGGATTAATCCCGGGGAGAGTCTTACAGGAAGGGGGTGGAGTTCAATTTCCTAGCGTGCCTGAGCAAAGGTATGCTAATACAATACGGCCCGCACGCAACAGACGTGGGCCGGGGGGCGGGGCGGGGCTGCCGGAGGGAAGGGCGGATGTTTTCTCCCGGGGTCTCACACCTTTCATGCTGTTCGGAGAGATTACATTTCAAAAAAATGCCACAGACGAGACAGACAGGATAATCAATCACATGAGCACAAAAAAAAGCAAAAAACACACGAGGCTGTGCGTTGATGTCTGCTGGCTGTGTCTGTTCGCGGGAGTCATAAATCAATGCTTGTGTTGTCAGAAGAGGTCCAACATGAGCTGGATGCAGAAGCAGAGTCGGTGCAGACCGATCCACCGCGCTCTTTGCCTCCGAACGGACGCCAGGACCAAGTGACACGAAGGACAGATAATGCTTGCTGATCTAGTGTGTGTGTGTGTGTGTGTGTGTGTGTGTGTGTGTCCTTGTAGCGGGCCACAGTGGCAAACAGCGACCTCATTAATGGAGCGCGCTGGCTCATAGGTGACCTCATTATTCTCCTCCACAATCTTGACGATAACAAACTGCATTCGTCCTCTATCTGTGTGTGTGTGTGTGTGTGTGTGTGTGTGTGTGTGTGTGTGAGTCCTGTTTTCACAGTCATGAATCAGCGCTGCTAACCAATGTCACACTGTTTTGATAGCAGCTCTCCCGTTTAGCTCAGTGATTACGGCGCCCGGCTCGGGTTGCTATATACGGTAAATCCCTCGTAAAGAAGAATCCAGGGAATGAGCGTCACAGCTGCGAGAAAACGCAAGCAAACAAAGAAGATTGGTATGGTAATTTTCTCTCAGTTGTTTCCACCATAAAAAATCAAAGATTTGTCCTTTTTCTTACTTTGCGTTTACAGTATCGACCAGGTAAGTATTTGTATTTCGGTTACATTTTGGGGTACTTCAATTGAGAATTTATATTTTCTGCTATACTTTGAATCCACTACATATTAGAAATATATATATTTTAATCCAGGATATTTATGTAATATATTTATTATACTAATTACTCATTATTGCGAAATGAACCCTGACAGGGTGAGCAAAAATGTACATTATCCTGCTTATTATACGGCTACTTACGATATAAATAAATAACTTGACATCATTCATAACAACGGTCCGCTATGAGGAAATAACAGACCGATGAAGGCCATAACTGACCAGAGGGTTATTAGTGGTATTGGTGGTAACCCGCAAAATGAGCACTGTTGGTACGTTTTGATGCTGCTACTTTTTTTTTTTTACTTTCAAAGTAAAACTTTTGAAATCACTTTGAACCACTGCCACTTGCAGAAAGTGATACAAAAAAAATTGTCGTTTGTGTGATCCGGGCACTTTACAGTGAAACAGCCATGCGGTTTATTTTTTTTTCTTCTTTATGCGAGACATTGAAGTGCTCTCTGGGTAAGTGCATGTTTGGGCTGTCAGGCTTGTGATGTGGACAGCTGAGAGCTGTTGTAAGGGGATCTGCTGCTGATGACGGTGATGATAGTGTGGCTTATTGGCCTGTAACTCCGCTGTCGGCTGTAATAGCAGCGCTGACAGATAAAGACCACCCACTCTTCTCTGGCCAGAACACATTCATCATACTCTGACTGGAAAACTTTTTTTTTTTTTGCTTCCCTTACCCCAACATCTCAGCCCCGAGGCAAGACAAATATATATTCAGAACATGCACTCCGCACGCTCCACTTTTTTGAAGCCAAGGGATGTTATAGATTTGCAGGAAGGCCAGAATAATAAAGTATCGTGATTTCAAGTATCTGGTTCATATCGAGGAGTCGACCGCAGCGCAGCAAGCCAGAGTCGTGGTATGAAATGTGGGCAAGAGAGAGGACTCATTCCCTTTCCTCCCTATTTCTCTCTTTTTTTTCATTAAAATATAGAGTCCAGCTGCAATTAAATTAAATAGTTCTTTCCTGCAACAGAATATCTGCTCTGGAAAACAAAAAAGTGGTTTCATGAGGGCGCTTACCTAGCATTAATTCATACCAATTATCTGTCTACGTAAATGGAGAAATTGTTTCCATACAGCCAATCAAATCACTTAATTTGAAACCATATCTGTGTAACGTGAGGGTTCGACATGTGGTGGTTGGATCAGTCTTAATGAGAATAAACAGCAAGATGTAGGCGGTTCACTTCATCGGCTTCAACTCTGTTTTGTTCCTAACTCGGATGTGAGCGAGCCAACCAATCAGAAGCCGAGGAGAACTGAGGTAAATGAGAAGGAAACCACAGAAGTGAACACAGGAAATTACTTTTAACTGGTTTAGTTGCTGATGAACTGTGTCAATATTGTATATATAGTTTTGTGTGAATTAGCCTAGAAAGACATGCTTTCAACATAGCTTCCCAGACACTGATTATTGCACAACAATGGAAACAAACTAATTATAAAAGTGGAATTTCTGTCCAGGAAGCTGGAAGATAGCTCTGTCTTTAGCGGTCCTGTATGTGTCCTTTTTTGTACATTATAACCTTTATTCTAAACTGCATCTTATGACTATTTTTATATAACCAGCTCTACCGGAGTGAGTGGCATCCTTTGCCTACATTACAGTGTTACAGCAGTAATTGCGGCTTCTCTACGTCTGCCTATACATCCATACATCGTCAGAGATGCTGAAATGAAAGTTACAAAATGTAACTATGGTTCTATGAATCCTAGATGATCGTTGAATGTAATATCTGGGTATTACAACGGCCGAAACGAGTGAGTTATGACAGGTAGAGACAGAGCTGCACAAAGCTGACGTAGGTGCATTTTTTTCAATTCGTAAAGTGTGCGTGTTCAAGCTTTTTGTCGTCTCTGATCTGTGATTCTCGTCCGTGTACGTGTCACCGTTTGGGATTGATAAGCTGCCTTTCCCACTGGAGTCTGAAAATGTTTGTTCATCCATAACTCAGTTGTCTCCGTGAGATATTCGGAGGCCTCCGGGAGCTGCGAGACTGTCAGTAATTCAATGCACAATCCATGTGTCGGTCAGAGCGCGATGCGTTCACTTGCCCTCCCTTTTTTGAACGGGACGCTGCTGCTGCTGCTGCTGCTTCGCCGACTCGGGAGCTCGAGGAGGATGTGATGTCGCTGCCTCGTGTCAACAGCAGAGCGAGGGGCCCGCTGAATAGTTTGATTCATCTCATCTCAGGAGAGAGATTCCTGCCATGTCTGCCGCTGCTCCATCTCTCATGTCTTTCATCCTCCGCCATGACAGTGATTAATGACCCTCAGCTGCCATGTGCTTCCTCACTGACACTCCCATCTTTCTTTTTCTTTGCACTCCATCTCACAAGAAGAGGGATTAAAGTGGGGGAAACTAGCCCAAAAAAAGAAGAGGGAAAGAAGAAAAAAAGCAATTGATGCCACATGTTCTCAGTGGGGAAAAACCCTGATGTTGGTCAATACTGAGAAAATAAGAAATCCAGGTTATTCCAAGTCACATAAATAAGAGTCCAAGCCTTCCTAGAGGAATGTTCCCAGGCGGTGTTAACAGTGTGATCATCAACGGGTCAGCCGGAGCGTTGCATCACTGCTGCTTGACACTGTACGTCACACGTATATCGGTCTTTTTGGGGGAGGAACGACGCGTCAATCACTCGGCTAGCACAGTGCAAAACAATTAGAAGACGTAAATCCTCTTGTCATTCCTATCGAGCGGTGTGTAGAAGCTCATTATTCAGGTTGCACCATTCACTTTCATTATGAGAATATACACCGAACCACAAAGAAATGGCTCGCAGACAGACGTTGAAGGAAATGATTGCGAGAACAATGTCAAAGGGGAGCAAACGGCACAGAGCAGAGAAAACAGACTTCCACTGTGTTGTGGGCAGAGTACTCAGATCTTACTTTCTTTCTTACGTCGTCTGACAGTCTGCTCCTCTCGGTCCGGGTTCTGGTTCTCCCGTTGCCTCCCTTCCCTCCAGCGGGCCCGGCAACACGTCCCGGGTCTCCAGCGGCGAGGCGGCGGCTCCCAAAAAGGAGGAGAATGAGGATGTGCCCTCTGGATAACAAAACCAACATGCACAAGGAATCACAAAGATTTATTTTGGCTGACGCAGAAGTTATGAGCTACTTTTCTCAGTCAGGAATTACTTTTAATAAGCAACACTGCTCATTATGTAGAATAATATACATTAAGTTATCGGTTTAAAATGAGTGATGCATTAATGTGAAAGCATCACTAATGCTGCATCTGGCAAACATGGGGCATACTTTTTATTTCTTTACATTACTGCTGTGTAGTTTAACATATTATAATGTTTCACATTTTATTTGTTGATAATATTTTGTATTAATAACCTGAATTTGTAAAGTAACTAGCAACTATCTCACATGAATGTAGTGGAGTAGACGTATAAATACATCAAATTAAATGTATATACTCAAGTAGATGCATTGCTGTTAAAGAGAGGAAAACCTGCATTATACCGCCAACGATAAACCAATTCACCAACTAAACTTCCATTCAGACCAAAATCCATTTATGTATCGAAAAAAAAGCTTTAATAAATACCTTTATTTACAAGGTAAGTCAATGTCCTGATTATTTCAATAGGATGACAACCATCGAAGGCAACTTCAATGCCTTATTAGTTATATATGTATATATAAAGCATTCATGAATGATTTAATAACTTTTAATGAAGCTATCCGTTGCCACTTTAGGCCCCAGTGGCGGGTAATAACAAATTAAGAGGTGATCTCTGCTGGCAGCAGCAGCAGCCAGATGCGACCGGCACACAGTTCCACCTCATTCAGCAGACTGACAGTCTCCATTTGGATTGTTCCCACCTCCAGTGTCTCACCTGCTCACGCTCAAACAAGAGGTTTCATTCACACAGGATGTGCAGGCGACGCTCCGTGTCACTTCCTGTTTCTCCGTCACTCTTATTTCTTTATTTCCCCCGATGTCTCCCGCTCCACCTGATCCCCAGGTGTCGGACAGGTGACGGGTGACGGACAGCGGGGCGGCGAGGTCGCCACACAGTGACACATCTAATGCATTTATCTCGCTCTGTTCATCTCCCTCCATCCTTTCTGTCTCCTCTTCCTTCTCCTTTCTTTTAAAGAGTAACTACACTGTTGGGATTCTACGAGTCGGGGGACGTTCGGTGCATTTAAAATCCATTTTATTTATTTTTTGGCATAAAATCACAAAATATTGTGAGATGTTTTTTACGCTTGGCTGAGGGGGAGAAGTTTATGTCTAGATAAAAGCAAAATGGAAACAGACTTGGGGGAATAAATCATAAACATGCACGAAGGATGTTTTATTTGGGCTTTTTAATATTGCTTGTTTTGTATGATTGTAAGTGTCTGGTTTGTATTTGAAATATAAAATCCTGGTTTCCACCATGTAAAGCATCTTTGTCTTGAAGTGCTGTGTAAATAAAGTTTATCGTCATTGCTTTTTGTTTTATCGTGCGGAGCTTTTTCCACATTAATACATGAAACAAAAATGTAATTTTTCCAAAATGTTTTTCCACGCCACTATCCATCGTTTGAGGTTGACTCTTTTAATGAAATCACCTTGTCTCGAGGAAACGACTCCTAGTTTTCACATAACAGCAGCAGATGGAAATCTTTTGCAGATTTTCTGAAAATTTGGTAATAATTTTGACCTAAAGTGTTGATGGAAACCTTTCGCTGATGTGGACAATAGTGGTCACCTCGTGATATATATTCCACACATGTTCTTTCATTGTTCTTTGTCACAATACACCAACTTGAGACATTTTCCAGCATTTCTACTCTACTATGAAATATAAAATGTGAATAAAAACAGGTGGATGTTAACATTTATTGTATGTCCCTGAGGAGTGCCGGTACACTGTACAGTGTTGCATTTATCTGCCACAGAGGAACAAATCTCCCAAGACTTTACAGTACTTGAAGCATTCATAATCAGTATTTAATCAAATTTAACAATGTAATGGAAGAAGTGTTTATTAATGTGTATCTGTTAACGTGGAAGCTGGTGTGTAAATAAGTAATGAATGACCGTAAAATTGCAATAAAATAAAAAAATGTCTTTGCTGAGAAACACTATATAATAATAAACATTTATATAGCCGCGAACAGCAACATTATGGTGTGTTGTAAAGACCACAGATGCAAATAAGCTTAATGCTATAATCTGGTACGATGCTTCAAATGTTGACATTTTTGTTTTAAAATGTTTCTGGTCCCTTTGAAACTAAATAAATAGAATTTCGAGGCACAAACTGACCTTTCAAAAGGAGACACATTGTGCGAGCGACGGTTTTGAGCGGAAAAGGCGTGTTCTCGCACACAATATCCCCCGTATTAACATCATATCCTCCTTTTTCTGGGACGTCTTCCTTGTCAGACAGATAAGAGACGAGAGAGCAGAGGAGGTAATGTCAGCACCTGCCTGTTGACCGACGTTCACACACGGAGAGATCCGGAATAAATCATCGAGGGAGAAGCGGAGAGATAAGACAGCTGACTGTGACCTCGAGATTATTTCAGTTTAAAAGCTCACAATCAGTGTGAACAAGCAGTTTCTGGAGAGAAAGGGTGCGGAGGAGATTAACCCCTGCTCACCCCAGTATGTCTACAGAGATGGTATCACTGGGTTTGATGCCACTCACGGCCTCCTCTCCCAGTACTGAAACCACAGCATTTCGGCTGACTTGTATCCTTTTTTTTTCTCGTCTCCCGCTCACTCCTACTGGTGCTTCACTAACCCTCAGCTGTTCAAACACGGCTCTTCTATTTATATGCATTAGCCTGAGAATATATTTACTCAGGTCCAATGAAGCAGTCCGGTATGAAAGAACACCAGTTTAGCTTGTCAAATTACCCATGTGCCCGTGCTGCGCCGCCTGCTAATGGCAGATAATTGAGCTGCTGGCAGGTTCGCCTGCCTGGTTTAATGTCGAGATGTGAGTCACACCGCTGTGACTCGGGGGTCATGTCCGTCTGCGAAGCCGGTGCTGATGAATGTGTGTCAGTAGGGTGACGCTATAGCTCTCTCTCGTGTTCTCAGCGATTTTCTTTGAGGTATTTCTGGAATCTTAAAAGACTATATGGATGAAAAAAGATATCAATTTCACTTTAAAAAAAAGTTTTTTTCAGGTGTTGACTCTGTGTCCCTACCAGATAGCTGGGAATGAGAAAATAAAACAATATGAAATGTGATCTTTTGTGCAAAAATATGTTGAGAAATATAAATGTTTTGCTGTAAAATAAAATAGATTTTATTCGTTTTCTACTCCTCTTACGCAGGTAGCCTTTATTCAAATGTTATACAAATTGAGCAATTGCAGCTGCAAAACCAAACAAAGGTGGCAGCTGGAACTTGGAAAACCAATTAAAATGGTTCTTATCTTGCGGCTGACAAAAGATGTTTTCTTCCAGATGGTCGGAGGTTTTGAAAAATACCTTCATAACGGCGGTAAGTGCTGTTTAAATAACAGTTTCCCCTTAAAAACAAGCACTCGCCTCCTGAGGCTCTCTGTGGTCCAGTATCTCCGTATCAGCATATCAGTGCAAACAGACTTTCAGGGGATCGAGGGAAGGTGAGAAAACGTAAGAACAACTTTCTAAAAATTCCTGTGCAGCATTATCCAAGTGTCTTATATGCAACAACTTATTTCACTTACACAAACAAAAGGATTTATTTGATTATCCTCCCGCTTTGTGTTTATTTATGTATATTTTGATGTCTTGGGTTCGGCCTGCTTCAAAGTCCGTCGCTCTTGCAACCTTTTTCTGGAGCCTAGAGCCCAAAGAGGTGAGTATATTCAGAGTATTATGGGTGTCATCCTCGCTCATTGATCTCCCTCTGCATACGCTTTATGTATTGATAGAAAAACAGTAATAACAACAACATTATTGTCATTGAGATACATGTCCAATACGCTGTCAAAAGGAGGCAGATCTCCACTCTGACAGTGTTTCGTTCTTATGCGAGTGCTCTGATTTATACATCTAGGCCTTTTTTTTATTGTAAATAGCCACAATTACACGTTTAAAAACCCCGTCAGTATGAAACAGTACTTTGTGAAAATCAGCAGGTTTCATGCATCATCCTCTGTGCCATTACCACATTTTTGCCGTCACTGCGACGGTTCGACTGTGAGACTGTCACTCAAATGAGGCTCTTTAGACCTTAAAAAGCTTTAAAAGGTCACCAGGTATTTATGTTTCAGAGCAACTTTGTGAAGTGATGATGAAACATGAGAGGCCCAAACTGGCGCTACAGATAAACCTGCAGCAGTGTTGTTTCTGTACCATTTACCTTTGCTGTGCACCTGCAGCTCACTCCGGTGGGTTCCCAAGCTTTCCACCTACACCAGCGAGGGCAGCGAAGGCCAATTTATGGTTAGTTTGCCCAATACATCCAGTGTAATTTAATTCATCACCACGAACCTGTTTGAAAGGCGGTGTAGAACGAACAGAATTAGCGATACCGAAGGAGATTAGAGAAGCATTAGGATCTGGGCGGCTCGGCCGCGCTGCTTAACGACTCCTCTCTCTTGAACAAATCAGTTTTACAAAGCAAAGCTGCTCTCAGCAGAATTATAGCCTCTGTTATCCACCTCTTATTGCCTGCCCCCATTAACTGGGTCCTACCTGAAGAGGAATCGGTAGAATAACACCATCAATTCAGACCGACTGCCGAATAAGTTGGTCCCCGGAAGAGGCTGTGCCGCAAGAAGAAGAAGAAGAAGATAAAGGCTTTTCTGGCTTCATGTTTTTGGCTCGTATTTACAGAAAGATGACTCAGCGACAGCAGCAATGGCGGCGTCAGTCGGTCGGTCCGTCATTAAAATATCTCGACAGCTATCGCGTCGATTGCTATGAAATTATGCACAGATGTGCATGGTCCCCAGTGGATGATTCCTACTGACTTTGGAGATCACCTGACTTTTCCTGGAGCGCTTTAATGAGGTTGAAATGTGTGGTTCATAGTGAAACGTCTTGACAGCTTTTGGATGGATGTCATGTAATCGATGCTTCAGATCCTTTTTTCAAATGTCCAATCCTTTGGTGTACGACCAAATACCAGGCGACAACTTCCGGTTCTGCCGAGTGAAACCAATAGGGAAGTGTCTTAAAATGTGCATTTTCTCTCCTGACCAGCAGGGGGCGACTACTCAGGTTGCAAAAATAAGTCAGATTGTATGGAAGTCTATGAGAAAATGGCTCCACTTCTCTCTTAATTTATTCCCTCATTAAACATTGTAAACATGAGTTTATGTCTCAATCTCCAGTTTCAAGTCTTATTAAACACAGCATGATGTTCATCAAGTAAATTATGGTCAATTTAAAGTAAAATAGACCATAAAGCAATGCCAAATACCTGCAAAACTAATGATACTCCCATCAGCCTCTGCTGTACTTTATTCTAAATGATAACGGTGGTCTGAAATGAGCCGTTGTGCACAATGAGTATCCCTTTGTATATGTTCATGCTTTTATACTTATACTTGAGTACAATTTTGAAAGCAGCACTTATTTGTACACTGAAATATTAGTTTTTTTACAAAAGATATAAACTGAACTACTTGAATAACATGTCCGTGTCAAACAGGATAATCTATTGCTGTCGACACGTCGTTCGGTTTCACGTTTCAGGTGCAGTTGTTCCGCCTAAGAGGGCCTGACAAGTTTCCTCACATAAACCTGGGCTGCAGAGAGCCAGACGTGAGAGAAATACAGTGTGAAGCAAGAGCAAGGGAGGGGCAGAGCTCGTATCGATCATCTGCCAGGTGTGATGGATAGCGCAATAAGTGGCAGCGGCCAGCGGAGGAGAGGAGAGAGTGATTTCTGCTTTTCAAAGTCCTGATGAATGAGAGCGTCGGAGAGGAGGCCGGTGTCCAGAGCCGGGCCACGTGATGGACTGTTGCGTCAGGCGGAGAGAAATTGAAGGAGAAAAAAAGAGAGGTGATGGGGGAAGGAGGGAAGACAAGAGGGTGCAGACTGGGAGGAGGAAGAGGATGGACTGAGGGATGAGGATGAAGGGCATCACGGAACGTGTAAAGAGGAAGGTAAGCCAGATGAGGGTGAAAGTGAAAAGGGAGACGACTGCGAGACAGGAGGCGACAGCAGAGTGAGTTCATCTTTATTAATGACCAAAGAGCAGAGAGGGAGTTATTAAAAAAGCAGAATGATGAATGGAAGAATGAGTGTGAACGAGGGGAGGAGGGTGACGAAGGGAGATGTGATATATGCCCCCTCCCGGCTTTTTTGAAATCCAATAAGAACACTGAGGAATGGGCCAGTTGGTGGACCTGAAGGGAGGTGGATGGAAGGAAGCCAGTAAAAAGCCAGGCAGGGGCAGCCCTGAGAAATACATGCGGCAAGTTATTATGCTAATTACTCAGCGAAAGCTAAAGTGTAATCAATCATCAGCGTTGAGGAATAACAAATAATTGGAATCTGGCACCATTTTAACACATTATTTTTGTCTTATTTCATTCACACTGTAACAGACTGAGGCCTCTTTCACACACAAAATGTACCCTTTTCAATTTGCGACGTTCTGCCCCTGGAACGCAGACTGGCCATTCACAGCTAGCTAGTATTAGCTAGCCAGCTAGTATTAGCCAGCTCCGACAGCTGTCCGTCTCTGCAACGTTGACTCTCATGCAATCATTGCAACGCTGCGTATTAGTGATACTTGTTACCCGGAGAGGTTGGAAAGAGGTGTAAAACGTTACTACCTGTGCAGATAGCATTAGCAGAGTGTGGTGGCAGGGGCGTGGTTAGCGTAGCTGGAGAGGGGGGAGGGGAGAAGCGACTCAGGGAACAGGTGTCCGGATGAGACCTAAGTGGCCCCAGCTGGAGCAGGTTGTGGGTCTTGCCTACATAAGCCATGAGAGGCACAGTCTGCAGGGGAGGCATGTGACAATAAAACAGTTACCGACGCAATCCCACGTGTGCTGTCTCGTTGGTGCTGGGGGTGGGGGGGACCCGAGGAATTAGCAGGATCAATTGGTAAATCAACCGGCCATTCCGAGGGCGCCTTTGTGTCCTCTGCCATTAATGGAGGAGCCGTTTGAGCGAATCGCCATGGACCTCATCGGGCCATTTCACCGGAGCGCACGCGGATATCACTTTGTGTTAGTCCTGGTGGATTACGCAACACGATATCCGGAGGCAGTGCCGTTGCGCAACATTTCTGCAAAGAGTGTCGCGCAGGCGCTGTTTCAGGTCATCTCCCGAGTCGGAATCCCGAAAGAGATTCTGACTGACCAGGGCACCTCGTTCATGTCACGTACACTGAGAGAACTTTACGGGTTGCTGGGCATTAAATCTATTCGGACCAGTGTTTACCACCCACAGACCGACGGTCTGGTGGAGCGTCTGAATAGGACTTTGAAGTCCATGATCCGTAAATGTATTAATGATGATGAACGTAATAAATGGCTTGACTCTCTGTTGTTTGCAGTGCGGGAGGTTCCCCAGGCCTCCACGGGATTTTCTCCTTTTGAACTGCTGTTCGGCAGGACTTCACGGGGGGTGCTCGACCTGATTAAGGAAAACTGGGAGGAAGGTCCGAGCACCAGGAAGAATGAAATTCAATACGTCCTGGACCTGCGAGCAAAACTCCACACACTGGGTCAGATGTCACGTGAGAATTTGCTCCAGGCCCAGGAGCATCAAAAACGGCTGTACGACAGAGGAGCCAGGCTGAGACAATTCACACCGGGAGAAAAGGTACTTGTATTGCTTCCTACGTCCAGCTCTAAACTCCTCGCCAAGTGGCAAGGGCCCTTTGTGGTCACACGGAGAGTGGGGGAGGTTGACTATGAGGTGGTGCGTTCTGACAGGGGCGGAGCTACACAGATCTACCACCTCAACCTCCTGAAAGCATGGAGAGAGGCGGAGTCTGTCTCTCTGGTGTCTGCGGTTTCTGAGAGAGAGGAGCTGGGGCCTGAGGTCTCAAAATCCACCAATCCGGCCTCGCTCCTTTGTGAAGACCATCTCTCCGGGACCCAGAGAACAGACATTGCCCAGTTGCAAGATCAGTTTGCTGACGTGTTCTCTCTCCTGCCAGGACGCACAAACCTCATCTCGCACCAGATTGAGACTCCTTCGGGCGTGACGGTGCGGTTACGACCCTACAGGTTACCTGAACACAAACGAAAAGTGGTTCAGAGGGAATTGGCTGCCATGCTGGAGATGGGGGTAATAGAAGAGTCCAACAGTGCCTGGTCTAGCCCCATTGTTCTTGTGGTCAAGAAGGATGGGTCTATACGGTTCTGCGTAGGGTGAATGATGTGTCACGTTTTGATGCGTACCCAATGCCCCGGGTCGACGAGCTCCTGGACCGACTGGGCACTGCGCGTTTCTTTACGACACTGGATTTGACCAAGGGCTACTGGCAGATTCCTCTGTCGCCACAGTCCAAGGAAAAAACGGCCTTCTCCACTCCGTTTGGTTTATACCAATTCACCACGCTTCCCTTCGTGTTGTTCTGCAATCGCGGCCTGCCCGCGGCCCAAGACTAAAAAAGAGGTGAGGCAGTTTCTGGGGCTGGCAGGTTATTACAGGCGCTTCATCCCGAACTTCGCAGACCTGACCAGCCCCTTGACTGACCTCACTCGGAAAGGTGCCTCAGATCCGGTCCAGTGGACGGAGCGGTGCCAGTTGGCGTTTGAGGAGGTAAAACAGGCTCTCTGTGGGGAGCCGCTCCTTCACACACCTAACTTCTCTCTTCCCTTTACTCTGCAGACTGATGCGTCGAACAGAGGGCTGGGGGCCGTTTTGTCCCAGCAGGTAGAGGAGGTTGACCGCCCAGTCCTCTACATCAGCCGGAAGCTATCCGAGAGGGAGGCCAGGTACAGCACGGTAGAGAAGGAGTGCCTGGCCATCCGGTGGGCGGTCGACTCCCTGCGCTACTACCTCCTGGGGCGCTCTTTCACCCTCTGGTCGGACCACGCCCCACTCCAGTGGCTACACCGCATGAAAGATACCAAAGCCCGGATTACTCGGTGGTATCTGGCTTTACAGCCTTTTAATTTCAAGGTGATCCATAGGCCGGGGACGCAGATGGTTGTGGCTGACTTCCTCTCCCGCTTTCACAGGGGTGAGGGGGAGTAGGTTAGGCCGGATGAGGCCCCGGCCTAAGACGGGCGGTAGAGGTATGTGGTGGCAGGGGCGTGGTTAGCGTAGCTGGAGAGGGGAGAGGGGAGAAGCGACTCAGGGAACAGGTGTCGGGATGAGACCTAAGTGGCCTCAGCTGGAGCAGGTTGTGGGTCTTGCCTACATAAGCCATGAGAGGCACAGTCTGCAGGGGAGGCATGTGACAATAAAACAGTTACCAACGCAATCCCATGTGTGCTGTCTCATTGGTGCTGGGGGGGGAACCCGAGGAAGTAGCAGGATCGTGTTACACAGAGTATACGTCAGCACATCATTAACTAGCTACTGAAGATATTTGGTCTGTTAATGATTGTAACAGTGAGTAAAGACCGACCTGGCTTTACAGGAACAGTGTTCATTTCATTGTCTTCTGTCTCATGAGGTTCACTTTTACACTGTGACTTGTAGCTTTAGCTTCAACCGTCTTGTATTAACATGTTTTCAAAGCTGAATCAGTTTGACATCCTGGATATATCCTTCAAACACATAATGTGGACCATTCTGTCTACTCTCTCTCCTTCAAAGAAAGTAGATCATTCTTTAGTCATTGCAGTTGGTGACAGTGTGGGCTCCAGGGTACTGAAGGGCGCGGCGCTGCTTGATGTGGTGCCGATATTTAACATCCAACAAGTGTCAGACATGCAACGTAAACACAGCCGTGACGATGCTAACACCCTGACGATTAGCGGATATGTTTACCACGTTCCAAAGTTTGCTATGTTACCAGTTTAGCTGAAATTAACACAGTACAGCTGAGGCTGACAGGAATGTCAATAGTTTTGCATGCAGTAGATTTTATTACCACGGTAATTTATTACAATGCGTTGCACGGTAGCTTCTGGGGACGGCGGGGTTCTTTCAAGTGAGCAGCTTTTGATTTACATGTCATAAAAACGTACCGAAGCATGTCAGACGTGCAATAACTCAACAGGGTTGTTTGTCCGTGGGATTCTCTGAATGTCAAACTGGGAAAGACTGCAGGCTCAGTGACGTCTGCGGGAAATGACACACAGCATTTTTGTACACATTTTTGCAAAACAAAGAATGTAAGTGTTTCTTCAGAAGCTGGGACAAGTTTGTGAGAAACTACGTGCACTTTACTTCATCGATCCTCAGATTCATGACTCAGACTCAATTCAGATTGAGGATCCGTCCTTTAAGTTGTTTAACTTTAACTTTTAGTTGCTGCAATGAGTAAATTCCTGCACCAAGCTCCTCTTTGAAAAATGACCTCACTCTTCTAGAAGAACCAGTGAAAGATGACAGCTTGTCCTCCCGTTGCCAAGTACCGACAGACAGTCCTGAATCACCTCCAATGCGGCGTGACCCAAACTGGCAACAAAAGAGTGCTTAGTTTGGCAAAAAAAAAAAGAGAGACGGTTTTACTGGTGATTTATTAAAACGGAGATGGAGCAGTGCATCCCCAAAAGAAGAATTATGAGGAGCGTGAAACCAAAGTCATTCCCTGAGCTTGTCTGCACTTTGAGGGGTGCAGTGGAGCGTACGACTCGAGTCAGCTTCAGTTGGGTCTGAAGACCACAAGTTTGAAAATTAAAACATTTAAAACATCTGGGGTTGGAGTTAGAAAGAAGTGATGAGTCCGCTCCTCATCTCTGCTGCAGGCTAACTGCTAATTAGCTGCTAGCAGCATAACACACCAGAATCTCCATCTGAACTGCCTGCGGTTGAGTTAAAATCCTGAAGTATAAGCCTCAAAATGTACTTAATATCAAAAGTAAAAGGTGATATATTTTATATAAATGATTGGAACAGTAGTATTGATGCAATTACAAAAAATATATATTTTAAGCTAGCTCATTTTAACTACTTAAAATACTGTTATGCAAGTTTCATTTATAAGAATACATCCTATTCTCTTAAACTGATCATATATTTTGAATGTCAAGTCATGACGTGAAAAGTAAGTAGTAACTACAGCTGTCAGATAAATGTAGTGGAGTAAGAAAGTATAACATTTACCTTTTAAAATGAAGAACTATAAAGTCAAGAATAGAAATACTCAAGTAAAGGACAAGGAGTAAATGTACTAGGTTACATTCCACCACTGGTTTGTGCTTCAGTGCTTCTTTACATAAATACATATTGATCGGAGCAGCCGATGGCCTCAATCCTTTAAAGGAAAAAGTGTTTATTGTTTCTGGCATTGTGAGAGCGGGTCGTCCCCCGTTTACTGTTGCCACATTTCAGTGACAAATCTTTCCATTACTGCTCCGACAGTCGTTTATTTGCATCTGGAGAACGTGTGTACCGGAAAGAAGCAAAGACATCTTGAGCCACGAGTCTGATCTCCTTCAAGCGCAACGCCTCCCTGAAAATCTGTGCACACACTGCGGCCCACAACTGTAACTTTGCATTGCAAACAATTGAGTTTTTAGGGGGTTTTGTTTACATGACTGGAAATTATTCAGTGTGTCCTTAAACGCCAGCATCACAGTCGTGCCTCTTATTCAAAGCAGCAGGTTGCATTGCCATATGGCCCAACTTTATACTTCACCACATCTCAGAAGGACACATTGTACTTTGTGTCTGACAGTTTTACTTCCTTCAGATGATTCTCCCCTTCCTGTCCAGTGAAAACCTTGTATCTCCAGATGTGGTGATGTTTAATGTTTGAAATGAAGGATGTGCTGTTCCTTGAAGAGAACTTCAGCTAAATAAACTACTTGCACTTCACTTTTCATTAAGCATATGCTGATACATACTTTAATTTAGTGAGCAATAGTACTTTTACTTCAGAAAAGGATATGAATACGAGTACTGAACACTATCTACTTCTCCGACTGTTCATGTCGGAGCGAAAATTTCTCAAAAAGAAGAAGTCCTTGCTCTTTGTTTACAAAGAAGTGACAACTGTTGACGTTGACGTGCTGGTATATGTTTCCAAACTGCGCTCCAGATTTCTCAACATGACATCACTTCATGCACATTTAAAGTGCGAAGATAAACACGCCAATAAATATCAAATAAAGGCCCAGGGAAAACAAGTTATATCACCAATAGTCCTAAAAGAGCATTTTAATTAGCGTCTTAGGATAAATGTTCCCCTGAAGCCTCCCTCCTCTGCAGTGAGAGAATTTGGCATCCTGCTCTGCCGGTCTTTATGTATCTGTATCCACAGGACATCATCCATTATAGCTGCGATTTCCAGCCTTTGATTCCCTCATATGTCTCATAAATCGCTGTTTGGAACTCATTCTGGGCTGGAATGACACCAAAGCATAAATGCAACAAGCTGCGTCTACCAAGGCACAGTTTTGAAGGCGGCACACACAAACACACACACACACACACACACGGACACACACAAACACACACGGACACACAGTCCTCCGTGAGTTTGACGAGGCGGTGCAACTTTCCATGAACAAAACCGAACTGTTGATGCAAGATGACGACGTTTCACATCGCGGTCCTGCTGTTGTGGAGAGCTGTCTGCGTCACTCCACACAAAACTGTCTGCTTTGTCTTTGTTCTGCATGTTGACTACATATTTACACAGCTGCCCAGTTCAAAAACAACAACAACAACAACAACAACAACATTGTGTTAACAGCTTCTTAAAGTACTCAAAGTACTCATTGTGCTGTAGATTGTTCCCCGTCAGTGTTTTACTAATATCTGATGTTTTTGGATTCATATTCCTGCTGCATTCACGTGTTTCATGATAACTCCTTTATATGATGTCTAGTTTAATCTACATGAACGCATCATATTCTATGAGATCATCACGTGTTTGTAGCGTCTCTGTCCTGTGAGAACCTCGTATCTCTACAAGAACTAACAGCTTTGTGACGATGCTTCTTCCAGCTGATCCAAGAGGTTTTTTAAAGAGTTTTATTTATCTAAAGAAGGAGGAGGAGTTCCTCAACACATAAACGAAACACTTCATCCTTCAGTTGATCACAAACATTCAGCATCCACACATCTGGAGATACAAGGTTTTTACTGGACAGGAAGGGGACGAAAAACTGTCATCTGAGAAGAAACTAAAGCTGTTAGACAAATGTAGTGAAGTAAAAAGAACAATATTTACTTACAGTTACAGTCACTGTTGAAGGATTACACTAAAGACTGACCTCATAAATCAATGTTTTGATCAACAAAGACACACACCTCCGCCATCATTAACTCAGCAAGTTTTTACCGGCATCACAGATGAACCGACATTCTGAAAATGCTATCCATGTTTTCAAATGTGTTTTTAAAAGTGGATACAGATGTTGATGATCTAATCTCTGCAGAAAGAGCATTCCAGAGTTTGAACCACTGCTTGTTTCTTCCCATCACTGGTGCTATTAGTACTTTCACTTAAAGTTACTGCACGGAACTTTCATTTTGTGTTTATCTTGGCAGTCCATGTGGACTAAAGTGGTAGTGTCACCAGAGTCCCTTCAGAGAACCTCTCATTTTACTGCAGCAGGGTCTGACAGTCTGCTCCTCTCAGTCCTGGTTCTGGTTCTCCCGTTGCCTCCCTTCCCTCCAGCGGGTCCAGCAATACGTCTACGTCACCTGCATGATGTCATCTGGTTTCACCAGAATCCGACCCGGCTTTAAGAATAACTCTCTAGAACCATCCTCTCTCTGATGGTCTCGCTTACTGATGAAGGTCACATAGAGGACCAGGACTAAACTCAGACTGGTTCATAACCAGTTAAACACTGAATACTTAAATACTGAATACTTCCTCCACCACTGCTCCTCCCACTATAAACAACTATCTGCTGTATCATTACCTAAACAGATAAGAAGTGACGTCTGACAGCGCGGCAAAGTGGAGGAAAAGCATTTGTACATGCAGGCGAGGCGAGTGAGGAGATGGAAGTAGTCAGCTGAACGAGGGATGAGAGGTGAGGAGGAAACAGAAGGAGGAGCTGAAGCCAGACAAGCTCATTAAAGAGAGGGCAGCGGTGTGACAAATGATGCATGGAGCTGGCGGCATTGATCTCCCCCTCCTCATAAGGGGAGGTGGGGTGTCTGGGCAGGGAGATGCATGTAAAAGTGTGTGTGTGTATGTGTGTGTGTGTGTGTGTGTGTGTGTGTGTGTGTGTGTGTGTGTGTGTGTGTGTGTGTGTGCGTGTGTGGACTGAGAAATACTCAGGTGCCACTGCCCTAATGGAGAGGCCAGAGCCGCCAGGCTTTTGACAGATGACTTTTCAGAGAAAGGGAGGAGTAAAAACAGAAAGAAAAAGAGGAGAGGAGAGGTAGTGATTAGATAGTTGTGCTAATGCTTGACCTCCTCTGCCCCGGTGCCCGTCCTTCATCTCCAACCGAGGAAGAGGGGAGAAAGAGAGGAAGAATGAAAAAAGAGGGAGAGAATAAAGTGGGGGGAGAAATGCTGAGATGTCGCGGAATAACTGGCTTTCTTAGCCCGGCGTCAGCACATTGTTCAGACAGTGGAAATACATTTTAAGTTAATATATCTGAGCTTAAATCCGGCCAATCGTTAAAAATCATCCGTCATCACATTGTCCGCTTCTTGGACTTTGAGGTTGGTTGTTTTTATAATGTCGGTCGAGGAGAATTATATTTTTCAAAACTGTCCTCCCAAAAAAAAAACATGACAGCGACATCTGATCAGGTGACAAAACCCCACTTGCAACACATTTGCATATTTTCACATTTGCACTATGAGTTGTTACGACTTTCCATTTCCCTGCTCGAAATCTGTTTCATTACATTGATGTGTCGATGACGTCATGTTGTGTTAGATTTTAGTGTTGACCATGGTTACAAAACTAATTCACACATTGAAATAGCATGCTACCTACCTAGCTCATTAGCTCGGTGGTATGATATTGTAAAAAATAAAAAACAATATTTTAAATATTCTTTTTATATATATATATATATATATATGTTTGTATTGTAAAAAGAAAAACATAAAGGAATTCTCACACTTTTACAATATTTTGTATATTTTATAGTTAAATACAACTATTTTAAAATAATTATTTCAGAAAAATTCTTTGAGTTTTCATACTTTTTAGTTAATTTTTTATATTTTACAGTTTATACATATGGTTATTCAATTCATAACGTCTTTATTTAGTATTGAACACCACGGGCTTCCATAAAGAAGCAAGGAATTGAAATCAAAACCCTGCAACAAACCAAATGTGCAGTTTGAGTGCAGATGAGATCACAGAGGTGTGGATTAAACTCTGTAACTCTGTGGAGTCACATTAAATTGAAAAGGTACGTCTAAACTGCCGCCTGAACAGAAATGTGTGAAGAGATGTACCCGGCAGCGTGCCACTGCGGTTGGCTGAGAGGGAAGCGGAGAACACTCCATGTTGGCAGCTTGAAGGAAGCAGCTGCTGAGAGTAACATCCAATTTCTGTAGAATATCTAAATGTTGTCAAAAAACAGGTTAAATGTAGCACGAGAACCACACACTTTATCTCAACCTGGTTTGTCAATATATAAAATAAAACAGTTTATTGTTTGTATTTGTCAATAATATATATATAACTCCTCCTGTGAAGCATCTGTATTTATTAAAAATGAATGAATGAATTTATTCTAGTCTGAAACTCAGCAGCTGCAGAAATTGAGAGCAAATACATTTTGTTGGTTTATACGTTCATACATGAGCATCTTGTATCAAACAAAGAAGTTTAAATTCACTGACCCAACAATAAAGTATTCATTCAAAGCCTCCTTTATTTTTTTAATAACCGCTTGTCAACAAATGCACTAAACAAGCTCTAATTTACCTAAATTTACTGACAAATGTCACAAACATGGCTGTTTAAAAAGGGTTCGTCGATGTTTGTTATTATAGGTTGCAGGAATGGCATTTTCCGGGAAGACAGCTTAATGTATGTGCGTGTGCATTATTGGGAGATGAGCCGAGACAACTGCAAGGACAAAGTAAAAAGATAACAGTTTGCAAAAGAAAAAGGCGGCCGTGAAGGAAGAGAAGGAGGGAGGAGAGGAGAAAGAAGAGGAAGACAATAAATGAGCGGGTTTGTTGCGATTCAGGCAGCCACACCGGGACTATCATTACCATACATCACGACAATGAATGAGGCTTTCAGCAAGCGGTAATAAGAATTTGATAAATCATGAGCCGAGAATTAACTAGACGTCAAAACAATGAGAGCACTCTGATAGATGAAGAGAGGATGATGGCATAGATTAGTCAGGAGCAGAGGAGAGAGGGAGGAGGGGGAGGAGCCTACACAAGGTCAGGGGAGGGTAAGGAAGGGTCGGCAGGAAAGAAAACTGTGGTGAAAACTAATGGAAGAAAAGGGAAGAGACAGATGGGTAACCGAGGAAGAGTCGGGGAGCGATGCAGCGGACGCAGCGGGAACAAGGATCTGAACCGGATCGCCTGTGAAGACATGACAGTAACAACTGGTCCCCCCAAAAGATGACGAATTAAAAATCTATAGCTCTTTAAAATCATCGTTCACTTGTGTTACATTAACAACCACTGATCTGTGTGTTAAAAAACTAACTAAGGATCTACTCTCATCACGATACAATAATATAACATGTCTTTGCACAATGATACGATATTTGATGACGTCCCAAAGATCATATGCCCGTTTAACGCAAATAGTCGCCCACTAAAAAAAAAAAAACGATGATCAGTGATTCTTGAACCGCCATATCAATCCAGATTGATGTGTCGTCACTTGCAGCAGGCGTAGGTCACCCATCGGTTTGTGGACTGCCGATAAGGGTTCTCAAGTTCGGCAATGGAATACGGCCGTCGCCATCTTCACTTTTTTTGCAACCGATGAATGGAAGTTACCATATTTGAAATGCGAAGAAGTGACGTAGAGACGCGGTTTACGTCTCTGGTAAGAAACTGGTTAGTCACCTTGTAGCCCCGCCCTAAAGCTTTCCCTGCTTTATGGTCTGTTTGACTCTAAATGACCAAAATGTACTAAATGAACATCATGCTGTATTGAAGAAGACTTGAAACGAGAGATTGAGACATAAACTCATGTTTACAATGTTTACTGAGGGAATAAATCAAGAGAGAAATAGAGTCATTTTCCCATAGACTTCTATACAATCTGACTTTTTTTTGCAATCGGAGGAGTCGCCCCCTGCTGGTCAGCAGAGATAATGCAAGTTTTGAGACACTTCTGCATCGACTTCACTCGGTAGAAACGGAGGTGACTGAGTGGGGAACTAGCATCAGCATGCCGCCATCCTGATGCTAAGCACATGTAACGTTTACATGTTAGCACACTAGCATGTCCTAATTAGCACTGACCACAAAGCACAGCTGAGGGTGAAGGAATGTCGTTAGCTTTGGAGATATTTCATTAAAACCGAAATAAAAAGTATTTTATCATTCATTTTCAACTCCCACCCGCATTGACTCATATGACATCACTTGAAGGAATTCATCACACTTATTTTAGAATATTTGATGGTTTACTGACTCCAGAGCGGTTGAAATGTATTTCGGCCTTATAGACCAGCTGCTATAATCAAACAACAATCTGCCGATATGGATCATCAATGATTGGCAATCAGTATAGGCGGCAAAAATAATGTAATCAAGGATCTCTAAAAAGAAATAATTGCTCAATATTTTCTTTTGCGCCTCCGTGAGTCTGATCCGCGATGCGATCCGAACCGTGGGTTTTACGCCAAAAAACCTTGGATTTCTTTCGCAAATTCCTGTACGATTCTCAATCCGAACGTCTGCACCAAATGTCACGGCGGATCCGTTTAATAAGAAGCTGAAAGGACTTCGGTCCTCCATCCCTTCCCGCAGCACAACAGCCGAAAGAAACGTCAACCGAAATGTTGCACCTGATTTGACTTTGAATGGCAAGTTTTTCATTAACATTCCACCATGTTGTCCATCTCGCGCACGCCTCCTCTCCGTTTCACCCCTCCTGCCTCGGTTACTCCTCTTCCCGCACGGTGAGGGATTGTGACAGGGGGATGTTTATTTAATGAGAGCAGTCTGGAGGGGGTAATGAAATCTACCCTAACACCATTAACAACCGGGCTTATCAGCTGGCGGGACACACGTCACCGCGCCGCAGCCTTTTGTTCTGTGGCTCCAGGCTGCCGCCGACCTAAAGGACAGATTAAGGATTCACCGAGCGGCTTCGACACCCACCTTTGAGAAATTAAAAACTGACCACCAATCTCTGCTACGAACTATCATTTTTCACTTGGCTCGTTATGAAAGCGACGTGAATGGCATTAAAGGAGCCGGGGTAAGCGAGCAGGTGTCTGACGGGCACATGTAAGGTATCTGAGGAGTGTGTGCTCGAGTGTGGGAGGTGGTTGGTTTGTTACCTGACCACACAGACACAATCGATCTCCCCCCGTGTCACGGTAATTGATGCTGATGGATGGACTTCTCTTTCTCTAACCCACAAACACACCGACAAGGCACAAGACAGGAAGTCTAGGGCATGTGTGGCAACACGTAAAACCTCCATCTTCCTCCAAATATATCCAAATCCTGTATCTTTTCTTTTTCCTTGCCCCGTTTCAGATCCATGTTTGTGGCGATAACTGGCACTGGCATCCCGGAACCCCCCCACCCCCTTTGAATCGTACAATATTCAGTGAAAGGCTCATTTGCTGAGCGTTACGATAGAGCGAAGCCGCTGATGGCCACACAAAAGCCATGTAAATGAGCTGTGAGAGAGGCCCATCAGTCATCATGCCAGATGCGCACTCCCATTATTATTTATGGCCATAATTGGCCCGTGTTTCCTCAGGCAATGACTCCGCACTGATGGATCTGATGATGACTCCGCTTCGCTCAACAATCAGGGGGAAGTCAGGAGAAAGGGAGGAATGTAGCACGTGTGCAGTGGGAAAGCAGGAGGCCCGTTTACATGATGCACATTGCTTTCTAAAGTGTTGTAAAGGTGGAGATTACCAAACACCATTCGCTAGTTTGACTTTTTTTTTTGGTTCAGTTTAAAGATTCGTAGTCAGTTCAATTTCGATTCAAAAGCAACACAAATTTTAGCCGGATTTTGCAGAAAATCCGCAAAAGAAAATGCCAATGAATGTGTTTCCATCCACTTCTGTTCAGCGAATAATAGGATGCACATATTGAATGATACATATTGTGCTTTGTGATATATAAATAAAATTGACTTATAATTTTCCATTAAACAAGATGACCCAATTAAAAGTGCACCAGTTGCACTCAAATGAAGGAAAAACTCTTTGCACAATTGTATTATATATGCATGAAAGGTGAATTAAAACCACCGTCAACCGGTAAGTGAGCGCATCAATGCTCCCACCAGACAATTGCTGGTTCAAGCCATTACATTCAATCCAGTCCAAACTGGTCAGGCCTGTGCACCGCTTATAAGCTTAATGGATCAGCAACTAATTATTCGCAAAAACTTTGCATATTGTTTCTGTGGCTTTCCCAGTCTTAAGGAAGATTAACAGTATAAGCTTTTAATCGGGACGCTATCGAGGTCTCAGTCACCAGTGAGGAGCTTCACGACTAAAATCTACTCGCTTTCACATAAAACACCTCTACATGAGCCAAAAATCGACAAACTAAACCAAGTCATCCATCGTTCAGGGGTGATTTAACCTAATGTGTGGTTATCAATATGGGTTGCAGTGACAATCGAGATAATTGAGATATGGATCGTCGGGGCATTGACGTCGGATCAGGTTGGTTGACTCGAGGATCGACAGGCAGGACTCAGAGGTCGTTGGGTCGTCATGACCTCCTCCCCAGATCCCTTTCTCCGTCTGGTCCGGCCTCCGACACGAGTTCAGGACTCTCTGATGAGGCGGTGCTGAGTGGCGTGCCGAGCGAGGATGTGGAAATGTTGCATGGCAGTGTTTGTCGTCAGTCATCACGGATGTGTTGACACGTCCTGTCAGCCCGCCTCTACCTCTTCCAGTTGGCAGGTGGACGACCTGTTGGCAGGTCTATTTCCCCCCTTGTCTTACAACGAAGGGCGCCGCGTTAGATTAGCGTGTGTTGTTGAGTGCAGGTGCAGTGAGTATGCATATCTAATATGTGTGTCTCTGCCAGGCGGGCTCACATAATGTGCTTTGCCTCGTTCATTTGGCTCAGAAAACGCTGACCTCTGCAACTGATGATCGGCGTTTCCTCGAGGTTTTTCCCCTTTTAATGTTTTAGTTTCTGCTGGAAGAAGCAAAGCACGGGATCTACTTATTGTGTGCAGATTGGAGTAACCTCTCTGACTTTATTATTATTATTATTATCATTATTATTATTATTATTATTATTACACAGTTGACTGAAATGAATACGCCTGAATGTTTTTAGCCACGTTGCTCCAGAGAAGGAAAAGCTGGTCGATCCACCACTTTGGTTCAGACTGAAATATCTCAGCAACTCTTTGATGGATGGCCATAAAATGTGGTTCAGACATTCATAATCCCCAGATAATTGAATCTTAATGATGGGCTTTTAATCTACCATCCAGCCGTTGGTTTATGACCAAACGTCTGCAAAACTAATGACCTTCCAATCAGCCTCAGCTGTACTTTCGTTTGAGGATTAATTCGCAGACGTTAGCATGCTAAACTAAGACGGTGAACATGGTCAACATCATAGGCCACAAGATATGTCAACACATGTATTGTCAGCTCGTTAGTATGTTTGCATTAGCATTTGGCTGAAAGCAAGCCTGTTTAAAATCTGTCAGACCAATATTAAACTTGCAATTACTGATTATTTGGCGGCGTTAATCGAGTCGTATGAATCCAATATTCACTCCCTTGCGCTCTGTTTTTGTTTCCATAAACTCCTGAGGGAAACATCTGGATCTTTAGCTGCTAAATGCTGCAACAGCTATTGGCTAACTTTGGCCTCCTGCCTTTTGGTGCTCAGTCGGTATTGTACAGTGTGTTTTTAGAGCTTATGAAAGCCGCGCGAGTGATTCAATTCGGGGGCCTTGAACCCGGAAAAGAATGAGCTAATAAAATGCTATGAAGTTCACTGTGAGGTTACAGCTCGTTGTGCGGTGCATCCAAAATCTTTCAAAGTTACTCATGTTCTGACTTAAACAGTCTACAATAATGTGCACAACAACGGCAATTTCCGGGTAGTTCTAATTAACGAGAGTTGACCCTGGGGGGGAAGGAGTGTCTCTTCACTAAAATAAAACATCTGTGTCGGGTTGTTTTCAAAGGATGTAGCTCGCTTTCAACAGCAAAATATGCCATGACAAAAGAAAACAGGAAAACGGTCGAGTTAGATCTCACCCTGTGTGCCAGTGAATGCAATTCATGTGATCTTGGAAAACATTTTGTGTGCAGATAATGTGGAGTGACAGAGCTAGAAGAGAGCCGTCAGCTCCGTGCGTGTCTGTTGCCCGGTGTGGACAGACGTGCAGTTACGGTCAACTTTATTTTGGCTGCTTCCACTCACTCAATCATTCAATAAGGGAGACGGACGGCGTTGACTTGGCCGTGAACTTTGTCATATTCTGTTTGGCACGCGGTGGTAAAAAAAAGTGCTTAAACCTACATTTTTTTCAAACTTGTTTGACTGCCTGTCTATGAGTCCATGACTTCTCAGCAAATGTTCAAATGGATTGCCATGACACATTCATGGTCCCCAGATGATGACTACGGACTTTGGTGGTTCCCTGATTCTTCCTCCAGCGCCATGGACGGCCATGACACTTCTAGTGGCATCATCAAGTCTAATTATCAATGTGTTCAATATTTTACCTGAAAGACTCATCATTGCTATCAGCTTTAGCTGTAATTTGTGTTGAGTGTTATTTTGCAAATGTCAGTGTACTAATGCGCTAAACTAAGATGGCGAATGTGGTAAACATTATTATTGTGCGCTTGTTAGCATACCCGCGTTTAGCACCGTAGCGTGGGCGCGAGCTCCCAGCATGAACAGAGGCGTTAATACTCAATGCACTTATCATTGCATTATTCAAGTACAAACAAAATGTACTGGTAAAAAAAATAAAAAAGATATAGGATGATAGACTGCAGGTGTGACCGTGAAAAAAACAGAAACCAACATCCACAATGCAGAGGAGGGATTGTAATTATTCCATATTAATGGCCTACTTTATTGCCTTTAAACAAGCCTTGTAAAGAAACAAGTCAAGTAGTACATGCATTATAAAGAAACAAAAGGTTAAATATCCTGTAAACATTTGGATTTAGCTGCCAAACTACATACTCAAATGAAGACTTTAAGACCTCCTGTTTCTAAAGTGTCTAAAAACTAATTGTCCGTCTTTGTTAAATCTCCATGGCTTGTAAAAAGTGCTTTTATCAATGAACTATTTGTGACAGGTTACAACAATGCAGACTGTAGCCTGTAGCCCCCGGGCACACAGGCGTATTGATCCATTAGCGACTGAGCTAATTTACAAAACTGAGTGTTAGCACGCTACATCTATCACAGAGAGCGTTCTCTCTTTAATAACCTGTTATTGAATGGTGTACAATGGTGGGCGAAAGGCCAAGAGGGAAGTAAACGAAACAGACTGGAGAGGAAATGGAGGAGAAGCTCAAGACTAGTGCTAGCGGTTAGCTTACCGAGCTCCTACTTCCAAATGTTTTAAGACACGCAGAGTATTTCAACTGTTCTACTTTCTGATGTGGCGAGGCCATTTGTCATTCTTTTTAATAACATAACATTAAACGTTCCTGCTTCATGGACAGCATTTCTTTCCCCCTCCCCGTCTCTCCTACGCACCGCCCTCCCCTCTCCAAGCCCTCTCCGTCTCCGTCTAACACATCTTCCAGGCGACGGAGGACGTCTCTCTGTCACAATGTGCTTGCCGTTCCTTCCAGGAGAGGATTGATGCGTCTCTGTGACTACATAAACAGCTAAATGCGTGGCTCAGAGCTGTCTGGCAGCCGGGGCCCCCTGTGCAGGCAGAGGCTGTACTCAACACTGATGTCCTGGGGGCCTGTGAGGGAGGAAGGAGGCCAGGGCCTGGCAGTGTTCTCATACGCCTACACCCCTGATGTAGATGCACACTGTGCAGGCTGCTATTTCTGAGGAGTGCATATCATTTGGCGTGGTGTTCTCATGGTATTAACTTGTAATCTTAATTAATTCACGAACATTTTGGACATATATTTGGAAGCATGCGTGATGTTTCCAGTGATATATCTCACAGCGAGTGTGTAATTCCTGCTTTGTGATGCCCAGAAGGGAGCAAAGCCAGATCCTGCCAAATTACAAAATGCTGTTTATTAACACTGAATTTCCTTCTATATTTGTTGCTTCTTTTTTTTTTTTTTAAACAGAAATGGGGAACATTGAGGCACTGGTTACACTGATTTTCTCAAAGTAAGGCAGTTTGAATAATCCCATCATGTTTTCCACCGTCTCTACTTTAATCCAGGGCTGTTGTAGAAAAGAGAAGGCGGATGTCGCCCTCTGCTGGTGGAAGTCTGAACATCCATAAACTACAGGAACAACTTTTTTTCCACAAAAAGTACATCCATCATTAACCACAAGGGCGTTGGTATGGAAACATATTGAATTTCGAGCATTCAGGAGATTTTTATTCTGCATCCATTTATGATTTCAAAAGTCTTTATTTATGGAAGGGAAAACACTCAATGTAGGCACACAGGTGACAATTTAAAATATTATGCAACAGTATGCAGCAAAGGCTCTCAAGCATTCTGCATTGCAAATGTTTATTCTCCGGTTGATCAACTTTTCCTATTTAATGTCAAATTGGTGTAACTTGTAACACATATTCCACCTACCATATTATTATTATTATTATTACTATTATTATTATTATTATTATTATTATTATATTCTCGTGTTAAAGGAGGCATGTGTCTCCATCTGCTGGTGGACGTCTGAGCATCCACCCACTCATGAAAGTCAGGGAGATAGTAATACAGAGCTACTTCTTTCAACATTAACCCTTACAATAATACACATCACTTCCAACAGAGCAGAGATTTTGTAATTGTATACCTTTTGTTTCAATTATTAAAATCACCCAAATCAGTCCATCAGTGCTGCAGAAACAAACCACTGTTGCCAACCTGCACTTCATCTGCAGCGCTTATAAACATCTGGTTTTAGCAGTCAGGTTGTACGTGTGCATGTACTTGTAATTGTAAAAATGAATCTGAAATACAAGCATCCTCACATTTATCAAATAATGATGCATCATTTTAAATGTGTATTGTTTCAGCTGATAAACAAGACATTTATATTTTTACTGGTTGTATAATCTTTAAAAAAAATGTTTAAACCATGTAAAAAGAAATCTAAAAACATTCTTCTTTTATTGTTCGTTTATTCTTCTTGAGTCTGATGTTATGGATATTTAAAAGGCATTATGATAAATACTCCACTGCAGACTAGATTGGGTAAAAATACTGATCAACATTATACTGAGTAATCCACATGGCAATTGATTATCCATATCTTGCATAACACAACAATGGCATATGGGGTAAGTCACGTACTGAGGCATATTAATCCATATCTGTCCTCCCAGAGAGGCGGTTAAATGGATGAGTGCAGCTGTTCCCGCTGCTCACTGTCATTAGAGAACCAGCTGAATGATCTCCACAGCCTCCGCGTGTTTCGTCAGAGTGGAGTCTGACTTGTTGCGACCTCCCTTCTCCGCCGCGCTCGTCTTCTCGCCGTTCTCCGGCTGGCCGCTCTGCTGGTGGCCGAACTCAAAGCCGATCCTCAGCTCTCCCATGTGACAGCGGGGGAGGACGTCCGGGATCCACTCGATCACAAACGGGCCGGCCTCCTTCTGATCCGCCGGTCCTGCGGAGAACACGGGGCGGTGAACAAAATGCAGACGACTTCTCGGGCGACAATTCTGGACGTGCAAGCAAGTCACTCACCGACTTTGAGGAAGGTGCGGAGCTCCATCGGCCGTATGGCCTGCGGCCGGTCCGTCCGGTACCCCTCTGGTAGTTCTGGTTCAGGCGGAGGCTCCGGGCAGCGAAAGCGTGAATAAGAGCCGTCGGCGTTCTTCACAAAACTCTGAGAGAGCTCGAGAGGCAACTGATGGACAGACGGTGAGGCGGAGGGGAATAAAGAGGGAAGAAGAGAGCAACGTTTTAATGTGTGATAGAGAGATTCGCTCTCTGCTTCATGGCAGCTGCACTGGAAGAGAACAATGTCTGGAGAGGATTTACCGAGAAAATCAAAAAGCGAGGGCAAAAGATGCTTTACCTCTGAGGTGTCAAAGATGCGTTTGACTTGCATGAGGTTGGTGATGTGCCAGGTGAACTTGGAGAAAGAGCCGAGAGGAAGGCCGTCATTTTCCACCAACGCTGACGACCACACAAACAGAGAGAGAGACAGAGAGAGGGAGAGAGAGAGAGAGAGAGAGAGAGAGTCCTTTACTTGTTCACATATTTAGATAATTTATATATAATAATGTAAAGGTCATGTAATAAGTAAAACGTCATTCTAAATTTAGCGGTGGAAGAAGTAGTCAATACCACAGGGTAGAAATACTCCCCTTCATTAAAAACTTTACTTACGTATTAAAAACAATAAAAGTACTTCCATTTCAGAATCAAACACATTATTATATTAATTAGTGATTCATTAATGCGTTTAGCACTTTAATTTGAGTCATTTTAATTACACTATATACTGCTGGGTAGCTTAACCTATAATACTACATCATAATGTATTATTGATTTATATTTAGTATCAAGAAACTAATTCTGCAAAGTAAAATAAATGCAGTGGTTTAAAAAGCCCAATAATTGCCTCCGAAATGTAATGGAGTATAAGTATGGAATGGAAATACTCAAGTAAAGTACAAGTATCTCAATAGTTTTTAAGCACTTGAGTAAATGTATAGTTACTTTTCATGCACCTTGAACACTTGCAGCTCCAGATTCACAGGCAGTGTGACAAGAATGACGTCTAATGACATAATTCATATAATTCAGTATATTACGTTGATGCACCTGTTGTGAAGTTGGGCAGCCTCCTCTTCTTGGAGCCCAGCGACAGACGGTGCTGCAGAGCGACGAAGAACTCCTGCGGTATGTGGTACACCAGAGGTTGTGGTTTCCCTGATGGAAGAACATCAACGCCAAACATCGATCGATGGTTCATTTATTAGTGCGTTATGTGTCAGTGCTGACCGATTCATAAGAATTATGGGTTGACAGATTGTGAGAAATCCTGTTTGACTCCCTCATTTATTAAAGGAATATTTCGGAAAATGTACGTATTCTCTTTCTTTGCTGAAGTCAAACAGCTGGTTAGCCTAGCTTAGCATAAAGACTGGAAACCGGGGGAAACAGCTAGCCTGGCTCTGTCCAACGGGAACGAAATGGGGCTGTAGCTTCATACAAGCAGAACAAAACCGTACCTTAATTTGGATCTATAAAGCAGTATTACTCCAGAATTCAAATATTATTGTAGTAAAAAAAAAACACCTTTGATTAATGAGAGTTACAAGAGTTTTTAAATAATTGAGGAAAGGATTTTCTACCACATTGATCCATGAAATCTTGTTTTTACAACAACTATAAACATACACCAACCCATAATGGGTTGTTACTAATGGCTTACTACTCATACACTACAGAGACATTATGCCTTATTCTCAGATTTGATTTGATTTCAGTTCATTAAAACTGTTTTTTTACAAGTTTTGTCAGTGTTTCAATCCCGAGACACATCCACAGATAGCTTAGTTTACCCAGCCTCTTACATCTGGGTGGATTGTGTTGATGTACAGAGCTAGGCTAGCTGTTTCCCCCCCGTTTCCAGTCTTCATGCTAAGCTAAACTAACCGCTGTAGGCTTACATTTACAGTGCAGACGTCTAACTCTCTGCAAGAAAGTGCAGAATCACCTGAATGTTGATCTATTTATTTGACTATGAACCAGAAGTGCATCCGGCTTCATGTTTACCATCGAACTGGTAGTGCATCGTCTGGTGGATCCTCTCTGTGACGCCGGCCAGCCACTGCTGGAAGCCCATCGCCACCGTCCGCTCATCCACGACCTGCGTGCTCCCTGAGACACAAACACACAGATAATAAACAACGCAACACACACTCCTT